>NW_004524653.1:11698169-11700257 GCF_000260255.1 Octodon degus
TACCACGTCTGCTTCTTACACCAGTCCTGTAAGACAAACAGTATTTTGCTTTCTTGTCTTACAGATGAAGAAGTTAAGAGATACTGAGGTTAAGACGAGTGGCCACGTAGGCCTCTCAGCAGAGACTGAGAGCAGTGGCCAGAGGAAAGGAGAGGTAGATTCTCCAGGGAGACAGGGATCCCAGTAGCTGTGCGCTGTGATCTCCCTGCAGATCCATGCTCTATGCCAAAGGACGTCGGCCCCTGCTTGGCCTACCTTCCCCGCTGGTGGTATGATAAAGAAACGGACCTCTGCTCGCAGTTCATCTATGGTGGTTGCCTTGGGAATCCTAACAACTTCCCATCAGAATCTGTCTGCAAGGTCATCTGCAAAAAAAGATGTAAGTCTCCAACTCCCATGCTTATCAGGGCCATACAATAATTCCAAGGTTCTCAGACCTTGTGTGCCTGGAGTTGATGGAACCAGCTCCAATCAGGAGCTACGAATGCACTTTGCAGAGCTGTAAGTACAAAGACATTTTGGGAAAGAGAAGGCAGAAAGGGAGGCTGCAGCCAAAGAGAAATCAGCAAGCTTGTGGTGAGTAGGAGGTGCAGGCAAACCCAAAGACTTACCTCACTTTGGTGTTCATTTCCTGCCAAAAGACATCAAAATAATCTCATCTTGTCTTTTCCACTGTAAGGAATCTGTAAGATTTGGTTCCTAAGGTAATCAGGATCCAAACAGCACACCCTTTATTCTGCTATCTTACAGACACTATGATACACTAAGGAGGAGCTGGAATGATCTCCAGGATTTGGCTCAGAATTTGGGGCTATTTCCATGTGTGCCTGACCAGTGCTCCGTGGCAGCTTCCACTGACCAAATTTGAGCCACTTTGGCCTCTGCTGTTCCACAGACTGAGCCCCAGAATTTGCTTACTTTCCATGCTCCAGCTCATCTTCTCTATGAACATTGTGCTCTTCACCTCCTACCCTTTCTCAGTGTGAGTCCCTATCTCTTTAACTTTCAGAAAGTCCATTTATTCCCATAATGGTCACAGGTCCACCTAATAAACTATTTTGCAGGGTCTGATATTTCTGAGTCTGAAATAATTTGTGCCAATAATGTGCAGAGAGTCAGTCCTAGTCACATTTCTCAATATGCAATTTTGAAAGAATAAGAGGTCATTGGGTTTTCCAGAAACAACAAAAGAAGGAGTAAGAATATCCTAACAGCATTATGCAGGAGAAAAAAATTATAAGATTCTTAAGAACAGGGCCAATGTATACTCAGGTTTTGTTTGATTTAAACATTATCAACTAGGAGCTTCTTTAAAGGCTGAATCTAAATGCTATGTAAAGGAGAATATTTCAAATAAGAAAGGAAGTCACAATCAACTATAAATTTTTAAATGTTGTCAGATATCACAACTTTGCAGAAAATCCATAAAATAAATTATTAATCCATATTTTACATTTGCAATATCAGTTCTAGAAAACTCAACTTCTATGGAGAGAATGGAAAATAATTCACTTTTGCATTTGACATAACATTAAAATATGGTTTTATTTTGATTGAGATCATAGTTGTGATACAGTCAGCAAACACCTAACTGCAAAGCCATGCTTTATGTTTGTAGTTCTATTGGTTGGTTTGTGTAGTAAGATCACAGGAATTTAATAATTTCTTTCGTGTAAAATTCCTTCAAAACAGAAAATATTCATAGTATATTTAAAATATATTAAAATATTGAATTATCAAAGATATTCTTCCTGGTAAAGAACTTCTGAATAAGTTTCCATAAGAACTACAATTTTTAAATATAATTTTATGTATCTGGTATTTAAAAGACCTTTCTAGAGATTTGTTTTTCTGCATTCATACTTTCTTTTTCTGGTCTTTTTTTTTTTCTTTTCTTTTTTTGTGGTACTGGGGATTGAACTCAGGACCCTGTGCTTGCCAGGCAGGTGCTTATTCTACTGAGCTATCTCCCTGGCTCCTGGATCCATACATTTTAAAACACATTTATTTTTCTCTTTCTTTCTTTCTTTCTTTCTTTCTTTCTTTCTTTCTTTCTTTCTTTCTTTCTTTCTTTCTTTCTTTCTTTCT
>NW_004524653.1:11701092-11704984 GCF_000260255.1 Octodon degus
TTCTAGGGCTAGGCATACATACTGCACTGCAACCTCTAGTCCCATGCCTCAATATCATGCTGTTGAGGGAGCTGGCATTGCAGACAACATGAGTATTGCTTGCAACTAGGATAGCAAGCAGCAACTTCTTTTACAGAGAAACAACAGCAAACAACCTAAAATGTATCTCAACTCCAAAATAAATATATTCTTAACTCAATTTCCTTTTGCTGGATGCCAAAAATGTGGGCAGCCATGCCAACAACCCCTGACACACATGATCCAAGAGAGGTGTGAGAGAGAAGGCAGAGTGAAAAAGGAAAGTGGCCTGGCTGGTTAGGGCCAGAATGCTGTACTTTGTTAGAGACTACAAATCATTTAACCATGTAAATATATAGCAATGGCGACTCCCAGAATCTTAAAAAGAGACTAATCAAGTGAGGGGCCTTGAAGTATGAGTACTTCAGGGCAAATCCCATCTCAGAGAGGGCTCTGGGGCTGCAGTAAGGAGACAGTTTTATGATATGGTGCAGGCTGTTATGGAAACTCAAAAATAGAAGATAATGGGAGGGGAATGAAAAGAGGTGATATAGAGAATCAGAGGTGTGTGGAGGAGAACTGGAGAAGAAATGAAGGAGGTAGGAGGAAAAAGCATTGGCTGGTGTGACAGTTTTAAAGCAGGGTTTCAATATTCCTTCACATATTTCCCACCTACAGGTAGGGTCTGTATTCCTTCCCTTTGAGTCTAAGCGAGCTCTAGGGTTGTTCTGACCAATAGAACAAGGCACATGTGATGTTATATGACCTCCAAGGTTAGGCCAGAAAAAGTGCAACCTTCCTTTGGTCCTCATAGAAAGCTTGTTGGAGCAGGGATGAGGAGGAGGGGAGCAGGAAGCAGTTGCTATGGAAGAGGTCCAACCACCCTGAGACTGTCTGCTAAGAAAGCCCTTGTTAGTGCTCTGTTTGACAGCCCCCAAGTGCACCCTAACATTCAGCACCAATGGCCAGCCATGTGAAATTTGCACTTTCAACAA
The DNA here is from genome assembly GCF_000260255.1 of Octodon degus. Lineage (NCBI taxonomy): Eukaryota > Metazoa > Chordata > Mammalia > Rodentia > Octodontidae > Octodon > Octodon degus. Next base: position 11,702,106 of record NW_004524653.1, read on the forward strand.
GTATTTCTAAATGATTCTAAAGTTATTTAACCTATTAACTAAGTATCAGGGACTAATCCAGCACAGGAGGCAAATAATAACATTGAAGAAATCTACTGGAAAGGTAAAAATATCTCTTGGCAGATGATGTGATTATATATGTAGAAAACCTTAAGGACTTGTCCAATGCAATAGTCTCAGATGATTGCAGCCATAGAGGATATCTGGCTACATCCATGTGAACCACCTGGTGAGAGAAAGTTAGGGTTAAGATCTAAAATGTTCCTGCAAAATCTCATGTGTTCAATAGTGGGGTTTTTGGAAGGTGATTGGATCATGAAGATTCTAACTGCATCACTGGATTAATCTGGGATGATATTGTATTTTGATAGCATTATTGGGAAGTAACAGAAACATAGGAGGTGGGCCTAGTTGAAGGAAATGGGTCCCTTTAAAGCATGACTTTGGGGACTATCTTGGTACCTGACCTCTTCCTTTCTGAGTCTTTTCCTCCTTCTTTGCCCCCTGGATGCCATGAGGTGAAGAGCATTTCTTTGCTATACCCTTGCACCCTGAGATTTCTTCCTTGCCAGAGGCATAAGAGGAGTGGAGTCAGCCAATTGTGGACTGAACCCCTGGAACCATGAGACAAAATAAATCTTTCCTTCCTTAAATTGTTTTTTGCAGACATTTGGTCACAGCAACCAAAATCTGATTTACAGAGAGCCACCAAACTGACTCCTCAAATTCTTGGCCCACAAAATCATGAGAAAAATAAAATGATTGCTTTTTGTGTATGTGGTTGTTTTAAAATACAAAGGGATTTTCAGAACTTTGAGCAAGATAAGAGAGTGCTAGGTTGGAGGAGGGAGCCTCGGGGTGCGAGGCCACACAATACTACCTCCCAGACAAGCTCATTCTTTAGGATGGTGTTATGGTTTGTGTCTAGTTGTCCCCCCAAAGCCTCATGCAGTCATGGGGTGAGGACTTCTAGAGTTTGTGTTAACTCATGATCCACTGGGATTATGTGTGATCCAAGGCTGGGATTATGGGTCTTAATACTGCTGGGATTATCCATAGGTGGGTAAGTACTGGGGAGTACCCATAGGTGTGAGTACTTCCCCTACCCTGGGGCAGGTAATTTGCATTACAATGTAAGGTGGGAAGAGAAGCTAGCTGCTTGAGCTGCTGCCACCCCTCCCTTGCACTCTTGCTCTTTGCCGCTGCCATGAAAGGTTGCCCCCTGCTATGTGCTGCTCTGCGTTGGACCCAGCTGAGTATGGACTGAAACCTCCAGTAACTGTGAGCTAAATAAACCTTTCCTTCCTTCATTTTGAGTGTCGGGTATTTGTCCCAGCAACGAGAGAAGAGTAACTAAGACAGATGGCATAAGTAAAGATGCTCTGAAGAGAGGCTGAGATGGACTTGCCATTAATGTCACTGGTATCATCTCTCAGTTTCCCTGTTTTTGAAAAGGGTTACCTTGAGCCAGGTATGGTAGCCCACACCTGTAATTCCAGCACTTGGGAGGCTGAGGCAAGAAGATCACAGGGAGTTCAAGGCTAGCCTGGCCTACATAATGAATTCAAGACCAGCCTTAGCTAGATCAAGAGCCCTTGTCTCAAAAGACATAAGAAAATAGACTAGGTAAACTGATTACTATTTCTGGAAATACTATTAATAAACATTACATTATAGTCATTCTGGAGGGGGTGATTGCTTAAAATGTGAGTCTTCCCAATCTGGTAAATTCTTGTCTCTAGGCATACAGCCCAGAAGTTTGCATTTCCAACAAGTATTTCCAAGTAATTCGAAAGTTATTTAACCTATTGGCTGAGTATTATTTAAGGATGAATCCAGCAGAGGAGGCAACGAAAAATATTGAAGAAATCAAGTGGAAAGGTAAAAGTATCTCTTGGCAGATGACATGATTACATATGTAGAAAACCTTAAGGACTTTGTACAAAAAAAAAAATTGTTAAAGATCTACAAGGTGCTGTACATAGTTTCAGGGTAAATCCTGAGGAGATTTGACTGACCTTGTCAGATACAAAAGTTACATTTTTAGTTATATAGGTCTTGCTTTAACTTGGTCTTAACCACCCAGCAGAAAAGTATAGCCACGAGGTATAAAAAATAATGCCATATTAATATGCTGATCTGTAAAAGGCTCAAGGCAACATCTTCTGACAATCGCCAGTTCTGCTGATAACCCACTACTGTTATGGACTATTGGACTGTATTGGGCTATTTTGCTGAACTCAAGTACCTACTATCTTTAGACTGGCTTAAAGTATGAAAAGGTCCTTCAAAGACTTATCCAAATACAGCTTCTCTAACTGCAGTGGAACACCCATCTCTAACAAAAAAGAGGGATATAAATAAAGGAACATTTTGTAGTGAAAAAAAAATATGTATGCACAAGAAAGGATAGATATACAGCTACTTGCTCTTAGTTCAATGAGAAGCAAGGTTTATACTAATATTGTTTAGACATGATATCATGTCTATACCTTCTCCTTTGAATAAGTACTATGAGGACAACAATATGCAATGTATTAATTATTGTAACTGCCCTACTAACTCGTTTTAAAATTGTTTTATTGCTATTTTATCTTTTTTCTCATTAAAATGAATAAAAGACAAAAATTTGTTAAATCTCATTCACTTAAAGTTGCAGGATACAAAATAAATACATTAAAATCAGCAGTCATTAAGTGTGACAAGAGAAGCTATCTAAAAGGGAAATTCAGAAACTAATTTCAATTACAGTATTAGAAGATAAAACACTGGGAGAGTTTCCTGCTACCGTGCGCCGGCGGGACCAGTCCCAGCCCAGGCGCAGCGTGGGCCGGACCCTCTCCCAGCCCCTCGGGCCGCCCCCACCACTCCGCAGTGCC
>NW_004524653.1:11710305-11713369 GCF_000260255.1 Octodon degus
GTAAATAGGATCACAAGTCCGCATCTTGTACAGCAATTAATCACTAAGAAGAATATATGCAGTGTATTATTTGTTGAAACTGTCCTTCTGATATGATTTGAAACTGTCTCATTGCTATCTGTTTGTCAATAAAACTTTGGAAAAAAAAAAAGAAGATAAAACACTACTTAACCAAAGAGATGAAAAATTTCTACAGCAAAAACTATAAAAAATTGATAAAAATACTAAAAGACACAGATAGATGGAAAGACATCCTGTGTTCATAGATTGAAAGAAATAATATTGTCACAATGACCATGTTATTCACAGAAATCTGCAAATTCACAGTCGTTTCCCCCTATAACCAAGAAGATGGGAATGATGGGTTTTCTCTGCCTTAATAAAAATTCTGCTAAGCGATCATAGCAGTGAGCCAGGGTGGCACGGGACACTGGAGGCCAGGTGCTATGTTCCCACCTTCCTCCTTTCCAGACAAATTACAACTTCCTATTTCCTTTTGGCAACATCCTGGTTCCTTGCTGCAGCCTCCTGCCCAATTACTGTCTGACACATCCCACAGACTGCCCCCTATACCCCACCTCTATCCTGGCCCTATCCAGCCTTTGTCCTCCTCCTCCCTGCCCAAATCCCCCTTGCCCCAGGTGGCCAGGCCCTCAGAAACTCCAAGTTCCTCATTCCCTATGGTCTTTTCTGTGCCCACAATAAAGGCATTTTTATTTTGTTCTGTCTCTATTTGCACCAAAAAGTACTTAACAACAATCCCTATCAAAATACCAATGGGATTGTTCTCCCCTCCCCCACGGAATTATTTTTAAGAAGAAGAAAATAAATCCTAAAATTTGTATAAAACCATAAAACCCCAAAGCCCATGCAATATTGATAAAGAAGAAAAAAGCAGTAGGCATCACATTTCTAGACTTCAAGCCATAATGCAAGCACTGTTAAGCAAAAAAGTGTTGTACTAACAAAAACAGGCACATAGGCCAGTGGAATAGACTAGAGAACCTAGGACTAAACCGATGCATTACAGTCACTGATCTTTGACAGAGTAACTAGAACACACAACAGGAAAAGCATAGTTTCTGCAACAAATTGTACAGTGAAAACTAGGTATCTATGCATAAAAGATTGACACTGGGACCCTATCTCACACCATATGTAAAAATCAACTCAGAAGCAGGTGAAGCTGTAAATAAAACACCTAAACTCTAAAATTCCTAGAGTCTCAAAGAGGTAGCTATAATCCCATGTGTGTTACAGCATTCATCACAAAGAAAGTATACATAGACACAGACACAGATATAGATATAGACAGTGGAATATTTTTAACCTTAAAAAGGAGGAAATTCTGCTTTTTTTACAACACAGATGAAATCAAAGGATATTATGCTAAGTAAAATAAGCCAGACATAGAAAAACAAATGCTGCATGCTGTTTGTATATTTGTGGGCTCTAGAATGGCCAGGCTTCTAGAAAAGTAGAGTAGAATGGAGGTTTCCAGGGAGATGGGAAGGGGGATCCAAATAGAAAGGTTCAAAGTTTTCATTTAAGTTATGCAAGACTAAAGATTTTGAGAGATCTCATGTGTGGTATTGTAATTTTAGTTATCAAAACTGTATTTTGTTCTTGAAATTTGCTAAGAGTAGATCCTGAGGTTTTCGGTTACAAATAAAAGGGTAACTATGTTAGATGATGAGTACATTAATTTTCTTGAATATTTTATTCTTCAGAATGTGTTATTTCATAATGTGTACATACATCGAAATACCAAGTAGTATATATTAAATATATGCAACTTTATATGATAGTTCAATAAAGCTGCTTAAAACATTTACATTGAAAAGCAAATAATTACTGAGAAAATAAAGTTTAGCGTAATATGAAAAATGGCTCTCAAAACACATAAGACAGGTTTTTAAGTAATTGATGTAGTGTGAAAGAAAACTAGTAATATTCTGAAATTAAAATTCTGAATGATTGCAGTAATATTGTGCCAAATATTGTCAAAAATAGGTTTATTGGTACCTGCTTCTGACGTGGAAGGGAGTTGAAGAAAATGTTAGAGTCATTAGAGGGCAGAAGATCAGGGCAGGGTCGTGCTAACAACCCTGAAAATATGCCAACTTCGCAATTTTCAGCATGTCCATCCGGCGAAGTCCCTCATGTGTGGCCTCTACCTACATTTACATTTGCTCTTGCCTCCACACCTTGAGTTAGTTATTCTCCTAGGGACTGTTTCTCAATCCTGTGAACTTTAAGGTCCAGATCAAATCACCAATAAGCCATAATTAGTCTGTATCCTATGGGGATAGCACATTTTGGGAGATAGGGAGACCCACATTTGAATTCCACTTTGTTCCAGCTTGTACATGTGTCAGGACAGTGTGGAGCAATACTCCTTTTAAGACTTCCGTTCCATCTATTGCATGAATATGGTTGTTTTTATTAATGCATATCTGTTATACAGAATAATGGTTTCATATTGGCAGATTGGTACATGCACATAACATACTTTGACCATCACCCCCCGCACCCTGAAAATTCTTCCATCGAGTACTTCTAAATTTGACAAAATAGGCAGCACAGGAATCATGCCAAATCTGATTAGAACTTTAGAGTTGTCCATTCCCTCGTCAGCCTTCAACCCATGACTAAGGTTTCCATACACCAGTGGCTAGAACAGATTGTTCTGTCTCCAAAACCTATGGACCAAAGAGGCCCTTGGAAATAGCCAGAGCATGCCTTGTGTTTGATTGTATCTGTTCACTGGTTCTGGTCAGGAATGAATTCAGAGCCCAGGGGGGTGGGGGAGCTGAGACACAGGCAACACCTACCTTGAAGGACCTCAGTGGGGCTGAAGGGTCCTGGATCTCTTTATTACCAACTGTTCCCTAATTACTCTGCCCATCAGACCCCAGAAATCACCTCAAGTAGAATCTTAAGGCGTTTCCCAAGATACTGTCAGAACCAGGACTGTCCATTTTCCTTTTCCAGAAACAATAGAAATTCTCTCTCTTTCTCTCTCTCTCTCTCTCTCTCTCTCTCTCTCTCTCTCTCTCTCTCT
>NW_004524653.1:11713663-11726180 GCF_000260255.1 Octodon degus
AGACAGGGTCTCACTATGCGGTTCAGACATGCCATGAACGTGCTATGATGCCCAGGCTAACCTCACACTCACGATGATCCTTCTGCTTCACCTTCCTGAGAGCTGTGATTACAAGTCTGTGCCATCAGAAAAGGGGAAGTTTTTAGTTTAGAAATTCAGAAAACATCTGAGCTAAGGTGCCCGCAGAACTCCACTACCTTTAATCTCACCTTTTAAAAATGTACAAATATGGGCTAGGAAGATAGCTTAATGGTCTAAGCACCTGCCTGGCAAGCACAAGGACCCAAGTTTGATCCCTGGTACCACATGCCATGCCAGCCCTGTGCCAAGCCTGCCATTGAAACTGGGCGTGGTGGTGCATATCTGTAATCCTACTGCTAGGGAGGCTGAGTCAGGAGGATCGCTATGAGTCCCAGCTAGGTATTGAGACCCTGTACCAAATAAATAAATATTAAAATATGTTTTTAGAAATGTATAAATAAGAACTTCTAACAGGGCCTGGACTTGTCTAAGATGAAAAACACCATATCAGTAGCAAAAGTGAAACTAAAATCTAGGTCTCAAAAGTGGTCAAGGGTTGCCAGTTCCTGCAGCTTCACTGCAAATTAGGGTGGACTTGTTATTGTTATTTGTTTTTTTCCATAATTTTATTGAAAAACAAATAGCAATGAGACAGTTTCAAAGCAAATTGGTAGGATAGTTCCAATAATTAACACATTGCATACTCTCTTACTAGTGGTTATTTGCTGTACAAGATACAGACATGATATTCTATTTACAAACACTATTAGAAATCCCTCTATTCATTAAGAGAATGTAACTATATATCTATCCTAACCATTTTGAATACACAGATACAAAATGCACATTCATCTGTATCCTTTTTTTGTTTAGTCCCATCATTTGAATATTATAGGTGTGTTAACTCAGCAAAATATTCTAAAAGAGTTCAGTAGTCCATAATAGTATCAGGTCTTCCGCTTGACCAGCAGTGTCAGAAATTGTTGACCTGAGTCCCCTACAGCTCAACATAATAGCATGGCTTTACTTCTTATACTTCATTTTTATACTTTTCCGCTGGATGGTTAAGACCAAGATAAAGCAAGACCTATGCAACAAGAGTTGTAGCTTTTGAATCTGATAAGGTCAGTCAAATTCCCTCAGGATTTGTCCTGAGATCCTATACCTCAGATTGTAGATCCTTTGTCAGTGTCAGCCATGTGGATGAGTCATGGCCATTGCTTGGCCAGTGTGCTCTCTGTGAAAGCCTGAGAGAATATTTTCTCTCCATGTGACTCTCCTTAGGCACACTCTACATTATCGATCACTTTCCTCTTTGGCCCCATAATTTCCTTGATAAGAAAATTTGGGTATTGTTATTTGTTATTTTGCTTTTAATATTATAAATCTAAATTTTATTTCTATAGTTGAAGAATTTCTTGCTAGAGGAGTCTCGGTGGAAGGTAGGAATTGAAAGAGCCAGGCTCTCACTCTATTGCTTAAGAATATATGAATCATATCAGCCATCCCAGAGAGGATTTAAGACTGAGAGTTAGTTATCCGAGTATTGGTAGAGTGGGAAAAAAGGGGGAGGAGAATCTGGTGGATCTATAACTCTTATATTTGGGAGATAGGAGACTAATATTGGAAGAACATAGGGGTTAATAGAAGGATGCCAGATGCAGCAGTAGGAGGCATGTGGTGGCACTGGCTTCTGGAAAGTGCTGCAGCTGGTGTTTAGGTCTCTGGAGACTCAAACGGTATTTGAGTCACTGGAGTTGGGAAAGGCATAGCCATCTGGCACTGGCAATCTCTGGGGAGGTGCAGTGCAGCTGGTTTGGAGATTTCCACAAGGATCCAGATCTGATATGACCCAGAAGCAAAGGAAAATGCCTTCTCTCTTTATTTTGCCTGTGTCTCTTTTCTTAGTGCTTCCATTCAGAGGCCAACTAGAAGCAAATTGGAAAAAGAGTGAAGGGAAATTTGGGTCCACCGTCCCATTCTCTGCATCACAGAAAAGAGTAGAGAGGATGGATTTGAAGCTGAGACAGGATATGTAAGTAACGAGCACATTCACTTTCCCAACCTCCCTTGCAGCTTGGAAATGGGTACTTGATTTAGACTGGCAATCAGAAACTCTCACCTCAGATGCTGAACTGGGAGCCAGTGAGCAAAGAGGCAGAGCCAATGGAGGACTCATTCTGACAGTAGAAGGAGACAGCTTCATCCTACTCCAGAAAACAGGAGCAGAGAAGATGGTGGCAGACTTGATGGTGAAAGATGGATACCCAGTGTCTAGTGCTCTATTGATCCGTAGCCCGGTCTTTGCAACCCTCCTTATTCTTACCCATTTTCCTAACCTCATTTTCCAGTCCTGCTAGTGATCTGTAAACTACAACAAATTTTAAATTTTAAACAAAATTCCCTTTTGTTTAAAAGCAACTGGAACTACATCTATGTCTAGCAACCCTGATTTCTATGGTGGGGTGACACCTACTATCTAGAGGGACTCTCAAGCCAAAGTCCAACTAAAGAGAAGAGAGTTTTCTCACCAGAGGGGTTGCTGTCCTTGTATGATGTAGTGTGATAGACTCTCTCTTCACAACTGGTTCCTGACACCTAGAATCATTTTGTGGGCCCCATACCTCTCTGGGTTAAGTTTAACCTTTCATGGGGTGCTTTGTAGAATGTTAGTGGCCAGGAGTGAGAAGCACTGAGGTTTTCTATTTCACTGGGAAAAACTTGGACATTAGGAAATAACTGGGAATTGAGGGACAAGCAGAAAGAATGTTCTTTCCAAAAATAACAGGATATCCCAGATGTGGTGGTACATGTCTGTAATCCCAGCACTTGGGAAGCTGAGGTAGGAAGATTGCTTCAAATTCAAGGGCTTTATAGTGAGTTGAAGGCTAGTCTGAACTATAGAGTGGGCCACTGTCTCAAAAACTAAATAATCTCCCCCCCAGCCAAAAAAACCAAACAGTGTAAAATAGACTAGTTTCACCAATAGTGGAAACAGTTTTGATCCCTAATGCTGGTCTAGGCCTTTATCATTGTGTCTGATGGGTCTGCACCCATGCAGAGATCTACTGGGTCATCATTGCGGCAAGTCAGCATGCCCCAGGATCCCAGAATCAGCTACACCGAGCTGCTCCAAAACCGTCTTTTGTTCCCTCTCCCTGGGTTAATTCAGAATGTTCTCTTTTGATTTTCCCCCGTGCACCAACCCTCCCCCAATCAGAACCTGTTGCGTCACTGTACCACCCATGAAAATCCAGCCCCTAGCCCAATCTGATAAAAGGTCCAACCTCTGTCCCTGCCTCCAGGGTCTTTGGCTGCTCTTTTGGCCACTCTCCCACCCTCAACAATAAGGGATTTTTTTTTTCTTTCACCCCTTTCTCTTTCATGCCAGAGGAAGGAATCTTACAGTGACAAGCAAGTTGCTCTCTTTGCTGAGTCCCAGTGATCACACCTGCACCACTAGGAAAGAGCGAAGAAGGGATTTTTCAGCTACAGCTCACTTTTTACACTTCCTTAGCTCTCATCTCGACTCCCCCAGTGATGATCCTGAAGAAATCAATACGATAGGCAGGGTAGAAAGCCTTCCTATCAAGTGAGCATCAGGAATTCCAGTGAGAAGTTGTTGACTTGAGCCCTTTGCAGCTCAGCATATTCACATGGCTTTACTTTTTATACCTCACTTTCATACTTTTCTCCTGGATGGTTAAGACCAAGATAAAGCAAGACCTTTATAATTAAAAAATGTCACTTTTGTATCTGACAAGGTCAGTCAAATCCCCTCAGGATTTACCCTGAAACCCTGTGCAGCAGTTTGTAGATCTTTTGTCAGTGTCAGCCATGTGGATGAGTCTGACATTGCCAGTTATGTGGATAACCCATTACTATTGTCTACTATTATAGTCTACTGGGCAATATTGTATTACTTTGATGAATTCATGCACCTACAATATATGAATGACAATGGAATACTCATCTCCGACAAAAGTAAACAAAAATGAAGGATATAAATGGACCATTTTGTAGTGGAAAAAATATATCTGTATATACAAAATAGCATAGATATACAGCTATTTTCTCTTGATTCAATGAGAAGAAAGTTTTGAACTAATAGTGTTTAGACAAGATATCACTTCTGTATCTTGTACTATGAATAACCACTATGAAGACAACAATATGCAGTGTATTAATTATTGTAACTGTCCTACTAACCTGTTTTGAAACTGTCTCACTGCTACTTCTTTCTCAATAAAATTAATATATAGAAAAAGGAAGTCCAATGAGACACTGCGTAGAGCACATGTCATTCAGGAAGAACTGAAATTCCAAGGCCTGGGCTGCAGTGGCCAGCTGCATTCTGTGATGATAGCACATTGGGAAGGAGAATTGAATCCACGTATCTTGAATTCTGGAGATCTGGGTTTTGTGTTTGGAGCAAAGTTTTCACATTCATTTGGTGAGATGTACATTTCATATTAACCAGTTCCAAGAAATCTGTACTGTTCCAAGAAACTGAAGATACAGTGTAGTTCAACAGATGTCAAAGAATGTACTCATTTCAGCACTTTAAAACACATTGTCTGGGTGCAAATGTCACAAGGAAACTATTTATTGTGTTCAGTTAATATGTGCTAACAATTATATTTTTTCAAACCCAACTGATCTAAGGCAATAACTCAGCAATATTGTTACACCAAAAATTCAGAGATTGTAGAGTTTTTTAAAAGTTCAATTTAAAAAATCAATCAATAAACAAAGTTCTCAAGTTAATTCTGGTTAATTGTTAGTTTGGGAACTACTAGTCTAATTCTTTTTTGATTTGCTAGGACATCATTGATAAATATTGCTGAATATAGAAGACATCGCTTCTAATTCATCATATTTATGCTTTTATACGTTCTTGACCTTAATTTTTGCTCTAAAAGATGTATCTGCTTTAATTTTCCTTTCTATTAATTATTGTCTAGTAAGAACACATCATCTGCGATTCAGGTTTATCATTTTGCACAATATTCTGTCTCTTTTGCTGTTGACTTCCTCCTTTCTGCCTACTTAGCATTTTAATGTACCTAGCAAAATGAAAACACACTGAGTGTTCTTTCAAGTTCAGTGATAAAGTAAAAGGAGGACATGTTGAGGTCACAGGTATGTGCAGCTCTGATGTACTCTATTTCTCACATCTAATGTGTCTCCTAATCCCTGACCTTTCTCCAGTTCCCTAAACAAAGTTAAATCATTCCTCAGTCTTACAGTGTCAACCTCCTTTTTGTCTTACGCATCCTGATAAGGCTTTTGCTTTAAAGGGTCAGCTAATGTATGCATAGTGATGTATAGATAGACAAATAGTATAGAAATTATAACATAGGCATCTCATCACAAGCCCGTTAGGAAATCTTGAGCAAAAATGGACCTTCATATTTGTGTGAAATCAAGAAAAGGTAGATAGACATTTTGCAAACTATTAGATATGGGTGATGTGACTCTCTTTGTCCACGGAAATTTCCACAAAGAACTCAGTGTGAGTTTTCAGTAGCCAGCACGCCTGCCAAGTGGGTGAATGAGGGCCCCTCTCCTGTAAAGGCGTCTAGGAGATGATTTGTAGATCCACTTGACTTTGGATATTAGGTGTGAGATTTTGTATGTGTTAGATCCAGGATTTTCCAGGTCTTATCCAACTTCTTGTTCTTTTCTGAGGGGGTTTCCAATTTATGGACAAAACAAGAGCCCAAAGTGAAGTGAAGTAGACTGGTACTTAGCATTACTCTGTGCAAGTTTAAAAATAGTAAATTTTTTTTAAATAGTAAAATGATAATAAAAAATAAATAAAAATAGTAACATAAAGTGGTATCACATGGCCTAGATTCTTGGCTCCCACCTCACATCTGAATTTTACAGCACCACATTTGGGCATAAATGCTAATGGAGAAAGAGAGATGGCATGTCTCCAAAGTAGGTAACAACCAGAATATGGATATGAATTTATCATACAAATAGGACATTTTGAAGAGTTTAAGGAAGCACTATTAATATATTTGATCTTAGCCAAAAGGCCAAGAAGTGATTAGGAGACACTATTAATAATTAGACCAGATCAGTGGATATATATCAGGCCTGTCAAGCTAACAAACACATATAATCACTCTAGTCATTGTTAGCTAACTTACACATCCAATGCAGACTATGGAGAAAATATAAAGAAAACAAGAGCAGTGGGTCTCTTACGGAAGGCAGTATCAGAGCTAACGTGAATAGGAGCACTTATCTCGAGGTTGTATTAGAGAGTATTCACATGCACACATGGATAGCACACACAGGTCATGTGCATATGTACATGGGCATACACTGAAACATGTACACTGCAACTCCAGAAAGTGGTGAAATCACAGGCAGAGGCTCATTAAAAGACAAATGCATTATGGGTATTTATTCAAAGTATGGATTTTGGATGGTCAGGTCATTCCTTACTGAAGAATATAAATATAAAAATGGATGAGGCTATCAAAAACAATGAAAGACACTTGGAATATACCAAAGTAATACAACAAATTTTTAAAAATGTATTCCTTTTTTTTTTAATTTTAGGGAAAGGTCTATAGGGCATTCAGGGTCTCACTATTAGATTGGCTTGTAGTGATCCTCCTGTTTACAGCCTCTCAAGAGCTGGGAGTACAGGTGTGTACCACCATGCCCAGTCTCGATTGCCATCTCAGGGTGCCCCGGGGGTGGGGCTGGCACGGCAGGCCTGGGGATCAAATCCCTGGCCCCTGTGCTTGCTTGCAGGCACTTTAATCTGCTGAGCTATTTGGTCGGCCCTTAAAAAAAGTAAAGCTTAGCCTCTAAGAAGCTCCATAAACCCCAAGGGGATTAAACACAAACAAACCCACATGTATACGCATGATAGTCAAACTTAGGGAAAACAGAAATATTTAAAAGAAAACTAGAGAAACAATCACGACTCATCACACATGGTTGTCAAATAATAGAATTAGTACCTCAGTTTTCATCAGAATCAAATGAAGATCACAAGGCACTGGAATAAAATCTACAAAATACTCAAAGAAAAGCATAATCAAGCAATAATTTTTCATTCAGAGGAATTATTTGTTATAGTTTATATCGAAGGGGAAGAGTTTTCAGAGGTAACTGACTCTAGAGTTTGTGATCAATTCATGGCTCAGCACTGTAATTTTTTTTTAATTTATCTTTTAATTTTTTTATTTGGCACAGGGTCTTGTTATGCTGCTTGGACTCATAGTGGGGCTTCTGTCTCAGCCTCCCCAGCACTGGGGTTACAGGTGTGCACCACCACAGCCAGTTTCTGTAGCTGGCATGGCATGCGGTATCTGGGTTCGAACCTGGGTCCTTGAGCTTACCAGGCAGGCGCTCAGACTGCTGAGCTATCTCCCCAAGCCCAACGTTATAATTAAAGGTGTGAGTGCCACGACTCCACCATGAGGATAAACTACATACAGTATAAGGGACACAAAGAGGTTTGTCCCTCCTCCTTCCTTTATTTTGTTACTTTTTATGTCTTCCACCACCATAAACTGTTGCTCCTCTGCTATGTGCCAGCCTGCCTTGGTGCCAGTTTATTATGAATTGAAACCTCTACAAACTGTGAGCTAAATAAACCTTTTCTCCCTTTACTTTTGCATGTTGGGTATTTTGTCTCAGCAAAAGGCCAAGCCAGAAGGACTGCAAATTTAAGTCCATCTTGGGCAATTTATTTTATTTTATTTATTTTTATTTTAAAAAAATTTATTTTATTGATAAAGAAATAGTAATGAGACAGTTTCAAAACAGGTTAGCTTGTCTAAACACCATTAGTTCAAGTCTTCCTTCTCATTGAACTAAGAGAAAGTAGCTGTATATCTATCCTAACTAATATATATATACAAATACAAAACGGCCCTTCATTTATATCCCCCTTTTTGTTCAGTTTTGACAGATATGGGTATTCCAGTGCCATTCAAATATTAAAAAAAGGCCAATCAAATCCAATCATTTCCTGTATTGTCCTGTCTCAAAAACAAATTATTTAAAGGTAGATGGAGATATAACTCTGGTAGACAGTTTGCTTAGTACATGTGAGGCACTGGGTTCAACCCAAAGGACTGAAGAAAGAAAGAAAGAAAATTAAACATTCAATATTATATTATCATATAGCCCAAAAATTGCACCCACTGTCAGTGTGATGATGAGTCTTTTTTTTTTTTTAAATACATTTGGTACAGGGACTCACTATGCAGGTCAGACTCATAGTGATCCTCCGTTCTTCAGCCTCCGCAGTGCTGGGATTACAGACATGGGTCACCATGCCCAGTCTCCATTACCAGCTCAGTGTGCCCGGGGCGGGGCTGATGTGACATGTGGTGCTGGGGATTGAATCCTTGTCTCTGCACTTGCCTAAGCAGGCTCTTATTCCACTGAGCTATTTGGTCGGCCCTTGCTGATGAGTCTTGACTGTCAGCTTGGTTGACTTGACAGACACCTAGGAGATAAGCAAAGCAGACTTCTGGGTGTGTCTGTATGGTTTATGGCAGCATGGGCTTGGGACCCATACCTGGCCCCTGGCTCCTTAGTCTTCAGCACCTCCCTTGTTCTCTGCTTTCTAAATGCCTTGGGTTGAACAGCATTCCTCTGCTGTGCTTTTCTGCCATGATGTTTCTGCTTTGAAGCCAGCCCATCCTTGGTGGAAACCTGTGGAACCATGAGCCCAAATAAACCTGTTCTCCTCTAAATTGCATGCAACACGTGTTTTGTTCCAGCCATGCAAAAGTGACTGATATACAAGCAGTGATCCCAGAAAATGCAAAATGCATGTTCACATGGAAACCTGTATACAAATGTTCATAGCAGTTTCATTCATAGTAATCAGAAATTGAAAACAGCTCACATGTCTTTTAATGGGTAAATGGTTAATTAAATAAACTGGAAACATCCATGAAATACTACTGGACAGTGCCCAGGACTGGACTGCCAATGGAGACGACAACTTAGATGAATTTCCAGGGAATTACTCAAGGGAAAGTCAATCCTGGAGGGCTAAATACATGTAATTCCATTTATACAGAAAGTTTACACAATAACACTTTAGAAATGGGAAGCAGAAAAAAAAAGAAATAAATGGGAAGCAGGTTAAATGATTACAAAATGTGATAGTTTGGGGCTAGACATAAGAAATGTAAAAGGGAAGAGTTAGGGAAACTTGTACTGAGTGAATTGTTTGGTGTCAGATTGTGGCAGTGGATACACAAATTTAAACATGAAAAAATTACATAGGACCAAGTACTTTCAGGCACACATACAAGCATATACACAGCAGCGAGTATGGGTGCAACTGGGGAAGTGTGAGTGAGATCAGTGGGTTGTTTTGTAGCTGACAGTGGTGGCACAAGTCTGCAATCCCAGCACTCTGGGAGGCTGAGGCAGGGGTATTGAAAGTTTAAGCTCAACATGGGCAATTTAGCAAGACCAGAATAAAAAGGGGGGTGGTGTTGGCTCAATGTGAAGGCCTTGGGTTTAATTCCTGGTATTTCCTCTACTTCCCATATCCCAACTGTAATATTCACTACCAGGAGAATTACATGAAGGATGTGCTCGCTTCGGCAGCACATATACTAAAATTGGAACGATACAGAGAAGATTAGCATGGCCCCTGCGCAAGGATGACATGCAAATTCGTGAAGAGAATTACATGAAGGATACAAAGAATAGCTATATTGCTTCTTACAACTATCTGTGATTCCACAATGGCCTTCAAGTTTCAAGGGCAAAAAAATTTCCCTCAACAAAAATTGAGAGCTGGATGTGGTGGCACATGCCTGTCATCCCAACACTCAGGAGGTTGAGGCAGGAAGATTGTCACAAGTTCAAGGCCAGTCTGAACTACATAGTGAGACTGTTGTCTCAACCGCCCCAGAAAAGGGAAGAAAGAAAAAACCAAAACGAAAACACAACAAAAACCTGAGAAAAGCAAAAGTTTCATTTAGATCAAACCTTAGCCCTACAGCTCAAAGTAGAGATGATAACAGGTAAAAATTTGGATCCACAGAAAAGAGTAAAGAACATATGTAGTAAAATGTGGGTAAATATAAGTATGTACAAAAGGATAATATTTTTGAAGTAGTAACTACAATGTAGAAGTGTTAGGTTTATAATATATAAATGAATGTGAGAATAAGAGCCCAAAGGAGAGGGCAGGGTTGCATTTATGAAAAATTACTCTACTTTCTAGGAGTGAACTCAATGGATATCCACCCAGTTCTATCTCTAGCAAGAGCCTTGGAGCTCTCTGCCCCACTAGATCCTGTTCTTTTCATTTCTTTATCCCATCACACTGTATTTTAGAAGAACAAAAGCCAGAAGTAAACAGACTGAATTCATGCAGAACCCATAGTCTGTCTGGGAAATAAAATGTGCTGAGGGTAGTGGTCCCTCTGAGGGACAGAGATTCTTACAAGGGGTGGGGCTGGAATGATGGGACATAATGGTTTAACAAATGTTTGAATCAGGTGACTGCAGCTAAATCTCTGTCCAGCCACTGGCAAACAAAATGAAGTTCAGCGTGTTTCATAACTTCCCTGGGTCTTGGTTTGCTCATCTGAAAACTATGCAAAGCAATAAAACTTGTGCTATAAATTTTTGTCAAGATCACACAAGATGATTTCTATAACATGAATAACATACTTCTCAGCATGTAGGAACTGTTTAATGAACAATAAGGATTAGTATTATTATTAGAACAAATAGTATACAATGGAAATGCCACTTTATGCTTTCAATCACTGAGATGCAAACCCTACAGGGTCACCTCTACCAGGAAAAGAGTCAATCTGGGCCTCCCACAGTAGGAATTTGCCATATTTTACAAAGGTTTTCAGGTTCCTGGGATTTATAGCCATTTTCTCCCCTAAAGTCCCTTTTTGTATTCAAATCATTTGTCATAAAAAATTATCCTTTAGTAAAAATTCCTTTTGGGTTCCTGCAAACATGAACTGACTCTACTTTTCAGTAGTAAACTGTATTTTTCTTCTCTGGACTTGTTTTGAACATAAGTAAGGTAAAAATAAAAAGATAAACATTCTCAACATGTAGAAGTTTATGATAAATGTGTTTGTTCTACATACAAAACATGTCTCCTTTCTAAGTTCTTGTTCTCCTGTTCAATAAAATGAGCACGATGACATCTGAACTTTGCGTGAGAAATTAAAGAAGCAAGGAAGAAAACTCTAATATATACTAAGTACTCATATGGTGTTTAACTCCTTCCTCTTCTGGGAAAGATAAAGGTCATATGGATGCTAGAACCTGAATGGTGGAACCATTATGTAAAACCCCACCATTATGTACTTCCTTTAACCAGATGAACAGGTCTTCACTGAAATTAATTTAGTCATTCTTTACACTCATGAACACATGCCCATAGATAAGCATGCATGTAAGTAAGCCTCCTTTGATGAGGATAAGAACTAGATAACCAACAAAAGCTGCCTGTGAGCTTTGTGTGTGCTTTTAGTAAATGTTACACTTGGCCTCCATCTTCTGGAATTATAGAAACACTGCCACCGAGATCATCTGAGGAAGCATCAAGGCTCTGAGCCATGACTGCAGAACCTCCAGGGCAATCTGGGTACACTTTGCCAACTTTTTAAAGGCCAGTTCCTCTCACACCCACTCAGAAGTCCTGTTTGGTCAAATAAATACAGTCACCTTCATCAAGCTGTGCCCCTTACTGTCCCACTTCCTTATCATGCTTTTACAAAAGAAATATTTCTATAATTTAAAAGATTTTTATATCTTTTAAATATAAGTATTTTTTGCAGGCTTTCCTAACAGCATGAATAAAATTCAAGGACAGATAGTTCTTTGTTGTGAGGGGCTGCCCTGGGCACTGTAGAGCACTTAGCAGCATCATTGACCTCTGACCACTAGATATGCTTCTCACTACCAGCTTGTGACAATGGAAAATGTCTCTGGATATTGCAAGTGCCTTTGGAGTGAAATCAATTTTTCACTTTCTATTTATTATGTTGTCTTCTAATGAACAGTTTGACCATCTCAGAGGGTAAAGGAAGGAAATACCAAGTATAATGCCAGTGGACATACCAAAGTGCAAAAGATATACCACAGAAATGTTAAAATGTGGGCTTCAGAGACACCTTCAAGGAAATAAATGTGGAGTAAATAGTTAAGATAAAATACAAAAACAAAAAACCAGAAAGGCTGTCCAGTCCAAACTTAGGCACAGCTTGAGTGAGACCCTATTCCATGCCCTTGGGACCCCTACCACTATCTGCAGCCGCCCCCAAATGCCGGACAAGTGAGAATTTCTGCCCTGTTCTTGGGACCCCCAGATCCAGCCCTAGCCCAGGCCTGGTGAGTGTGTGGCAGAGCTTCCTCTCTCCCCTACTCCCCCTTGTCCCCTTCAGTATCAGCTCAGGCCTGGCGTACAGGCCTGGGGTGAAACTCTGCAGCTGCAGTCCCTGCAGAGAGAGTA
>NW_004524653.1:11748034-11774434 GCF_000260255.1 Octodon degus
GGAAATAGCTTGGCAGTCTAATTGGCTGCCTGGAAAATGCAAGGATCTGGGTTCAATCCCTGGTACCACATGCCATGTCAGCCCCAGAACCCCAGGCATACCATGCCAGCCACTGAAATTGGGTGTGGAGTTGCACACCTGTAATCCCAGCACCAAAGATGCTGAGACAGGATGATCACTATGAGTCCTAGCTGCATAGTGAGACCCCACACCAAATAAATAAATAAATAAATAATATTTTTTAAAATTAAAAAATATCAGAAACTCTTGTAAAGCCACATACCTGCAACGTGGCTAATCTGGTCACTGAGTTCAGGTTGGATCACTACCAAAATCGTTGACTGCTATTGCTACTGTCTTCCATAGATGTCAGAATTTCCTCCAGGAAAACTGATTTCAAATTATGGGCCCTATTAAAGTAGTTTTAAAACACTAAGTTATGCTGACAAGACGACTATCCACTATATTTCACTATCTCTCCCTCTGACTCAAAGAGGGACTAGGCAGCATCACTGCAAGAGTAGTAGCACATTGGAGAAAACTAGAAAGCAATATCTCTGGATCTTCTTTAGGAAAAAGTCGGAGACAGAACCCTAAGCACATCCCCTGGCCTCTGTCTTCTTTGTCCAATCAGGTGAGTCAAAGCCATGTGAGCCTCCTGAGAAAGTTCACAAAGGAGAGACTCTGCCTCATTACGGTCCCTGTGCTCCACCCCAACTATCACCACATTCTCTCCTCCCTTCTTAATCTCTCACTATGAGTAACATTCACCACAGCATGAGGGAGATGTATAGGAAAGCTCCTCATGCTGTTACATATGAAAGTCCAGTCTATGAGACAAAGTCTATGAAAAAAATTAAAAAGAAGAGGTAGGACCATCCCAAGATGTCACTTTTTTTTTTCTGTGTGGTCACAGGAATGTAACTACTTAGAGTTCCAGTCAATAACCTGCAGCTGTTATTAACTACTGTGAGGGCTTTGAGTATCCAGGACACAGGAAAAAATTTCCTAGCACTGTGTTGACACATAGTATGTGCTACTGCTATTATCAGAATGCCTAGCAGTGAACCTGAATGACTTTGAAGGCTTCCCCTTGCCGCTCTGGGCTGTTTTCTCCTCTATAACCTTCAGAGGATTACATCCTGGTGACCAGTATCACAAGATTGGTGCAAGGATTCACCTGGAAAGCACTAACACAGAGGAGCCAAACCCTGAATGAATTTCATTGCTTCATAGTGAATGGTCACCTGGACTTCACACTTGAATGACCTGTTCACCACCCTTATTTGCTTACTTATCTCAGCCTCAGTCTGGGAAACAGGGACAAAGTGATAAGAACAGATTCCATGGCTCCACCAGTGCTGAAAGCTGTCACTTTATTGGTTGGGAAAGGGAAAATCTGTGGTCAGCTCAGGACAGAATGCAGGATCCAGAAAGAAAGGAGGGCAGCTGTGATGGAGCCAGATGCAAGGCTAAGCAGAAATTTCCTTTCGCTGTTCTTCAGGCGAGTGGTGGTGGAGCTAGAGGATGAAAAGCACAAGAATATCATCAACAACAACATCCATCACATTAGGCAAGAATACACACCCTTTAAATCCCAAGCTAGCTTCCCTGTGCCAGCATATCACACTCAACACACAACAAAGTGCCACCCCTTGGGGGCTCTTCTTGCATTTTCCCTCAGTTTTCACACTTCTCTGTACTGATTGATATCATCACCAAGACCTACTAGGATATATAAGTAGTCCTAAATGACTGCTTATAAGGCCATCATAAGGATTCACAGGCATTTAATCTCCCCAGGAATCCCGCCACTACCAGAAAGTTCCATCATGCTTTGATTCCTTAGGTCAAACTAAAGTGGACTGGTCAAACAGATCTTATGTATCTCCATTCTATAAAAAAAATAACTGTGGTCCAAGGAGAGCTAGAATTTGAACGTGGGTCTTGTGTTTGCAAATCCCAACTGTATAGCTGGCATTCATAGAGCTAAAAGATGGTTGGCATCATAGAAGAACTATGGGGTCTTAAGGAGACCATGGATCCCTCTTATCTACTAAAGAGCACACTTTGAAGTAGTGAGAAAGGGCTCTTGGACATGGATTTCTCTCCAGGATTCACTTTTGAAAAAAATCTATGTACTGATAGATTTCATCAGTAACCTCCAGATTTCCTTTGCTGAGATCTGGTTAAAGGTTGCACACAATAACAGTGACTTCCAAACTGTGCATCTTTTGATCCTTCTGCCCACCTCCCCAATGCACTTCTCAAGACTACCTGCCTTCAACTGATGAATTTTCATAAAGTGAATAAACTCATGTAACCAGTCCACTTGTATTAGTTAGGATTCTCAAGTGGAACTGAGGCAATATAAAATATATGCATAACTATACAAGGTACTTGTTAGGTAGGCTTATAGAGTCAGAGATGGAAGAGTCACAACAGCTGTCTGTGGGATCAGAGGCAGAAAATTCCAAATGGCTACTTGTACACTAGAGAGCCAGAGTATCCAGTTAACTGCTCAAGAAAATTAAGCTGTAAAGCAAGGTTGGGGATGTCAAAGATAAAGCACCAGTCCAAGGTCAAAGACCTGGATGCTTCCAGTAGAGTGCCTGGTAGGAGTTTGCCTCGGAAGGCTGGGGACAGATATCCAAAGGCAAAGACAAAGACTGGGGCTCTTCCAAAATAGAAGCACTTCTTTCTTCCCTTTTTTTAGTCTATCCAAACAACAAGACTATTGGTTCATGCCACCCACATCTGGGGATATGTCTTTTCCCCTCAGTTCCCTGGTCTGCACGTCAATCACCTAGAACTGTACTTTACTAATCTGATAGGCAGTTCTTACCCCAGTCAAGCTGACAATCACAGTTCCTGTTACACCCAGCAATCTCCCCTGGTGCTTGCTCCCAGTTCAATTACCCTCCCCAACCTCCTACATATCCCCATAAGTTTAGAAATAGAAACCAAACATGATAATACTAACTTTAAACACATAGGGTATTTGGCTTGTTTTTGAACTTTGTGTAAATGGAATTATAGAATACAAAATCTTTTGCATAATACCTCTTTAACAAAGTCTCTGTTTATGAAATCTATGTTGTTGCATGTGAGAATAGTTCATTTATGCTCATTGCCAAATATTATTCTGATTTACGATGATACCATAATTTATCCACTCCATTATTGAGGAATATTTGTGCAGTGTCCTGTTTTAGGCTACAACAGTCTGCTGTGAATATTTTTAAATAAACTATCTTTTGTTTCTTAAAAAAAAAGACTACCTGCCTTCTATGCATGCTCAGTTCCAGCTCACGGTCACTCCTCTGGGAAGTCTCTTCCACTTCTCCTTTTCCAGCCTCCCTATCCATGCCTGTGTGATGGTTCTGCCTGTTTCCCACCATACTGGGTGCTCATTACAGGTGCTAGGAGCATCATCCATCCATTCACCTCAGCCAAAGGACTGAAAGCTCTCAAGTGCGCCGGTGGTCACCTTTCTGTCCCAGCACCTGGCACAGCCAGTGGCTGAGTGCTGGATCACCCAGCAGGCCCACCAACTATTTCCTTCACTTTTCCTCTTTACTTTTTCATGCTTACTTTACTACTTAATATGTTTTGTTCTTCATTATAGGAGGGCTAGAGAGGCTCCATAGTTTTGTCTTTTTAGGGCCAAGCTTACTAAAAGTGGATAAATTTAGTTCTGGCCTGCTACAGAGTAAGTGCTAATGTACATTGAGCACACATCTGATGAATCAAATGGAAGTTAACAGATCTCTTGCACATTTGCACCAAAAAGCTAAGCCCTTGTGGTGAAAATAAAGATGGACTCTTTTCCAGTCTCACACCGGACATGCAGGGAGCTTCCTGCCTCCTGCCTCTGATGCTTTCATCTCCTCCAGCTGCTGTTACCTCCCCCAGGACATAGCTGGGGCACAGCTCCTTCTCTTTAGTTCTTGACTTACTGAAAAGCACTGAACAAAGGAAAGCCCATCTCTTCCTTGAGCAGCTCTGTTCCTCACAAGCACTGCCTCACGTGCTTTCCACCCAGCCATTGCCCTGTCCCTGACTCTGTCCTGGTTCAGACCATCTTTCACAGGACCCCTGCCTCTGGCCCAGCTCTGTCTACTTGCACCGCAGCCAGAGGAGACTTTGAAAATGTCAGTCTGAACAAGTCCTTTGAATGAGCTGCCCCATGCTCAGCTTAAACTCTGCTCTCTCTTTCTGTTACTCTCTCCTGCTTACTTGTCTACAGCCTCTGGCTCTTCCTGAAAGACCCAGGGATGCTTTTGCCTCCACACCTACTGTTCCTCTGCCTGCAACACTCTTCTTGGACAGCCCCACAGCTCTTTCTCTCATTTTTAATGGTAAACCTTCTCAGCAGGGCCTTCACTTACTGTCTTCTTTATGCTTTATATCTGAAGTGTCTTTCTAAGTATATTGAGGCCTTGATCCGTAATGCAGCAGTGTTCAGAGGTGGGGTCTAAAGATGTGGTTAGATCACCAGGGTGCTGAATTCATTGATGCATTAAACTGCTGGTGAGCCCCTAGCTGAATAGACTACTAGGAAATAGGGCCCAGTGAGAAAAAGTACATCCCTGGGGCAGCCTCTGAAGGGTATATGTGGTTCCAGCCCTATCCCCTCCCTTCTGACTTTCCCTCCACTTCCTGCCTGTCAATTAGATAAGAAGTCCTCCTTCACCATGCCCTTCCACCATGAGGTTTTCTGCCTTGCCAGATACCCAAAGGTAAGGGCATCATATAACTATGGACTGAAACCCCTAAATTCACAAGCCCAGATATATCTTTCTTCATCTAAGTTGATTTGCTTAGGTGTTTTGTCACAGGGACAACAACTAACACACCTTGTGTAAAATTGCAACAATATTCCCTGTCTTCTCCTCCCTGGGTACTCTTTTCTTCCCTTGTGTTTTCTTTTCCTGAGGGCATCCCTGTAACATACTACAAAACCTTTTTGCCTATTTGGTTCATTACCCATTAGACTATAAATTCCATCCGAGAGACATTTTGGTCTGATCTATTCACTCACTGAGCACCCCCAGCATCTACAGCTGCTATAGATAATAAATAGCTGTTGAGAGAAGGAAAATACATAAGTGGACCAACACACGAGCACCAAAATGTTTGCCCAGGTCTCTCTTTTCAACCTGCTACACGTCCTTTCATCCCTGGGTCTGACCCCCACCTACCTGAGAAGTTGGGTGTGACGCAGGATACCTTTCCACAGCCATTGCGGCAACATTTCATCACGCCATTACACTGGCTGTCCTGTTGGCACTGGTCCTCACAGATGCCAAGCTGGGGTAAGTCCACACTGGGGCAAATACCTGGTTTTTCTGGGTGGAAGCAGCAAGAAAATGTAGACTGAGATGGAGGGAGGAGATGATCAAAGCATGGTCACCCACTGCCCCTCAGCCTGGTAGGCAAACAGCACAGCTCCTGCTTGAGTTGATCTCAGGGACCTGAGCTGTTCCCATCTGTCCCTGAGGGACTATCTACAAATCCTTCTTCCTCCTACTCCAAGATGCCTCTGGAATCATCAGAGTTCAGTTTAGGTTCAAGCTCTACCATTTCTACCTTTGTACCCTAAGACCAGAAATTTCCCAGAGCACCAGATCTTTAGGTGTCACGCAGAATCAGTGATATCCATGAGGAGAATCATGGGCTTGTTACAGAAGCAATGGAAATAAATAGTATTGTTTCTTCCCCAAAGATTAAGCTACTTTGCAATAATAATGATTACTTATAGTGACTGACATTTAATTAGTTCTTGCTATATGCCACTTTTCCAAATACTTGACATATATTAGCTCATCTAACTTTCACAATAACTGTAAAAAGAGGGAAGGAGATGTTAATATTTCCTCAACTTTACAGAAAAAGAAACTGAAGCCCTAAAAGGTTAAGTAATTTGCCAAAGGTCATACAGGACTGAGGCAAGAATGACCCATAGGAAGTCTGGCCCCAGACTCTGCATTAGTTTCAGCAGGCACTTAAACACTTAAGCTAATGGGCAGGCCCCTGGACTCTGCATTAGTTACTGGCACTATGCTTCAACAACTGTGAAGTGTGGTGCGCACGTGAGTATGACATGCTCCACATTCGCTATATTCATTTCCATTGACTTGCTCCCTGTTACAATCACTCAGCACCGATACCCTCCACATATACACACGCACATCCTTCCACCTACCCACTACACCCAGAGCTGCCACTGCACAGCTGTATCATTTACCAGGCTCTCTGTGGAAAGTGGTGACCTCCTGCAATCCTCAAATAAAATGGCTTCATCCTAGGGCATGTTTCTAACTCGATTTATATCATAGAAGAGGAAAATGAGGCATAGAAAGGTGAAGGGGCATCCCAACAGGACCTGCTGGTCAGGAGGCATGGTTTAAAACAGACAGGACCTGAGCCTTGGTGTCTATACACACGCACACATGCATGCACACGAATTGATTCCTGACTCAAGGAATGGGGATCAAAGCCTGGTCAAATGTAAAACACAGGCACAGAACTAGGTAATCAGTTTTAGAAGACCAAGAAAGTAGTTGACAGACCCCTGCTTCCTAATCCAAAGAAATCTCTTCCCTTGAAAAGGACAAGACCTAGCAATGCTGGGACAAAAAGAGAATATCCACAGGAAACAGTGTAGTACTAACTAAGCGAGCCACCATAACAGTGTCCACTCCCTAACAGGACTCTCTCCACCATCTGCCATTTCTTTGAGGTCTCATGTTAACTCCAACGTTTTTTTTTTTTTTTTTTTTTTTTTTTTTTTTTTTTGCGGAACCAGGGATTGAACTCAGGCCCTTGCGCTTGCCAGGGAAGCATTTATTCCACTGAGCCATCTCCCTGGCCCCTCATGTTAACTCCATAGCTTGGGGTTTCACTCTCACTCTCACTCTGCACACAAGCAAGAGAGACAAAGCAGTTTATTCAGGCACACACCTAAGATATGTCAGAGCTAAGACACAAGCCTTCATGTTCCTTCCCTGGCTCAGGAAGCCCTCTGGCCTGTCCCCTTTCCGCGTTTTGCCTCAGTATGTCCATCTGATAAAGGGAACAAGCTCTTCATTCACCTACATCTTAACCTCCCTTTACCCTTCTAGCTCTGTGGTCTGTCAGTTTCCTGATTTCTCTCCCCACCTCCATCTCTCCATCTGGTTCTCTCCCAGCTACACATGAGGGGCCTCCATGCCCAGGTGCTGCCCCTGATGGGCAAGTCCTCCTGAGCACCTCCTACCACTGCCCTTAGTGTATGGGACCCCATAACCACTTAGCTCCCTAGCCTCTGCTGCCAGTGTAGGGGAAGACAATACAAAGAAGGGGAAAATCTCAGGGGATGTCTTCTGATGAAGACCAACAGCCATAGGTACACCTGGGTCCTTCCTCGGTCCCATTTCTGCTTCTCATCCACAGGCTTTCCCTCTGAGAAGCCTTGATTTCATGCTGAGGACGCTTCTTGCCCTGATCAGAATCCCTGTCCGTGGAGAGGCTTGAGCCCTAGCAAGCACCCCAGCTCTCTCCCCTTTGGGCCTCCAGAAAGACAATGTTTTAAAAATAAGGGAGTTAGGAGAACGTTCCCAGGGCAGGTCCTGATTTTCTTCAAAACACTCAGCCAGCCAATGGTAAAGGCAAATACTGAGCCCTGCCAGCCACTGGATGACAAAAAACCCTTGGGCTAGAAGTTTTCTCTGTCACTACTCTCTTCCACAGACAGAAGATAAGGGTCCCATCTTGACATCAGTCCTTTTCTGACCAAGCAAGAATCTGTGGAGTACTGCTAGGCAGGCTTTAAGCCGGCCCCTGGTCCCTACACTGCCGGGAACAATGTCTCGCTGTGCGTGCCCGGAAGTCTGTCACGCACCAGAGATTCAAGTCCAGCCAGGGGTTAGGGGACCGCCCTAGCCCTTGGCTGCACCTCAGTGACGCCTTTGTCTCCCCTAGGGCTGTGCAAGGGAGGGCACTGGCGGATCTGCTTTCCTCCACCTCGACTTTCGCAGGGTCCCGGGTTTGGGTAGCCCTTCCTCCCGGAACATGCTCCCTCCTCTGGGTGCTGTCGTTGGCCCCGCCCCGCTCCCACCGGGTGGCCGCGAGGTTACCATTGGGTGGCGAGCAGACGCGGCCACAGTCGCCCTGGCAGCACTTGAGGTTCTCCGCGCAGTCGCCGTCTGCCTGGCACTTGTCGATCTTCGTGCAGTTCCGGTCCACCGGGAGCTGGGGGCACACCCCTGGTTTCCCTGATCCTGTGGAGGGGCGCGGCTTCAGGGAGCAGGCAAAGGATGCCCACTTCCTGCTTCGAGGGTCACCACAGCTCAACGCCAAGGCCTTTCACTCTCTGGCCCTACAGGACCCCTTACAGAGCCCAAAAGACCCCACCTCCAAGTTCAGAGTCTCAAGCACATCAGAGTACAGGAGTGTCCCAATGCTGGGCCTCAGAGCACTCAAATCTCATTCTTTAGGGAACCCTGCACAGCCGGGCAATGACTTGGAAGTCTAGGCAGACCTCTAGGCTCCATTCCAGCCCGTGTCCACCTTCAGCACAGAAGCCCCTGCAAATGTCAGTCCTTGGCGGTCCCCCATCTCCAGTAACGGACTCCACACCCTAAACTTGAAGGGTAACTATATTTGTGCCTCAGGGATCCCTTAATTTTAATTTCCGTGGATATACCCACTTGGGTCCCAGAAATTTCCTTCCCCAGCCCCAGCCCCTACAAAGGCTCCACCTCTGCCTGGCTCTGCCCTGCGCTGGTGGCCTCTCCTTGCCCCACTCACCTGTGGCCATAAGGAGGCCGGGCAGCAGCAGCCCGAGGAGGAGGGTGGCGGCCAGGGAGCAGAGACGGCCTACAGGCATGGTGCTGCGCGGGGTGGGGAGCGGGTGTGAGCTCAGTAGGAAGGGGGGATTTAACCACGCTCTCAGGGTGGGGGTGGGGTAGGGGCGGGGCCGAGCGCTGGGGTGCAGAAGGGGGGTAGAGAGCGAGCTCAGAGCTGCCACCTCATGCCATTTCACAATCCCCTGGGATCAGGTGTCACTCTTGGCTTCGGTGGGAACCAGGAACCCAAACAGCTTCCAGGCCTGGAGCAGCTCGACCAGCTGCAGCCGGACCCTTGTCCACTGCTTGCTATTTTCCTCTGTCCTGGGGCACAAGGGCAGGGCAGGACAGGGCAGGGCAAGGCAGGAGGTCCTAGCCACCAGGATCTGGAGCTGCTTTCAGATTCTTGGCTGCTCCCTGGAATGCCCCAGGTCAGGGCTGAGGAGAAAAAGGCAGGGGTCCACAAGGAGGCAATAAACCCGCGGGATTAAACAGTTGTACTTGGTGGTGATTGAATCAGAGTGCAGGTCGGTTTAGGGATTAGTGGTGGAGGCTGCAGTGGGGATCAGAGTATAGAAGAGGCTACAAAGTATCCAGTGGAGGCCACAGTGAGAATAATAAATGAGCCATTTGGACCAAGATCCACGAAGATGAGCCACCTGTTGTCTGGGTATGTGTTTGTGTCTCTGTTTCTTCACACCACACTCTTATCAGGGCTGAGTGAGTGTCAAGGACTGTGCTCCTTGTCTCCAGGAATCCTCTTAGCAGCATAGAACTGCTAAGCATTATTAGCATCAACTGTCATGACAAGCACACTAGATTTTCAAGTGTGTGAGAGTTTCACCCAGAGGTCCCAGGAAAGCTGAACAGACAAAGCTTTCAACCCAGCTTGCTCCCTCCAGTTCCTTGCGTTTTCCCATAGCATTGTAAATATTTGCAGGGGGGCCTACAAATAGGCCCTTTATGTGTCACATGGTGACACATAAAGGGAAAGACATCTGGTACAGAGAAGGTGAGCAAGCTGAGCCCTCCAGCTCTGAGCCCTCAAGCATTTGGTTTGACTCTCCCCTCCATCAATTTCCATAGAGCATTTAGAACGATTACTTCCCTGTTCTGAACAACCATTTTGTCATCTATAACAATAATGCTTAAATAAGACTTCAGTGAGAACATGAGTGTAAACCTCCTGCCATGAAACCAATCCGATAGGTAGATTTACATGATTGACCTGGGAACCTGAAATGCAACACATTATACTATCCCACAAGTATTGGGAATGCCTAGTAAATAAATTTGATTTTTACTATTACTAAGCAGACTGATAAGTACAGTTGACCTCTGTAACCATAGGTTCTATTTTTTTTTTTTTTGGCGGGGGGTATCGGGGACCAAACTTGGGACTTTGCACTTGCCAAGCAGATGATTATGCCACTGAGCTTTCTCTCTGGCCCAGGTTCCACTTTCTTCAATTCAAACAAACAGAAAATATGTGGGGAGAAGCTATATCTGTATTAAACATGTGAAGACTTTTGTTTTTTGTCATTATTCCCTAAACAATACAGTACACAGCTATTTACATGACATTCACATTGTAGTTCATTATTGTAAGTATTCTATTCTATTCAAAGCAGATAAGCACAAGAGGTTAGGGTAATGGTGATGAACCAATGACACAAGTGTTATTTGTTTTTCTTTTAAGACAAAAGATGTTAATATATGAGGTTTGTTTTTTCTTTCTAAACTAAACCCTTAGTGTTCAGGTTTAATTGCAGTGTCGGCACTGTGCAATAAACAAGTGGGCCTGCGGTTGCGTTTTGGGTACTTATCATTAAAAGGTTGGCCATCACCAATACAGGGGATGTGTGTAGTTTATATGTAATACATGTGGATTTCACTATCTACGGGGATCCTGAAGCCCATCCCTTGCAGATATTGAGAAGTGATGATACACATCAAGTTTTGGAATCCAGGGTGGTAAATGCCAAAACAATTACCAAGGGTATCATGCAAGAATTACCTCTAAATGTTCCTTATGCGGCCAGGGAGATGGCTCAGTGGAATAAGCACTTCCCTGGTAAACGCAAGGGCCTGAGTTCAATCCCCAGTTCCGCAAAAATAAATAAATAAATAAATAAATAAATAAATAAAAAATAAATAAATAAAATGTTCCTTATGCTCAAATGACCTGAGGTTCCACAAGCCCCAGGAGGTCTTTGTTCCTGGAGGCTAGAGGGGTTTGAGACAGTGAAAACTAGAATGACAGCTGAGTAGATCTTGGTGATGTGATATATCCAGTCATTGTTCCCATGGTAGATGTTAGTAAAACAGGCTGAGAATATCTCTCTCAACTTCCTGTGCCCAGCCTTGGGACTGGAAGCATGCCGTTGTTGGGCGGGCCAGGACTGTTTACTCTGAGCTCAGAGAACAGTCAACAGCATTGAGGGCAAGAACCAGGTGGGGACATAGCCTTGGGCAGGCTCCTGAAATCCAGGGCACGTAGAGGACACCTTGGTGAGCAGCTGGTTTTAGCCTGTGGACCAGCTGGCTACAGGACGTCCAACCTTAGGCACTGTTGTCCAGGTTTCTTTGAGGATTTATTGAGCTTCCCTGCCAAGAAACTGCTCAGACTTACCACTCCCAATACCTCATGTACTCCCTGGCTGATTGCTTTCTCTTAGTGGAATGTAGATTAGTGTGAAACTCAGAAGTGGGGTGAGGTGGGGTAGAAGGATGGAGAACAAAGTTTCATATGTTAGTGACATTAGATGTTTAGCTTTTGTGGTCCCAGGTTCCATGCTAGGTACAAGTGTGTGTTTTCTCTTCTACATAAATAAAAAGAACAGAGGCTTTAGAACTCCTCCAGGTCCCTAATCAGAAGTTAGACAATTCCTGCTTGTGGCTTAGAACAGTCCTCTTTTAGGCCCTCTATTTTCCTTCACGAAGTGAGAAATGTCTTGTAAGATTATTACATGTATTAAAGGGAAGAACATATATCAGAAGTTACCAATCCAAGTGGAGTATATATATATTATTGGCCTACACAGTACATTTTAAAGATTTAAATTAGTTACTAGGATTTAAAGTGAATTTCACATAAAGAACCCCTGTAGCTTCTCTTGGAAAAAAGTATAAGATCTGGTAGCACAGTCCTGCAAACTTACAAAGCAGTCACCAACTAGTGAAATAGTTAAAAGTCACCATAGGAACAAAGGACAAACTCCTGAGCCCCCAACCTATTACTCCCTAAAAGCATAGCTTGTCTTTTCTTCTGAGGAAGCCAGGGACTTAGAGGTTGGACCTGAAGATGCCCAATGGGTGACTAAGAGCAGGATGAAAGTTTGGCATTTCTGCAATCATGTTTTCCTCTGTTACCTCAAATCTTTGGGGGAGATCCCCGCTGAGCTTCGCACCAACAGCCAATGATAGTCTTGTGAGGGAATCAGCTAGGAGATCCAGCCAAATCAAGACTTCAGATGACAGTAGCCACCATCTGACTGCAGCCTCATGAGAAAATGCAATCTATATGAACATGCAAGACCACAAGACTGGAGGTACTGGCCAGAGGTATGTGTGAGATAGATATGCAGAGTTAAGGGACTGTTGAAGTCACACGCCCCAAACCTGCTGGCATGCATGGTTAAAGATTAAAAGATAGCCTACAGGGCCATAAGTCCAAGGAGGATAAAAACACTGCTATAAAGAATGTATGCCCTGGCCTTTGGCTTCTCCATATTCTAACTTCTTAGATTGGCCCTAAGGTTATAGGCTACTTATAGTAAAGACAGTGGTACCTCAGTTCATGAACACTTTTGCTTGTAATCTTGTTCAAAAGCAGAATGATGGGCCAAATTTTGTTTTTGTTTCCCAACTTTGCATTGGGTAACAAACACAACTGCTGTCTTTCTCACAGAAACACAAATATGGCCATCTTTTCTAAAAATATTAGAGAAAATTAAGTTTGTACCACCGTACAAAATTAAATTTGTACCAACGTACCACTGTCTCATCAAAAATTATATCAAGGCAAAACTTGAAGAAGAGGGCCCTGAAAAGGTAAAACCTTGTATAGCAGGACCTGCAGAACAGATCAAGCATATCCTTGTTAATTTAAAATACTACCAGAACTTTGTTGGTGAAAACATGAATCCAGATGGCACGCTTGCTCTACCAGAAGACCATGAAGATGGTGTGAACCTCAAATGTGGTTTTCTTGAAGGATGGTTTAGAGATGGACAAATGCTAACAGGTTTGACAATGACTTTGGACCTATCACCTGTCATCATAACTAGCTGCAATTTGGCATCTATGCAACACCAGGATGCAAGACAAATGGGACTGATGTTTTGGCCAAGATTTATTTACATGGAGGCTTTGGTTTTAGAAGAAAAACAACATGCCCTGTAAGTTGTCTAAAAATTAAAAAAAAAAAAAAGCATTTAAACTTGATTGACAGACTGCCTCTTAATTTAAATACATAATACATTTAAATAAAATCCATCTTATAGGGTCCCTGGAGAAGCCACAGATACCACTAAGAAGCACTAGGCTGTCCTCAGTAACTTTCACAATGGAAACTAATTCTGGGACTAGAATATAAAAAGAATTAATCAAAATTTTAATTCTGAGTTTTAGCAAAAGGAAAGATTATGCTCATGACAGTATCAATATTTGAAAAGAAGCCTCACATATTGTATTGCATCACCAACAACAGAAGTGGTGAATCTGGAGATCACCAAAAGAATAAACAGAGATTAATTCACTTGGAAATCATATGAAATGGTTGTTCTAAGCCACTAAGATGTTCAGCACTCACACAATAGCTATTCATATAATAATTAATAAAACCTCTATTCCAGAGCCTATAGTCTTTAGTGAAGAAAATAAGCAAATAAATGAATAAATGGAAAATATTATTGTAGATATAAATATTTGCTGTAAATGAATCAAAACAAGGTGATGTAACTGTAGATTGGGCTGAGGGAACAAAGATAGGGCTCTCTAAGGTGATGTTTATACCATGTATCTATGCATACAGCCATCTGGATGTTTAGTGTTAAAGAAAATGTTAAAACAAATCAATGGCTCCAAAGCAGGAATTAGCCTGATCAAAACCAAGAACACTAAGAAAACCAGCATAGCTGGAACAGAGTAAAAGGAGGTGGAACCAAAGAATTATCCAGGGACAGGGTCATGTAGTTCTACATGACAAATGGTATGGATACCTTATAAGCACAATGGGAAGTAATGGGTTCATTTCAACCTGGAGGATGGACTGAAAAAATCATCTAATTTATAATATTTGAAAACTTCCCTGGCTGCTCTGAAGAATGGATTATAGTGGGGCACCTGTGGAAACAAGGGTAGTCATAAGGAGATTTTTACAGCTCTCTTAAAAAAGTATTGAGAGTAATGTTACTTTTACTAGAAAGGTGATCATAAATTATGGTATTGGTTGGTCCATTACATCTGGAAGACAGGACTGAATTGGACATGTGATTACCTTTAATCACTATCTTTATCCTAAGTTACTCTAAGATAAAAATCACAGGAAGAGACTGTGTGGTTACTGACTCATTTGGTAGGAGGAGGCTGGTCTCATGATTCTGGTCCTTCCTGGTATGAAGTGAACATGGCACCCCATAACTGCCACCAAAAAGTTGTATCCTAAATGGAAACACATTGGATATCCATGTGAGTTTACTACTGTGAGGCCAAGAGTGATGTGACAATCTGTATACAGGACCATATATGTTTTGACACTACTATTGAAAAGTGGGATATGTCTCCTTCCCTTGGATCTAGGCAGGTTTGTAATTGCTTCAATTAATAGAGTATAGTAGGTGCTATTAAGGGGATTCTGAGGCTAGCTTTTAAAAGGTCAAAAAGGTACCCTTTTTACTAGAACACTAGCACTTTACACCCTGAGATGTTGTGGAAGTAGTCTGATCATCCCCAGGCACTTGGGAACACTATGTAGAGACTGGGTTATGATCCTAGCTCAACCCTGCCTGTCACTCATCCCAGCCCTTGTGCCAGACAGCTGAATGAAAAAGACTGCATAGACTCCACTGCAGCCATGGGGTCACTCTCAGTTGATTAAATCTTTCCAGCTGAGGCCTAAGGCATCATGGAACAGAAACAAACTATTCTTACAGTGCCCTGCCTCAAGTGTTGGCCCATAAACTCCATGAACAATAGCAAAATAATTGTTTTACACTACCTATAGGAAGGATTTCTACACAGCAATAGGTAACTAGAGCAGGTCAAAAATATTTGACAGCCTTTTTTTCTTAAGATCCAGTTGGAGGGCTGAGGAGATAGCTTGGCAATCTAAGTGACTGCCTGGCAGGTTCATCCCTGGTACCACTTGCTATGCCAACCACCAAAACCGTGCATGGTGGTTCATGCCTGTAATGCCAGCACAGAGGAGACTGAGACAGGAGGATCACTATGAGTCTGAGCTGTGTAGTGAGGCAATGTACCAAATAAATAAATAAAGATTTTTTTTAAAAGAGAGCTTACTTTCGTATAGGGCAACATATACCCTGTTAGAAATGCAGCATTGATTAAACCTCCCTCTGCTCAGCCTAGTTATGAGACACAACTCTGAACCATGAAATACAGACTGAGGTTTCTGACAAGGATCTCTTTGACCAAGGAAAAAGATAGAAAGTCAACAAAAGAAAGTTCTGAGCTCTTTCTGTGTTTTAATAAAAATGGATGGAGACATGATGCCTAGAGGCTTAGCGGCCATCGTGTACACCTGAGGCAACCAAAATGAGCACAAAGTTCTCTGAGTTAGAAATCAGGGGATTTCCTAGGTGTATCAGTGAGAAGTACCTCAGATAAGGACCATCTGCTATGGAGACTGCTTCTTGCATAAAAGATGAGAAGTTTTATTTATCTAATCCACAGTCAAGCTTCATCTAATCCACAAAGACTGGACTAAGTCCTACAGAGACTATATTAGTTTCCTAGGGCTCCTGTGAGAAAGTGACACGAATAAGATTTCTTAAACAACAGAGATTTATTCTGTCATGGTTCTAGATGATGGAAGTCCAAGGAAGAGGTGTTGATGGATGTTTCCTTCGGAAGACCATGAGGAAGAATCTGTTCCATTCCCCACTGCCTCAGCTGATGAAGGTTTGCTGGAAACTCTCTCACCTGGGGAGCACCACCTTAACACCAGCCTGAATCTTCACATGGCATTCTTTCTCTCTGGGGGTGTGTCTGCCTCTAAATTTTATCCTTTTTAAAAGGATAAAAGTCATGTTGGAATAAGGGCCACCCTGTGACCTCATTTTAACTTGACCGCCTCTGTAGAGATACTATCTCCAAATGGCATCACTTTCTGAACTACTGGAATTCACCAGATAAATTTGGAGGAGATGTGATTTGACCCATAACAGACCCTGTTGCTCTATGCACGCAATGACTCCTTAAGCGCTTGTGAAAATCCGGTTCAAGGCTGGTTCAGCAATGATTTCCTTTTCTGGCAGCAGCCTTGAGCCTTTCCAATGCCTTAAGGAGAAAGTGTGCCCCGAGGCCCAGTTTTACTCACCACTTCTTGACTAGCACAGAGCCCGTGCCTCTGCCTCTCTGCCTCTTGCTAAACGGCTTACTCAAAAGTATTACATATCATACTTTCCACAGCTAAGTTTATATCTGTTTCCTCCAATGGCTTGTGGTCTTTCTGGTAATAGGGACAGGGTTGAATTGCAATAGCTTCCTTGATCCTTGGCCCCAAGTCTCTCAAGTCTAACTCCCTCAGATACTGAAGTTTGCCTGACCTGGTCCTTAGAATATGCCTGGAGGTCTCTGCCCAACATTTGTGGGTGTCTATTGTGTAACCGTATGCTACCAAACACAGGGAACACCCTCTAGGAATTGCCTTTCAAGGAGACAAGAAAAATTAATGACAGTGAAACCCTTGTACTTCACAGAGGAGAAGGGATAAAAAGCATAGAACTGGGGATACAGACACTCCTCATTTAATGGTAGAGTTCTGTTCCTTCAACCAGGTCATTAAATGAATAGGTCACTAAATGAGTAACTGTCCATAGTATGTACACCAGAATATTCAGAACAAAGAAATGGTCAAAGGAAACTCTAACTTGATGACTTTGTTTTTATTTTTATAACTCTTACATGCAGTACTGTAATGTAGAACACAACATAAACCTTCAGTGCTATGCTTACAGTACAGTACAATCAGCAACAATTACAGAGCTGTACTACAGAAGCCACTATAAGGCTGCATTGCCACTCAGGCTCTGGTATTGTAAGTCTGAATGTGCATAGTAAGTCTGAGTTGCTTGTTGCAAGTTCAAACAGTGAGTTTGAACAGTCATTATACAGGTGGATTGTTAAACAAGGAATATCTGCACTCAACCAGGGGAAGTAGGCACAGCTTGCCACAGGTGCTGATTCCAGGCCGGGTCCTGATGAACACAGAGCCTTAGGAGGAAAGACTGCTGAGAGGAAGAAGAGTATAAGGGAAGACCTGGGGAGGACTTTAAGCATGTGGAAGTGGTTTTGTGTGACCAGGAGAGTCAGACAAGGAGAGATGAAAGCGGAGGAGTGGATCGGCAATGAGGGCAGGTGATACAGGGGTTTGCTTGGGGTGGATCCCTCTGGAAGGTGATTGAAAGATAGTAAGGAACCATTGAAACAATGGGTCAGATGCTGTGAGGGGACTGAGCTGAGGTAGTGACCATGGGGTGGAGATAGATGGCTGAATTTGATGAACAGTTGAAATTTTTCTTTCTCCCTCCTTTTTTCCCCCTATTTTTTTTTAATTTAAAACATTTTAATTAATGTATTTGGTACAGGGTCTCACTTGGCAGCTTGGACTCCTAGTGATCCTCTTTTTTTCAGCCTCCCTAGAACTGGAATAACAGGTGTGCACCACCATGCCCGGTTTCCGTGGCCAGCACGGCATGTGGTACCAGGGATTGAACCCAGGTCCTTGCACTCGCAGGGCAGGCACTTAGATTCCTGAGCTATCTCCCCTGCCCTCCTTTCTCTTTTTTGGGACAGGATTATGCTATGTAGTTCAGGCTGCCCTTGAACTCCCCATGTAGCCTAAGCTGTCTTTGACTCCTGATAATCCTCCTGCCTCAACCTTCTGTGTGCTGGGATTTTGGCCCTGCATCTCCATGTCTGGCTAAAACTTTTCTGCCTCCATTTGTCCTCATGCTGTTGATTCTCAAACCATGCCTGGAATGCATCGTACCTGATGCCGTATCTCGAGTAATGACTATTGTTATTGGAGAAGTGATAAACACTAGGTGTCTGATAAAGAAGACTCCAGTATACTCTAAGGTCTGGAACTGAACTACAGGAGAAATGAATACATTTTGCCTAAGTAATTCAGGAAGGTCCAGGCAGTGGGGACACAGAAATGATTAAGATACAGCTCTCATCTTGAAGCCTGAAGGCTCCTCAGGCCAGAGAAACAAGAGAGTAGGCCATTGTAGCAAGAGATTTTCTTTTTTTAAAGTGTTGCAGGAATCCAGAAGGAGGTGGAATTATTATCCCTTCTGGCTAGGACATATTGCACACAGAGAAAGCAACCTCTGAATTACGTGGGAGCATGTGGAAATATGTGGGAACATGTAGGGAGGGCAGTCTCCATCCAGTTTAGAAAAAGGAGGAAAAAGATGGTGCAGGGGCTGGTGAGATGGCTCAGTGGTCTAAAGCACCTACTTAGAACAAGCTTAGCAAAGCACAGGGACCGCGGTTCGGTTCAATCCCCCAGCACCACATGCCAGCCAGCCCCACCCCCTGGTGGGCTGAGCTGGCCACACACACACACACACACACACACACACACACACACACATAAATAAATAAATAAAATTAAAAAAAAAAAGATGGTGCAAATACTTTCCTAATAGGAGGAGTCCGATGTCTGGACAGAAGGTGGATTTGCTCATGCAAACAGCTGGAAAGAGTCAGCCCCAAGCTACATTGCTATTGTTTTATGAAACAGTGGACCACAAAATAACATTCATGAACTATGTTTAAAAAATCTAAGGAATAACACCACAGCAAGCACTTGTGAAGCCAGCGTGGGTGGTGGGTACATGAGTGTTTGCAGTAGGAACATTGATAGGGCCTTTGAAGTCTTCTTGTGCCTCTCAAGCTGTTTCCCTTTCCCCTCAGACGGAGCCAACAACTTGAATTTTATGCTTATTCGTTCTTTCCTTAGCTTAACAGTTTAGCCACATATGTTATCCCTGAACAATATTTATTGTATTTTCTTCACATTCTTATTTTTCTGTGCTTTGTTGGATACTTCAAAGTATTAGTATTTGTGGAATTCATTCCACTCTGTGCATTCTGCCAACTCTCTCTGATTATGCCTTGCTTCCCTCTTATTTTAGAAACTTCAACTGTGAACTCAGGCTCTTAGAGCTCTTTCTGTGGAAGTACTTTGAGACCTAAAGATAGATCCCTCCAGAGAGAATTGGTTTCTGCCTAGCTTTTTATGACCTCACTAACCCAAGAGTACTTTAACAACTTGAGGTTTTTCCAATCATGCATCAGTGTGCTCCTGAGTTCAAAACTCACAGGAGAGCCAACTTGAGATCAGAGAATGGGGAGCTGGATGCGAGGGTGTTTGCTGTTATCTACTCAGGAAGCTGAGAGAAAACGATCACAAGTTTGAGCCCCACCTAAGTAACTTAGCAAGAACTTGTCTCAAAACTTAAAAATAAAAATTGAAAAAGGGCTGGAGATGTGGCTTAGTGGTATGCTTGCCTAATAAGCTCAGTGCTTAAGCCCCAGGAATGTAGAATAAAGCATGTACCCTCGGCCTCCAGATGCTGAGCCTCTGCCCTATGTGCCCTGGAAGGTCCAACCCGTTAGGATGCTCATCCTCAGCCCAAGAGGAAGGTGTTGAGCCGTACTCCTGGGACCTGGAGCTGTTGTTCTCTGAGACCCAAAGCTGAGTGAGCAAATCCTCCTCCTAGGAATCCTGGTCCTGTTCTTATTGCTGAGGATCCTCAGCAATTTGCTGTACCACCCTGATTGCCTGGCTTTCCTGTGTGGCAAGCATATGTGGAGGAGTGTGGTGGAGGAGTGCAGAGGATGGCCTATGCTGACAGAGTAGCCTCTTGGTGTAGGTTATTTTCCTTGCAGGATGGGGTGGAATGCAAGCACTATTTTAATCACCATGTGTTGGTCATTTTCCTAAGAAGCTTATGAACAATGGCTTGTGCAACCTGTCGTTCTTTAGAGGTGAAGAAATGAAAGAGGCAAAGGAGAGGCAGTTTGCCAGTGTGCTGCGGCCAGCACCAGGAGTCACACTGTTTCCTCCAAAACCAAAGCTTGCACTCTTAACTCCTTACTCATCGTTCTAAGAAGGAAGAGAAGCACAGGAATTCCCCATCTCCCCTCCCCATTGCTTCCAGTTTTAGAAGAAAGCAGCACATGACGTCATCTCAACAAGAGAGGGGAAAGTCCAGGAATGGAAAGCTGGATTCCAACACTGACTAGTGATGACTGAATGGATCAAAACTATGGCAGAATAATCCTGCTGTGAGGAAGGGCCACAGGAAGAGACGGAGCAGGTGGAAAAGGACTTGCTTTCATCTCCCATGGTGGCAAAACCTAAATGTGAAAGATCAAGTGCTGGTGACTGAAGTACATTAGTTCCACACCTGGAGGGAAATACAAAAAGTCCTGGCCAGAAGACTTGAGGAAGAAAATTTGTCTGGGCTAGAGGGAAATGGAAGAAGGAAGACAGGAGAACTGCTCTTTCTTATAGCAAATCTTCTAGAGCTATTTGAATCTAGATAAAGAGTACAAAAGTGGGGCCTCCCATTAGCTCAGTTGTTTAAGTGCCTGCTTAAGCAAAAGCAGTCAGGCTCAGGATATTGTGGTTCGATCCCCATGTCCTCATGCCTTTTCTGACCTGTCCTTAAGGCATCCTGAGGCAGCAAAAAAAAAAAATCCTTCTAAGAATACAAAAGTATGCATGGCTTTTGTAACATTAAAAACATCAGAACAAACCAATGGAATATGTATATGAGAACTACTCCAGTATGAGGCTATGTATTCTCTGGGTGAGAACAAAAATAATTTTCATTTTAATAGTTAAGTAAAATACAAAAAAATATGACAGTGTTGGAAACTGGCGAATAATTCCAAGTGAAATAGATAATTTGATAAATAAAAAGAAGATAATAAAAAATAGTGTGACAAAAGGACCACAACCTTTTTTAAAATCTGTGTTTTAAAGTAGGGTTTTTTTTTTTTTTTAAAGAAATCCTTCCCTCTATCCTTCCAGACATTCTTTCCCCACATTTATCTAATCTCATCCTCTCTGCATTTCTGAGAAGTGGGAAAAACAGGTTTTATCACTCACACATTACAGAGGAGAAAATAAGGCTCAAACCCAACAGGAATAGCATGGGCACAGCGGGCACCTGGCATTGTGCGTACTGAAGAGTTGTGGCTGGGTGCTTCACACACGTGTCTGAGGAGCAAAAACATAAAGCAGATTTTTATGGCAGTGTCTATTTATTAGCATCATTTTGTGATGATGACATGGGGATCAAAGGGGACACGCAAGTTGTCACAACTAGCACTATCCTGAGATAGAGTGGAAGAAATAAAGATAGGTAGAAACTGAGAACCAACATAGAGGTAAGTAACATCTCCTAGTCATGTGGGCAGGCTTTTCCGTATTATTAGGGGGTTCTTTGTTTGTTTGTTTTAGTTTTTAAAAATTAGTGTGTGTTTGTGATACACAATTATTACATTCATCTAGGGGAATTTGTAATATAAATAGGGCATTTTGATCATTTTCACTACCACTCCCCCACCACCCCTCTGTCTCCCCATTTCCAGATTTTCTTCTCATCTCCACAAAGTCTATGGCCCTGCTTCCTGTCACCTTTCATTTTTCTCTTCAATGATTCATATTTTGGGTTTCTTGTGTGGGACACCACTATTACTGTACAGCACTCCCTGCGAGTACCATCTACCCCTGCTATAACCACTGTCACCAGGAAGCTGAGTCCTGGTGCCCAGAGGAACCTGGCCTCACTCTCCTCTGTTCTTTGTGCTTTTGATGAAAGAATCTGGTTAAGACACATAGTTGGCCCTGCAGAAGAATAGGTAGTATTTTTGTTGTTGTTGGTTTTTGTTTGTTTTGTGACGAGGTCTGGCTCCATATTCCAGGCTGGCCTGGACCTCAGGGATCCTTCTGTCCCACTGGGATGGCAGGTGTGTGTCACAACACCCAGCAAGCAGGAATAGAGATTTATACCTCACTGTGCAGTGTCATAGAGGTATCTGCCCCGAGAATGAGTTAGGAAACTTTTTATGGACACAAGAATTACTCCTGGGGTCCAGGGAAGTATGATGATTATGAAACTTATGGATATTTTCCTTAGAGGATCCTAGTTATTTTGTATTTCTTAGAGGTTTCTGTTTCTGTTTAGATGGTCACTGTTCTCTCAGAGATTTTGGTCATGTAAGAAAGCTAGGAAAGAAACTTACATAAGAAAAAGCTCTAATCTAAATTAGGTCTCAGCCCAAGGTGAGGGAGCCTATAAAGAATATTTCCTTCTCTGGTATCATAAGATGATAGGCTGTGATGGCCAGGAATACTGTATGCTTTTTTTTTTTTGTAGAAATATTAGGTCTCACCTCTTTAAATCAGAAACCTAAGAAATGATTATGAGTGTATTTTTCCCAGTGGTCTTTGCTTCATTACTTAACTATAACTGGCAGAGCATGCTTTAAAGTTAAGTGTAACTTTTTAACTATATAGGGCTTTTTGCACCTCAGTTTTGCTAATATCTATCTGTCAGCCTGACACCATTTTCCATCTTAGTGAAAAATCTCAGATTGCTCCAAGGTCTTGGATTTATTCCCTAGCAGTTTACACAAGTATGCAAGCACGCACACAATCACAGATTGCTATCCATCGTAGACTCCTTTCAGATCAGTTACTCCTATACTCCAAGCTCTTCCGTGGCTTCCCACTTTGTGTGGAATTGCAATCTAAATGCCTTACATAGCCCATGACCTATCTTCTCCTACTGTTCAGGAAAAGGAGCTTTTGGGGGTCTTTGTATTCATTTTGCCCTTAGTACTCCACAAATACTCATCAGGCTCCTGCCCTCCATTCAGAGATTCCTTGCCTGAGCTAGCCCTGACCCCCCTTGCCCTGTAGTCTACGCTATTTTCTTTGTAGCAGTTAGCATTCTCTGAAATGTATCTTGCTTATTTCCCACTTACTTATGGATTTTCCCACTGGAATGTCAGCTCCAGGAGGATGGAGAGTTGGGCACTGTGTTCATATCTGGACTTAGTAACTTGAACTGTGCCAGCACACACACTAGGCATTGCATTATATCCAGGCTATAGATGCCCCTGCTGCCCTCTGTAGGCATTATTCTAAAGTCTTACATGTAATGCATTAACCCCTATGGTTCCCAGTAACAACTCCTGCCCCCAAAAGTGACTGCTATGGTATTATTGTGGCTTCCATTTTAGAGGCAAGTCAAATAATGACAGAGAAGAGACATGACTTGCAGCCTCTAAGTTGGCAGAGCAAGGTTTAAACCCAGGATCTGGTCTGTGATTTCAATCACCACATCCATTCTCCCTAATAAACATTCGCTGAACATGTGAGTGGATGAATTAGTATCTGCCCAACCCCTTTGCCTAGATGTTCCACAGGTGCCACACAATCAATATTGACAAAACTGAATGCATTGTCCTTCCATTATGGAGTTGCCCTTTAATTCTTTCAGTCACTTAGGTCAGAATGCTCACTGTTGTCCTTGACACATTCCTCACCCTCCATGAGAACCTGCCCTCAAAGCCTGTTGATTCTAGGCCCTCACCATCCCCTTCTACTCCTCTCTGCTGAGTCAAGGATGGTATCCTCTCCCGTCAGTGTCGTGGCCTCCACTGCATTAGACTCCATCCTCACTTCTC
The DNA here is from genome assembly GCF_000260255.1 of Octodon degus. Lineage (NCBI taxonomy): Eukaryota > Metazoa > Chordata > Mammalia > Rodentia > Octodontidae > Octodon > Octodon degus. Next base: position 11,771,827 of record NW_004524653.1, read on the forward strand.
CATTCCTTGCCCAGATTGTTCTCCTACAATAAATAAGAACTGCCCCTAGCCTCCTGATAAAGCCCCCAGGCTCTTAGCTCTTCCCTCAAGACTCCACGAGTCTGGTCTGGTCTGTGTGCTGCATCATTGTGTTCCATCTGCCCACTCATTCCCATGTGGCTTCTCCACTTAAGGCATTTCCTTCACTTTTCTATCTACTTACAATGTTCACCCACCTTCCTCTGAGTAACATGCTTGTGTCTCAGCTTAAAATTCCCTTCCTAAAAGAAATCTTCTCGCCCACCACCTCTACCCACCACCTCAACAGAAACTGGGTGCCCTGTTAACTCTTCCATTATACATCTGATAATAAAATGTTCATTGGTAATTATCAGGTCAATACTTGGCTAGGGCTCCTGCAAGAAAGTGTAGGGTGTGAGTGTAGAAACTATGTCAGATGTATTTACAAATGCTGATGCTTAATTTATTTGTTTGATTGATATGATTCTGGGGGTTGAACCTAGGATATTTATGCTGAACTTGCTTTATGTTGAGACAGGATCTCACTAAGTTGTTAAGTTGTACAGGCTTGGTTTGAACTTGTGATTCTTTCTGCCTCAGCCTCTCAGAGTTCTGGGGTTCCAGGTACGACCACTGTACTTGACTGAGTACATATTTTATATTAGTCACTTATGTTAATTTGTAATTTACAAACAATTTACAAGTAACAGCCTGGGAGTGGTGAAGGAGGGGTCTTTAACAAGTAGATACCTGAAGTTTCCAATGTAACCACTACTGTGTCAGTAGGTGAAAGCTGCATCCTTAGGGGTGTTGATGGGCTGCCTTTTCCTCCCTTTCTCACTCTCTCCTTTCACCTGACTTAGTAAACACTTGACCTTCTGTTTCCTAGGAACCCCACATGAAGACAGACCTAGCATTTGGACCCTGGCAGCCTCACTGAAGAATATGAACTCTAAATTCATATTGTCATCCTCCTGCCCAAAAACAGAGGCTAAGGGACTGATAGGATGAGGTTTCACAATTTATCAGCTGCTGTGATTTGAATAGGGACCCTCCTCCACCTGGTAGGATCCTAATCTCCAGTACGTCAGAATGTAATCTTCTTGATAGAGAAATCAAGTTAAGATATTCTTTAGGGTGAGCCCTAATACGTGACTGGTGTCCTTACAGAAGAGGAAAAATGGAAGAAGGAATGTCTCTACCTCTTAGAAAGACAAGTTACATTGCCACAAGCCAAGGAACATTCAGAAGTGAGGAGAAAGGATGAGAATATATCATATCCTGACTCCTTTAGAGGATGCATAGCCCTGTCAACACCTTGATGTCTGATTTGTGGCCTATAAAACTGTGATAGAATGAACGCCTGTTATTTAAGCCACTCAGTTTATAGTCCTTCATTATGGTGTCCCAGCTATACCAGCTATGTGATATCTCCATGCCTCCATTTCTAAAATAGGGACAATAATGTACCATTCTGCAAAAAATTCTTTGGAAGTAAAAGTTCTTTGCTCAAAATAATGTGTGTAAAATGCTAAGCATAGAATTTAGTGTGCAGTGCTCGATACAGAAGTAGATGGCATTGTTGTAGGTGAAACAGCTGAGCCCCACACCTCCACAGTACACACACAAACACAACCACTGGGAAAGATCCAGCTGAGCCTGGTGCACCTCCTTTTCTCCTTGAGAAGATCCAGAAGGAGTCATTCATGGTGCTGTGTTCCTACAAACTGATAGCTTTTCTATACACCAATAACAGGTTAGGGGTGAAAGAAATGCCATTCACAATATCTTGTGCCATCACAAATGCCAAAACAAAACTTAAAGTCCTAGAAATCAACCTGATCAGGAAGGTTAAAGGTGTCTACAGTAAAAATTACACAACGAGGAAAGAAATTTAAGAGGGCACCAGAACACTGAAAAACTCCAAAGTTCATGGATTGACAGAACCAGCCCTCACCTTTTCTCCTTGCATACTCAGTGATAGCTCGCACCTCAGAACTCTGCCCACAGACCCTCATGCACTCTTCCTTGGTCTCGAAGTTGTTCTGCTTTTCTCTGCAGCCACCATATCCGAAGGCTTCACAGCGTCCAGAGTGGGCATTGTAGTAGTATCTGATCAACAGAATCCTGCAGGGACCCATGAAGGAACGCTCCAGGCAGAAGGCAGGCCGGGAGACTGCAGGGAGAGCAGAGTCTGCAGTCAACTAGGAGAATGGTCCTACAGGGCAGTGTACATGGCAAACAATGAAAGCAGCCCACGTATCCGGTGACTAGTGGGCAGGGAGCTGGAAGTGCAAAAACTCCATTTGATAGCTTGTTTTCTGGATGTTATATTAATTTTGTTAGGTATACCATTATATAGTGATAATGTAAAAAAGTTATGCACACCACTGAAGTACTTATGTATTCACTGAGTGATGCCTGAGATTTGATTTTAGGCACTACAAGATATAAAAAAAAATCACCAGGGATAGTGGTATATGGCTATAATCCCATCACTCTGGAGGCTGATGCAGGAGTGAGTTTGAGGCCAGCCAGGTCTACAAAGGGAGTTCAAGGCCAGCTTGAACTACATAGTGAGACCCTGTCTCAACAACACAAATATATA
>NW_004524653.1:11776191-11777400 GCF_000260255.1 Octodon degus
CTAATCTTTATGATTTCTTCTCGTCTTTGGGCTCTGGGTTTGGTTTGCTCTTCCTTTTCTAAATGTCAAAGGTGCAGCATTAGGGTGTTGATTTGTTCCCGTTCTGTTTTCCTAATGTGTGAGTTCACAGCTATGAATTTCCCTCTGAGAACTGCTTTCATCGCATCCCACAAATTACGGTAAGTGCTTGAATTTTCATTGAATTGTAGATATTGTTGAATTTCTTGTTTAATTTCATCTGTAACCCATTGATTGCTGAGTATGGTGTTGTTTAATTTCTATGTATTTGGCGGGTTTTTCCGGTATCTTTTGTTATTTATTTCCAGTTTCATTGCATTGTGGTCAGGTAATATGCATGGAATAATTTCTGTTTTGTTGCATATACTTAAGCATGACCTGTGTACTAGAATGTGATCTATTTTAGAAAATGATCCGTGTGCGCTGAAAAAAATGTGTATTCCACTGTGGTTGGGTGGAACACTCTGTGTATGTCTACCAAGCCCATTTGATCCAAGATCTGGTTCAGTTGTGCTACTTCTTTGCTAATTTTTGGTCTGGTTGATCTATCTATTTGGGATAAGGTGTTAAGGTCTCCTGTTAGGATTGTTGTATTGGATATTAGATTTTTCATGTCTATTAAAGTTTGTCTTATATAGTTGGGTGCTCCTGTGTTTGGTGCATACATATTTATGATTGTTATTTCTTCCTCCTGAATTTTTCCTCTAACTAGTACATAGTGGCCTTCTTTATTTCATTTGATCATTCTTGGTTTGAAGTTGAGACTGTCTGAGAATAGGATTGCTACTCCTGCTTTTTTCTGAAATGCTGGGGCATGTAGTGTTTTCCATCCTTTGACTTTCAGCCTGTGAGTTTCTTTATGGGTTAAATGTGTTTCTTTTATGCAACATATTGCTAGGTTTTGTTTCATAATCCACTGTGCCAATCTATTTCTCTTAATTGGTGAATTGAGTCCATTTACATTGATGGTTATTATGTAGATGTGTTGACTTATGATTGACATGTTATTTGAACGCTGTTTTAAAACTGTTTTTTCTCCTGTGTTTAATTGTTTGTCTTGTTTAATGGGTTTCTTCTGTTCTCGTTGGTGGAGTTCTGATCATTTTGGTCCTTCTCTAGAATATCTTTCAGTAATTTGTGTAGGGTTGGTTTTGCCATCATGAAATTCTTTAGTTGTTCTTTGTCATGAAA
>NW_004524653.1:11777500-11786413 GCF_000260255.1 Octodon degus
TTATCCAAAAGGAAAGTTTCATATACACAGTATTCTCTACAGGTCAATAATGGTATTTGAATAATGGGCACATAAAGGTTTAATATACCATATTCTCTTTTCTTTTTTGTGCCTTTGCAAGTTACCATCATTTTTAAAATTTCTGTGTCTAGTTATGAAGGAAGAAAAGGAAGAAAACATATCAATTTGTTACTGTTGGCTATGTTTAGACAACAGAATAATGGCATTTTGATGGGGAGTCTTAAACCCTTCTTTATACATCACTACATTATTTTACTCTGTACAAAGAGCATGCGTTCCTTTTATATTACAAAAATACAGAAATATTTATTACACAAAATACTACCATTTTGCAAAGTAATATATTTTACAAGAATACATATTGCAGTGTATTGTGGATTAAGAGGAGTACTGTGACTGGTGACATCTTATTTTTTTACTTTTTATGTATTTAGTACAGGGCCTACAGGGTCTCACTACAGTGAGCCCCTGTCCCTGTGCCTGCCTACGCAGGCACTTTAGTCTGCTGAGCTATCTGGCCAGCCCTCAGGTGTCATCTTATTTTGGTAAAGAATGAAATGCATGCTAGGAGAGGGTGGCTGTCAGTTTTCTGTAGCAGCAGACTTCACTTTTCACTGAAACCTGTTAGGTCTGTGGGTGTGGAGCCCAGAGCCCCATTCTCAGCATTCTAACCACAACCCTATTTTCCTACCCCTGCCCAGCCGGCTACACTTATTGCTCAAGAGTTATTCTGGAAACCTTGAGACTAGGTGTTCCCTAAGGTCTGACTGGTGGCATTCATGCTGCATGACTTGATATAGAAAAATGAATTACTTTGATGGAACTATCTCACCAGAAACCAGCTGTAAGTTCCAGGGCAGACCCCTACTTCTAATGCCTTGGATATATAAATGTTGGAGCTCCACTACCCAGCTCTGATAATTCTCCTGAATGACTCTCAGAACACAAGAAGGCAATTAGAGTCAGATGTACTGGTCCATGCCTGTGATCCTAACACCCTAGGAGACAGAGGCAGGAGGATAACACCCTGGAACCTAGTCTGGGCAACCTAGTGAAGACTTTGTTTCAAAATTTAAAAATGAAAAATAGATCTGATGATGTAGCTTAGTGCGAAGGTCTGGGTTCAATCTTCAATGTTGCAAAAATAAATAAATGAGATGAACAAAAAATAAAATAAGAAACATTGTTTACTGTTGCTGTTTAATGCAAAGGACACAACATGGGAATCGTCTGAACAGATGCACAGGGGAGGCCTAGCCTGGGGTGGCCCATGTCTTATTTTAGGTGTGCCCTCTCTCTGCTTATCTTTATGTTCACCAACCTGGAAGTACCCCAAACCCACCATTTAGATCTTCATTGAGGTTTTACTACATAGGTATGATTATTCAACCACTGGAGGCTGAACTCTCACTCAATGGCCTGTTCCCCTCCTGGAAAGCAGGAAATAGGAGGGAACTTTTACCCACTGATCATCTGATCCATTTCTCTGACCATGGGTGCTGCACACCTATAGCATCTCATAGGCACACACATAACAGGAAATACCCAGAGTTCTAGGAATGCCATTCCACTGACTGGGACAAAGACTAAATATTTATTTATTTATTTATTTATTTATTTATTTATTTATTTACTATATTGTATGAGGGACCCAGAGGTTAGACATGCTGATGAATAATGGCTGAGGGCAAATAAAGGTTGAAATCTGATTATCTTAAAATGTGAGATCACTTCTCTGCTTAGCTCTGCCTAAACTTATGTGAAGCATCTATAAGAAAAGGTTTATTAACCCTAAAGTTATCCAGTCTGTTGCATTCCCTTTTAAGTTTGAGCACATCAAGATAGGAATAATCAAAATACATTTCAGGATTTGCAGGAACACTCAATTGCCTGTTTTCACAAAATCCATATTGAGATCTCCTGGACCCATGCCTGGAAATCTCCAAACTTTCCCTTAAGCTGTAATTACCCTAGATTCTGGGAAAAGTAGACCTTTCAGACTACTCACTTTTCAGACTACTCAAGGGGGACCAGTGGTGCTATGACAGGACCCAGTGTTGCCCCCTCCCTCAGAAGGAGCCTTCATCTTCTGATGGCAACTGGATTGTTTCCTATAAAGATGATGCCCTCCCAAACCAGTCCTGATGGACCAATTAATAGGACCACAAATTGACCAGCTATGCCATAAGCTGCCAGCTATAGCAAGCAAACAACATTTGCCTTTTTTTAAAAAAACCATTTCTCTAAAACCTTAGAACTTCTAGCAGCCTCCAAAAGGCAGATAATGACTATAGTTATCAGTCCTTCCCAGCATGGTCAATCTCCTTTCCCGCTCTTCACCACTGTTCATCTCTTTTACTGATGTTTTATTGATGAGGCAGATGGGCTGTGTCTGGACTGTTCAGACCCCTGGATTTTGCATCGAAATTCCAGGAATAATGCCACACTGGTTCAGGCTGCTGACTGCGGCCCGGGATGGCCAAAGATCAGGAAGAGAGAAAGTCTCAGAGCCAGAATTCAAGATTGGACAGAACTGTCTAATGTGCATTTGATACATTTTTTAGAGGGTTGGGGAGATACCTTGGCACTCTAAGCACCTGCCTGGAAAGTGCAAGGACCCATGTTTGATCCCTGGTACCACATGCTGTATTGGCCCCTAAACTCAGCACAAGCTAGTGCCAGCCACCAAATTGGGTATGGTGGCACACCCCTGTAATCCCAGTGCTGGGGAGGCTGAGACAGGAGGATCACATACATACATACATACATACATACATACATACATACCTTTTAGTCATGAAATGTCCTCAGAGTTACAACGTTCTAATTTCTCAGAACAATTACCTCCCTGCCAAAAAAAAAAAAAACCCAAAACAACAAAAACAACCCAAAACCTCAAAAATGATTGACCTTACCCAACCATACAACCTTCACTGTTGTTTCTGCAGCTTCTCCCACTGACCATGCAGGAGGGGAGAGTTAGGACTTACCTGGGCAAGAAAGCGTTGTCTCATGCCCTTGGTTAGTGGCTACTAAGGTGGCAAGGAGGGCAAAGAGAGCTGCAGAGAAGCAGAGCTGATGCATCCTGCTGGCCTGGACTGGAGGTTGCTTGCACCTGGAGGCTTGCTGAGACTGAAGGCTCCTTTCAGAACTGGACTGGAGGCTTCCTTACTGAGTTGTGGAAAGATATTGAAGGGGAGGGGAATGAAAAAGGGGAGGAACTCATAACTTCCTAGGACTGCATGACTTCCCACAGGCAGGCTTCCTGATTCTGGTGGCCATGGCTAACAGTCTCAGCCATAGGCCTTCCCAAGTGGTAGCAGTGGGAGCTGCTTGGGATCTCCTAATGCATATTCTGACTTAGCCTGTCTGGGGTGAGCTTCTGCCTTTCCAACCTGTACCTCCACAGTTGCATGATCCTCTCCTACAAAATTAAACCAAGGAGGAGGCTGAGGTAGGAGGAAAAGATTTTGAAGGCGGCCTGAGAGCATCTCAGTAAGACTCCTTTAAAATGGAATGCAAAAGACATTTTGCATCCAAAAAATGTAAAATCAACATTAAAATATTAATACCTTTTCTGTAAACCAATAATAAGCTAGCTGAAAAAGAAATCAAGAAAACATGTCCATTCATAATAATTTTAAAAAGTGAAATTCCTAGAAATCAATCTAAGCAAGATGGAAAAAGGGTTTTACAGTGAAATTTATAGAACAATAAAGAGAAATTGAGGAAGATACCCTAAAATGGAAATTCATACACATTCATAGGTTGGCAGAGTTAATCTGGATTGTTTTACCCAAAATAATCCATAGATTTAATGCAATGCCCATCAATATTCCTTCTTCACAGAACTAGAAATAATAGTCCTAAAATTCATATGGAAATACTACAACAAATCCTGAATAGCCAAAGTAATCCTTAAAGCAAAAACACTATAAGGCTGAATGGGGACAGGCAAGCAGCACCAAACTCTCCTCTTACCACTTCTACACCACTTCCTTTGCTCCCACACAACTGCCTACCCACCAGTGAACTGGGACAACTCACTTCAGTGAACACCCTGACTATATCTAGCAGCCATTCTCCACCACTCCACTCCAACATAGGTGCAGCTCCGCTATTGGTTTGCATTCCTTCTCACGTCCACCACTTCAGATGCTGCTGTCACCTTTTTGAACAAAGGTGTGGACATCCTGACATGGCTAAGGTCATCAGGAAGTGAGGGATCTGGGCCCCTTGTAAATATCTCCAAATTCCACAGCTAGCTTTCTGGAAGTTTTCCTGGTTTCTGCCCTGGCCCCTCACTGGATCAGCGCCATGACAGCTGAGGCTTATTAGAGCCCTGTACTGATGAGGGGCTTGTACTTGGCCAATCACCGGCCTGCAGCTGCTATATATAAACAGCATTCCCCAGCTACTTTTCAGGTTAGTCTAGAAGGGCTCCCTCTGATGTACTGACCCCCACCCATAACCCTATGCTGCAGCATAGGCCCTATTAAAGACTGACTTTGGTGGTTGTGTAAAGCTACTTGTGATTTATTTCTCAGGTAGTGTGGGCTCCAAAATTCCTATGAATGTTGACAGATCAGGTGAAACCTGATCACAGGATATAGGTCACTGGTGGTGCAGCCTGGAAGAACACATCTTCTTTCTTCCTTCTCTAGATCACTCTTTTTTTTCCTGTCTGCCATGCTAGGAGCAACAGACCCTCTTCTGCCATGCCCCTCTGCAATGTTGCCTTGTTTTGGAGCTAGCTCGTTATGGGCTCAAACCTTGTTAGGGCTTGTGTCTATATGTTCCTCCAAAGCTTCATGCAGTTACAGTGGGGCTTTCTGAGAAGTGGCTGGATGGATTGAGGGTGTGTGATTGGTCCACCGATTGGTTTGGCACTTCCATAATCCTGATATCCTGGATAGAGTGTAAAAGGGGTAGACAGATGCTATGAAGGTCCCTTACTGCTTTGCTATCTTCTGCCCACCATGAATGTTTTTCTTCTTTACTTTGGGTGCTGTGTATTTTGTCTGAGAAAATAGAGAAACAAGAAAAGTAGTAAAATGAACCTCTACCAACTAAAAAAATAAATCTTTCCTCCTTTAATTTGTAGCTGTTTGGCATATGTTCCAGAGAAGAAAAGTAACTAAAACATGATGAGGGGCTTGTACTCAAAAATTTGGTAACAGAGAAGAGAGGTTATTGATGAGACACTCCCGGACTATGTGGTTCAGAAGCTTTTGGGATTGGTTCAAGAGAGGAGTTTGGAAATGTTTGGAGAAGCAGCTCTAGAATGCTATGAGGGCTGGGGAGATAGCTCACTTGAATAAGTGCTTGCGTGGCAAGCACAAGGGCCTGAGCTCAATCTCTGACTCTGAAAAAAAAATCCATTTTGGGGCTGGGGAGATAGCTCAGTGGAATAAGCACTTGCCTGGCAAGCAAAAGGACCTGAGTTCAATCCCTGGTTCCAAAAAGAAAAAAAAGAATGCTATGAGCCAAACTTAATAGGCCATTCTGGTTGAAGTCAGAACATCAGAATGCTGTTAGAAATCCAGATGGAAAAGACCGGGCTTAGGAGGTTTCTATTGAGAACAGAACACCACTGGAATTTGGAACTAAGACCATATTTGTTGTGCTCTGGCAGAAATTTTTTCTATATTTTGCTCTTGTCCTGAGGTACTGTGGGAGACTGAGATTAACAACAGTGGTTAAGATGTGTTATGTACATGTGTCAACTCCATACAAGAAGAGTAAACACTATGTATTAAAAACACACACAAAAAAGGGAGGAGATCAAAAGATGGAGAAAGAGGGGAGGGAAGGAAGGGAAAGGGGATTAAAATGCATTATGTGTTATGTACACATACCAGTTCTATACAAGGAATGTAAACATTAGGTACTGCAACATGTACAAAAAATGGAAAACAATCAAGAGATGGGTGGAGGGGGAGAAGGAAAAGAAGATGAAAAAAGGAATTAAGGTATATCATGTACATGTACAAACTTGCCACAAGAACTGGAACACTATATACTAGAAACATGTTGATTGTTGCAAAGCATATTATTTATTTTCTCAAGATGGTCAGTATTTTCTTTGATGTATACAATTGTCTGAGAGCATTTAATCATACAAGATACTCTGAAAAGTAACTTGAGAAAAAAAAATTTAAGTCAGGTCTTAATTTTTGTAGGCATCTTGGGTAGATTTTAAAACTACTTTTGTTGTCATGTTTGTCATCATTGGGCCACTGACCATGGTAACTAGGAATAGTTACACAGTTTCTGACCTTAAGATTTCACTGTACTATATAGAGACATTCTGATCTAAAACCTGGTAGATAATGATAAGTGTATCGTAGTGTATTATACCTTGAGATCTTTACTTCTTTGTTTACCTATAATTGGCAATTGTCCCAGTTACCTTTCTTTTGTTGCTGGGCCAAAATAATCAACAACCAAAATTAAGGAAGAAAAGGTTTATTTAGCTCACAGTTTGTAGAGGTTTCAGGCCATACTCAGCTGTTCCAAGACAGAGTGCCACATGGCAGAGGGCAGCAGTTCATGGCAGCAGAAAACAACAAAGAGAAAAGGGGGGAGAAGAGGCTGCAGCTTCAGAGAGAGAGAGAGAGAGAGAGAGAGAGAGAGAGAGAGAGAGAGAGAGAGAGTTTCTTCCCTCCTTGCATTGTAATGCAGAATACCCACCCCAGGGGGAATAGCTCTCACACCCATTATCATGAATTAATCACAAACTCTAGAATTTTCCCCAGTGACTAGATGAGGCTTTGTGGGGACACCTAGAAACAAGCTATAACAGCAAAGCATATTGTTTTGATCTTTATTCCTTAGGCCCACTAATTCTAACTAACTGCCTAACATTCTCCCCTCAAGAACTGGCACCCTAAAATTATTTAGAGCACTGAGACATTGCATCTTTCTGGCTATTTCTTGCTGAGGACAGCCATGTAAGGAAGAGATTTAGAATGCTCAGTCTTGCTTACTTTTAGTCCTGCAGGGTCAATCAAGGGTCACCATATAGATGACTGAACCAGAAGCCTATACAGTCATCTGAAAGCAGATATACTGTAAATGAGAGAACACAAAATTTAAGAGGCAGTTTGTTATGCATGGCCCAAGTATAAGGATTGTGAAAATGAAATTTATAATGTTTAAAAACTATTTCCCAAGTTGACTCAAACAGCCAAGACCTTATCATTTCCCCAGAACTAGGACTTGTAGGGACTTGTTCTTCTCTCAGAGTACCCCAGGGAAAAATGCAGCAGGAATGAGCAAAAGATAGATAAAAGACAAGAACTGGGTTCAGGTGGAGGCCTGTTTGCCTGATGGGCAAGGACCTGAGTAACAATAGGAGTATTTATTTATGCCTTTGCAAAATTAGTATCACATGATGCTAGGTTGCCTAGCAACTAATGACTGAATTTGTCCAGGAAGGATGCTTTTCTCAAGACTGAGGTAGATTGACTGCTTTACACACTGTGACCTTGTCCTGCCCTCATACATATGACCAATTTCCAGCCTCAGCTGCTCCCAGCATCTCTCCCCTTTCTGTTTTGTTGTGTGTAAATGATGGGCTGTCAGTTGCAGTTCGAGAAGCTATGCTTGGAGAATTCTGTACAGAAGACCTTGAAATTCCTGATGAACTTATTCATTTATGCTAAAGATTACCAGTCCAAAGATTTTACCTATATACATCAATTTAACCCTGTACATGCCAATGATCCACAACAATAGTGAGTTAGCACTATAGTTGTCAATTGTCAGAAGTTATTAGTGATTTGAACCTTTTATAGTTAGCATAGTATGATGGCATTTCCCCTCCACACACATTTTGTGGTTATACTTTTCTGCTGGATGGTTAAAACCAAGTTAAGGTGAAATTTTATTAATAAAAACTAATCCTTTGCTATCTACCAAGGTCAGTTAAAACTCCTATCTACTTTGGAACCTAGTATAGCACTTCTTAGATCTCCTGTTAGTGTCAGCCATCTGGATGAGTCAAGGCCATTGCTTGACCAAGTTGCTTTCTGTGAAATCATAAGAGATTTTTTCCTCTCTTGGTGACTCTCCTTAGGCACACTATATATTGTTGAATCATTTTTTTCTGTGGTCTGATAATCTCCTTGATCTGAAAATCAGGGACCCAGCAGAGTTATGGGATGTTTCAGCACAGGTTTTCTTATGTTATGATTTCTCATAGACCTTGGAAGGCTAGGGCCAAAATATTGGCTATCCTCTTAGCCCATCTATTTTTCTAATTTTTGGACTCCAAAACCCCTATTGTTAAACATCCAGAAGAGAAGCTCAATGATATTACCCTGTAACAGAGGCAGTAAGTTCAATATTATTATATTTTCTGAATATCAAACACTTTAGACTTAAAATGGAAGTGTTATTTTCTAACAACCATGGATATCCTAATATTTAAATCCTTATTGAATGTTGACAGACAATTACATATTTTACACAGAAATTTAGAAATTAAAATCACACATAACAATACACCATGACCATCATGATGACATTTTGTAACATACTTAAATTTTCATTTTGACATAGCATAACCCCTTTAACAGTCATTTCCCTCTAATATATAAGAAGCTTTTACCTAATTTATTGTCCTCTAACAGGCTCTATATCACAATTTTTCTAGTTAAAGGCAGAGGTCTGACTCTGAAAGAAGGTCTTATCACAATAAGTAATACTTGCTATCTTTGAAGCACTTTGGAAGACTTGTACATCTGGAATCATGACTAACTTAATATACCATGAGATTAATGGTAATAAATTATTGCACACACATGAAGACCTGTTTCTTAATTTAATTTTATATCAATAGCATATTTTTTTTAAATTTTATTTATTTATTTATTTATTTATTTATTT
>NW_004524653.1:11792308-11798854 GCF_000260255.1 Octodon degus
TTGTGTTGGATTTCTGGGATCTTGACTATTATATGTCTCAGTGTGTTTTTAATTGGGTTGAAGTTATTTGGAGTTCTGTATGCTTCGGTTACGTGAGTATCACGTTGTTTCCTCATATTTGGAAGTTTTCTGGAAGTTTTGGAAGTTTTCTGCTATTACTTCTGCCCATATTCTTTTTATATCATTTGTATTGACTCCTTCATTTTCATTGATGCCTATTAGTCTCAGATTGTTCATCTTTGCATCGTCTTGCAGGTGACGAATTATTTTTTTCCTGCATCCTAGTTGTTTTTAAGAGATCCTTTCTTACCTTTTCACTAGCTGCACCAGCATCTTCAAGATCTGAAACTCTATCTTCACTTTTGCTCAAATGGTTTTTCAGGCTTGTAATTCAGATTCTAAGGTCCTCTACATGTCTTTGACTCTGCTTCATGCAATCTATTTCTTTTCTGTATTGCTCATTCAAGGAATCCATCATTTTTTTAATTTCCTGTATTTTTTATCAACGTCTTTAGATGCAGTTATTAATTCTTTTACTTCAGAGTTTTTAACAGATTGGGTTTCTTCTTTATGTTTCAGTATTTGGTTCTTTAGTTCAGGTGCTGTGGGTTTAGAATTTCCTTTTTTCATTTCAGACAGTAATTCTGCTTTGAGTTCCTTTAAACCTTTCTGTAGTTGCTTATTTACTTCTGATGCTATTAATTCATATATTTCATCTACTCTAGTGTCCACTGCATTTGTTCTGGTTGGGCATTGTGTTTCCTCCATATGTTTCTGCATTTGATTCTTAAGTTCAGCTGCTATAAATTCAGCGTTTTCTTTTTTTTTTAATTCCAGAAATTGATCCTGTTCTGAGTTCCTCTATATCTCTCTGCTCTTGTTTATTTACTTCTGACGCTATTTGTTTATTTATTTCAGCTGAGCTAGTGTCCTCTGCACTTGTTATGGGTGGGCTTGAGACCTGAGATTGCATTTTGATCCTTGTCTTTATCATTTTGTTTAACACTGACATGTGGCCTTTGGTGTAGAGCTTTGGTTCAATTATGTTATCACTTAATGAAATTCAGGTACTGATATACCAAGTTCTGTTCATGCAGTTGTGCCTGGCTTGGGTTAGCTACTGTGCTCAGCTCCTTACTGTTGTTGCCCTTGGAGGTGGGCTTGCTGTGCACCTCTGGTAAGATGATCTGTTCCTGGATTAGCTGTGTGGTTTTGACCCTAGTCTCACTGCAGGGACTTTAGCTGCAGGGTTTTACCTCAAGCCTGTATGCTAGATCTGGGCTGGGTCTGGAGGGGTATGAGATGCGGCCTGGGGTCAGTCGGATATGGAGGGCCCAAGGTGCGGTGGAAGTTCTCACTCAGAGGGTGGGCTGCACTGGGTCTGGCCAGTGGGGGAGGTCTGGAGAATGTGGGGAAGTGACTCTCTCACACGGCAGGCCTGGGCCTGGAGTGGTGGCTGGAGCAGGACAGAGCAGAAGCTCTCCCCCACACTCGCAGGGCCTGGGGTCAGTCGGATATGGAGGGCCCAATGTCCTTTGGTTTTTGTATCCTTTAAAAAATTCACTCACTATCCTTTAAAAGGGCTTCAGAAGGGGGTAGAGAAAAGTATGTGTCTTCAATTCTTCATGCTTAACCCAGAGTCTCCCTTGCTTATTTGTATGTTTCAGTTTCACATTAATATTTATCTTTAAATTGCAAAAAATATTTATTCTAGTAACATGTGTGTTGGCCAGTGCTTTTATTCTTACCTAGTCATAGTGAAAATTAAACAAAACAAAAATTCCTTTTGCTTAAAAAGATACTGGCTAATATTCCTACAGTATCATCATAATCATCACTTAATTATTCCAACTGTCTTTGATAGTGACCTGAACATTTTATCATTTAACTTCCACAAATGGCCTTGGGTAAATACCACCCTAACCCCCACTTTACAGGGTGGAAAAAATAAGCTTCAGTCAGACTGAGACACATGGAATCACTGACGCAGCAAATAGCCTTGTGGTTTCTAGACAGGTTCTGTAGAAGTCAGGGAGAAGAGGTTCTATTACAAAAGGCTATAGCCCCTCAATAAAGATTTTATGTCCATGATTAAAGCATCCATCAGGCTCAGTTTTACCAATGATTGCATCAAGAATTGAGTCTTGGCCTAGACTCCATTATACAGTCTCCTGTATCAGGTAAAAAATTTCAGCTCCAGGGCTGGAGACATAGCTCAGCAGATTAAGCACCTGCTTTGGCAAGCATAGGGGTCAGGGATTGAACCCTGGTCCCCACACCAGCCATGCCCCCAGGGTGCGTTGAACCAACAACTGAGTCCCTGCTTGGAGGCACATGCCTATAATCCCAGCACAGGGGAGGCTGAAGACAGGAGGATCACTACAAGTCCAAGATATGTAGTGAGACCCTGTACCAAATACATTAAAAAAAAAAAAAGAAAAGAAAAGAAAAAGAAAATTTCAGCTCTAAAGCCAAAATATGATGAACTCAACTTCAATTGGCCTTCAATTTGCCTGAGGCCTCACTCCCTTCTAATTCTGGAGGACAGAGGTCTTATTTACAATGCCTGGAACAGAGCTTGGCACATAATTGGTGTTCACTAAACATTTGCAGAATTAAAGAACATCCATTCTGTAGGTTTGAGGACTTTTTAAGAAATTGTAGGCTCCCTTTCAGATAGAACCTCCTAAAATAAATGAGAAGGGAAGATATCAGGAAGAATGATGCCTGAAAGATGGTCAGTGATGTATTCACCAAGCTGTGACCCTCATGCAGGGCCAGCTGCATGGAGCAAGGGTGCCATATTCAAATTTACAAAAAGTTGCAATGTAGGGTAGCAATAGCTGAATATTAGAGAAATTCTCTCTCTATCTATCTATCTATCTATCTATCTATCTATCTATCATCTATCTATCTATGTATCTACCTATCTATCTATCATCTATCTATCCCTAAGGCAAGGACAGACTTTCAACAAGCAAACTCTCACAATACAGAGATGCAAGGACTCCTGTGTCTTTTCTATTGGTGATGCTGGACCCACCAATGTTGACAAGATGTGCTACGGAGGCCTCTTCATTGGTGTGCTCTATCATGACCCTAAGGACTCCCTTGGCTCCTCACGAGGTGATAGAAGAAAGAGCATAGAAGCTCATGACTTGCATAACAATCCTCTCAAATGTGTCTTTTAATGCAGTTTTACTTTCCAGTATCTACTCCAATTTTGTAATGTTATAGATTGCAATTTTATAATTTAGTAAATAAAGGTATTGATTGTTTTGAAAAAAATGAAGCAAAAACTTTATCTTTTGACCAATGAAAAAATTATTGGGGGTGTCTTCAGAAAGACTATGGATTTGTAAATAGGATATCATGCCCGCATCTTGTACAGCAATTAAGCACTAGGAAGAATGTATGCAATGTGTTAATTATTGAATCTGTCCTACAAATTTGGTTTGAAACTGTCTTATTGCTATTTGTTTCTCAATAAAATTATGGGAAAAAAACTATGGAAAATAAGTAAAATATTTTTACAAGACTATGAAGATTATTGGAGGCTCTTTATTAATGAACAAAGGTTGGCCACTTCTCTATTCACCAATTGGAGTCTTGTCCGATAATCTCTTCCCCACTGTATGGAATTTTTATTTAATCAGCTTAATTTTTTGATGGCCTGTGAGTAAACCAATTTTGATATCACTTAGACCATTTGGTAACTCAAGAGAAAGCATGCTTTTCAGTTTATATCCAAATTGTAATATGAACAAATGATAAAGGAAAAATTATTTAGCTCAAATAGAAAAAAGGAATAGCTATTCACAGAATAACACACAACATGTAAACATGTATACAGAACACACAAACATTTTTACAAAATCAGAATGTACTCAAATATATTCTTGATCAAATTGAACTATAGTAATTCTATTATAATTTTTTAATTTTATAGTTAAAAATGGACTAGTCCAATTTTGCTATTTTTCAATTAACAGAGATCTCTTATCAGAAAAATTTTCAAAGGAATAGAATATTTTATCTACAATAAATATGCATATTTTGTATTTTATTTTGTGTTAAGAATAACTTCTAGTTCAGTTATCTCTATATTCTATCAACTACTTAGACCTTAGATTTTCATTTTGCCAGTTCCTTCAGTAAGCCCCAGGTCAAATCTAGCCTATTGTTGTCAACTTCTTCTCCAGATCTGGCTTCATAATACAACCTGACAACGTGCTCTGGAACAACCCAAATAAGTTGCTCAGCAGTCTCTGAATAAACACAAGCATACCCTCTACCTTACCTTACTTCCCTTGCTTGCTTTACCTGATTGAGTTATCTTTTTGTCACTGTATTTCCATCTTTTGTAAAACCCTAACAATTTATAGTATATATTAAGTGAAATCTATTATGAATTATCAATTTTATAGGGAATAATTCTCTCTTTTGTTTTTGTACTTGAATTTTGATCATACAGTGAGAAGCCTGTATCCTATATTTTGGAAGAGGAAACATCATATAGCATTTTAACCTAATATGACCCATTTGTGAAAAGAGGAGCAAATGCCCTGTAGCCAAGGCTGCTCACCCTGCTAGCCAGGAGGAGTAGAACAGGGATGAGCTATTGCTCTTTCTCTGATTGCTGGATGTCCTGCTTCTGCTCATATTTCAAGTTCAGGCACTATTTTGAGCCAAGAGAATTTTTGGTTCCAGCAGCATACATACCAGTGCCAGTGATGGCAGCTGTGGGGAGAGCCAAGGTAAACTGCAGTCATTTCCTGCCCATTCAGTTCTGGACACACATGCCTGTAGTTGGTGGCATATGCCAACCCCTGTGGCTGGACCAGGCATGCAGATGTGCAGGCAGCTGGGTAATCCCAACTGTGTCTGCCTAAGGCTGGAGTACAGGGCCCACCCTGAAACTGTTTTGTGCCCCTCCTTCTCAGTGCTGCAGCCATGCTGCCTGGAACTAGCTGCTTATAATTCAAAAGAATTTTTCATTTTTTACCTAATTAGCTAGAGGGCTCAAACACTATTGGTCACACCTTTGTTTCACCCTCCTATTCCCATTTGGGAGTTAATTTTAAAACTGTACTCTACACTAAGTCCTTTGTGGTAGTCTTAAAAAGTAGAGTAAATATAGGAACCAGGAAAACATTAAACTTTTATACATCTATATACATCTGTAGTTCTTGAGATTATGTTTGTCCCACTTTTTTTAAGAGCAGTTACAATATTTAAAACATTGCATATTGTTGTCTTCATAGTAATTATTCATAGTACTAGATGCAGACATGATATCTTGTCTAAACACTATTAGTTCAAATCTTTCTTCTCATTGAACTAAGAGAAAGTAGCTATATATCTATGCTAACTTGTCCTGAACCAGCGGGTCAGTCAACGAAAGTCACCTGGGGGAGGAGCTGGGAATTGAAGAGGGGACAAAGGACAGGAGACATGAGAAATGAGGACAAGACAGGATTCTGATCAAGTCCCATTTATTCAGGGGAGGTGCTGGGTATATATAGTGGAGGCACAGGGAAATGATGTCAGCGGGTAAAAGGCGTTAGTAACTAGGCAACCGGGCCATAACAGGAAGTTCCAACTCCGGAGTATAGCAGGAGACTTATGGGAAATAGGTGGGGTGAGAAGGACCATAAACTTAACTCAGCAGGGGAATAGAAACTTAAGAAGACGGCTGACACTGTTATAAAATGGATACCAGTAAATGGCCTCCCACAGATCCCCCTTTACTTTTATATATGAATATAAAATATGGCTTCTGTGACGGCTGATTCCCTTGAGGAGACAGTGGCTGTCTTAGGTTAAGGTGTCCTCTACACAGACACGACTCAAACCTTACCCATCATAGGAGACTAGGACAGCAGAAGGTCCCATTCCTGTCTTAAGCGGTGAGTGGTGTCTCATGTATGTCCCCCATTACCCGTCTCTGGCTAGCCTGACCATCTCACCAAGGGTGGGAGAACTAAGAGGTCTTTGGACCTTCATCATCATAAGCTGTTTGTATTCCAGCACAGTTTTCCCTTTCAGCCATCTCAAGCCTGTGATAATGGACCTGTATGGGTTGCATTTTAATGGCATCCAATTGTTGTTTAATGAAAGTCATCAGCCTATTGAAAAGACAGAGTCCTATTGATAAAAATATAAATAATGGATCATCAAAAAAGGAAAAAAAGGAACAGCTGTTCATTGAAAGACACACAGACACATAAACCCTTAAAAAAAAAATCAAGAGTGCACTCAAATATTTGGCCAAATTAAATTATAGTAACTATATTACAAGTTTTAGAATTTTTATAAGTAGACTAGTCAGATTTTGATATTTGTCAATTATTAGAGATCTCTTATTAGAAAAACTTGGAAGGAAATCTTTCATCTATAATTAATATGCATATTTTGTGTTTTTATGCTTTTTGTAACCTACTTAGACCTTAGATTTCCATTTAGTCAGTTTCTTGAATAGGCTGCAGGGTGGATGTAGCCTGGTCGCTGTTAACTTCTTCTTTAGATCTGGCTCCATGGTACAGC
>NW_004524653.1:11798954-11799519 GCF_000260255.1 Octodon degus
GGTTTGAATCTGAAAGATCTTATCACAATATGCAATACTTGCTATCTTTCAAGCACTTTGGAAGACTTGTACATCTGGAATCATGACTAACTTAATATACCATGAGATTAATGGTAATAAATTATTGCACACACGTGAAGACCTTTGTTTCTTAATTTAGTTTTATATCAATATCATATTTTATGAGAAAACTCATATTGTAGGTTTTTTTTGAAAAACATTATCCTTCTATCAGAGTTGGCAAGGAAGCAGTACCTTACTTCTTGGGGGTGGTAGACTATCCCTTGTTGTCTGATAACTTCTTAAACAGACTTTCACAGGTTCCTTCTCTCTCTAATGCTACTCTTTATTCCTACCTTCAAAGGTGGTATCTTCAATAGGTCCTTCCAAGTTCTGAGCCTTCCTAAAGTTTTGTAAGGCAAATCAATACTTCCTTTGTGCCTACTCTTTCTTCAGGATCTAGACTTCAGCATTATCTACTCTAATGTCAGTCACAGCTTGACTGATCATTTTCCATCCTGTAAGGTTTTGTCTCCTCTCATTTCTTCTCCCATCCTCCTAACTT
>NW_004524653.1:11802714-11804523 GCF_000260255.1 Octodon degus
AAAAAAAACAAAAAATATGTTGATCACATGTATACCTTTTATCAGATTGAAATGAAGTCCTTCTATAACTATTCTTTGTATAGGATTTTTCTGTGTTTGTTGACATTATCATGTAATTTTGGTCCTTGTTTCTGTTTATATGATGTGTTATGTCTATTGATGGCATATGTTGAACCATTCCTGAATCCCTGGGATGAAGCCTATCTGGTCATGATCTATAATGTTTTTGATGGTTCTTTGTATTCTGCTTGCCTGCATCTTATTGAGGATTGTTGTGTCTATGTTCATTAAAGAAAGTGGTTGTAGTTCTTTTTCTTTGTTTAAATCTTTCTGGTTTTGGAATGCTAGCTTCTAGCAGTGGCTTTGGGAGTACTCCTTACTTTTGAGTTTCACCAACACTCCTTGCCAGCTTGAACCACTGGTGGTACATGCATGACTGTTCCATCAGGTGGCTTGAACCATTGGTGGTATAAACTGATCTAATACATTTCATTGGTCTTTTTACTAATAAAATTAATAATTATTTTTTTCAGCCTTTCAAAATCAATTTGATACAATTATTTCAGACATAACTACATTTTTTCTTAATATACAACAATACATATATTATAGATTTTTGAAACAAGAATAGCTGATTAACAATGAATAATATATTATTTTGTTTTTGCATTTTTAGGGAAGGGTCTACAGGGTGTTCAGGGCCTCACTGTTAGATCAGATTCATAATGCTCCGCCTGTTTATAGCCTCCCAAGAGCTGGGGTTACAGGCACGCACCACCACGCCCAGTCTCAGTTGCCATCTCAGCCCGCCCAAGGATTGAACCCCTGGCCCCTGAACCTGCTTGCAGATGCTTTAATCTGTTGAGTTATTTGGCCAGCCCTTCTATTTTCTATTTTTGTCATTAAATCTGTTGCTCAGATTATCAGATATAGTTATGCAAGATGGGACACATGATTGAATATCACCTCATGCTTTCAAAAAAAAATCTTAAATTTTATTGTCTTGTCTCTTTTTCTTTTATTACCTTTTTCTAAAAAAATTAAAGAGGTCTGGTGAGATGGCTCAGTGGTCTAAAGCACCTACTTAGAACAAGCTTAGCAAAACACAGAGACCGCAGTTCAATCCCCCAGCACCACATGCCAGCCAGCCCCGACCCCTGGTGGGCTGAGCTGGCCACACACACACAAAAATAAATAAATAAAATAAATTAATTTTAAAAACAATGAAAGAGTATAGTAATAATTGATATGACATTAGAAATGGTACACATTTAGATGATTGACATGACAGGTATTTTGAGCATAGTTTTTTTTATTACACATTGCTGTTCTCAGTGAAGTTGTTTAGATCACAGTTATCTGCATACAGAGTTAGTCAAGGTGAGAATTCTAGACACTAACTGCTATTTTCATAAAACTGATGGAAATTCTTAGTACATTCACCTCATCCATATTGTATATATGCTTTTGTGCTTTTGGCCCTACCATTTTTCCTATCCTTTCTCCTTTCTCTTCTCTTAATTGTTTAACCTTAACTTCCATTTCTTTCCATTTAACTGTATCTGTTATACTTTTCAGGTTTTATTTCTTCTCTTGGGTCCTTATACTAGGGAGACAATACAATATTTTAAAAAATGGGTCAAATCCAGCCAGTCATTTGAATTTTAGTAATTACTGGCAAAAATGAATTTTAGGTAATGCTACTTATACAAATGAAAAATTATCTCAATAGTCAACAAATTTATTTCATTAAATTAAATAACCCAATAATTATTTTCTAATTATTTAATGTATCTTTTAATTCATTCT
>NW_004524653.1:11804623-11805774 GCF_000260255.1 Octodon degus
GAGATTTGTTGGCCTCATAGTGGCCCCTAGAAGAAAAAGGCAAGGGGATTTAGAAAATAAAGATGAGATAATAGCTGAGGTCAAGTGGAGGCCTTTGCCTGATGGGAAAAGGACCTGAATAACAATAGCTTCAGCAGCTCTAAACAGGACTGTGATCTGACATGGCCAGAATCTGTGTTTTAAATCCTGAATGGCAGAAGAGATACTGGCAAAATTGTCAGGTATGCACATAGGGCATTCAACTGGTAATTGCAAAGCTCTCAGATTCTGCAGCTGTTGGACTCTTGAGCACAATCTAACTCTATAATATCTCTTTTATCATCAGTTGCATTCAGTATTGAATAAGCTCACTTAGGCAGCATCATTTATGGAGATTTTAGTATAATGACTCAGAGATTCTATATGAAATATGCATCCTGTAATCCCCACTAAGGGAACTGAAGTAAAAGCTAGATGATCATATCAATGAACACCCTTCAGGTCCATCTATGTTACAACACAGACAGCTTGTCAGGATGGTTCTTATGGCTTATAACTAGAAGTCCTCTCAATGACTCATGTGCTCATAAGTGGGAATTTTGAGAGGAGGCTGGATCATGGGTGTGTGATACTAGGATTGAGGATGTGTGTGGTACTGGATTGGCCTAGCATAGTTCTCAGTGTGGATAATTAGAAGGACTGCACTGAATGTGGGTGACATCATCTAATAGGCTCATAGCCTGGGTTGGATAAAAATCCAGAAGATACATTTTTGCTACTTTCTCCCTACTCTTCTATGGACTGTTTCTTCTCTAATGTGCCCCTTTGCCTTGTGGTCCTGCCTTGGAATCAATCAACAATGTACTGAAACCTCTACAAGTTGTGAGTGAAAATAAATCTTTCCTTCCTTAACCTTTGAGTGTCAGGTATTTTGTTCCAGTGATGAGAAAGTAATCAAGACAGTGGTAAAGATTTTATCTATCACCCTTGCATCTTTGGAAAACCCAAAGTACATTGGTCAATCCAATAAGGAAGGAGGTGAGGGGGCCTGCCCCCTAGCTCAGTTCTTTAAGTGGCTGCTTCAACAAAGCAGTCAGGCTCAGGTTGCTGTGGTTCGATCCCCACAACACAAGACAGCCAGTCATACCTTGAAGGCATTC
The DNA here is from genome assembly GCF_000260255.1 of Octodon degus. Lineage (NCBI taxonomy): Eukaryota > Metazoa > Chordata > Mammalia > Rodentia > Octodontidae > Octodon > Octodon degus. The sequence continues at coordinate 11,805,763 of NW_004524653.1, forward strand.
AGAGCAAAAAAA
>NW_004524653.1:11805988-11807751 GCF_000260255.1 Octodon degus
TTAACAAAGAAGAGACTTCTTACTGACCTGTATTACAGTGGGAATACTGTTTGGTTACCCTATATTTGGAATTACAAATCTTGGTAGCATTGATCATTACATATAACTGCTGGAAGGGTTGGGCTCTTTGGGAAATAGGCTTTGCATATCTTCAAATGATGGCATCAGTTTCATCGTTTGAAAGGTTGTCTCCATGACCATTATGACCTAAGATCTAAGGTCAAGTTAATGAGACTTTGGGACATGTTAATGAGTAATATTACATAACATTAGCTTTCTCTGTTCCACATTGTCTATCTATCTATCTATCTATCTATCTATCTATCTATCTATCTATCTATCTATTATCTATCTATCTATCTATCTATCTATCTATCTATCTATCTATCTTTGTAATTTGTTCCAATCACTATTCCAAAGTGATGAGATCCATCATGGAAACCTCAATGTGCTAGAGTTGTGAAGTGCTGCACATATCCAGCATGCATCAGACTTTGCATCTTAGGCATATTTTTGAGCCCAAATAAACAAGGAATTGCATTATTTTTATTTTAAAGAGAAAAAAGAAACAAAAGTAAAATAGAATTTCAAAATGGCCAAGAGAGTAACCATAATGGATACTTTGTATATTGCTATCTTTATTCTAGTTACTCAGAGTATAAGATAGAGGCATGAAATATTGTTAAACAATATTAACAAAAACATTTCTTTTCAATAAACTAAGAGAAACTAGCTGTATTAATATCTTAACTACCTTGTGTATATATGTGTATTTCCCCTTTTCTTTTCCTTCCTATTTGTGTAAACATCTTATCATCTCACTAGTGTGAAAAGCTAAATGAGTAAATAAGATGCAAAATGTACAATAGACATGGTGAATTGGGAAGAAACTGTTCCAAAGAAAAGAGAAACTGATGGGAGAAAAGGGAAAGGAATTGCATTGTTATTTAGCATTTCATATTATGGACAAAAATCCAGGAGAAACAAAGGGAAAAATATTGTTAAACAAGGAGCATGACAACTGAATCCACTATAATTTACTCTTTATACAACCTAGCAAGTGAGGCTGTCTTCTCTGGAAGTACAAACATGTAGGAGGGCAATTATGACAAAAGTTGTGACTAAGGAGAGGGTACCCATGAAGCCCTCTGTTGGAAAGTGGGACAGGGATGGTATGATTATTATTTAACTGAAGCATGCTTGAAAAGGTATTTCAAATCATTCTTTGGTTTGCTTTCCCAGGACAATAGGATCTCTTGGGGGTTTTCTCTCTAGCAATGTTTGACATGAGAATGATGGATCCAGGATTACCATTCCAGGTACCTTGATAGCCACTGGAGAAGAAAGAAATATCAAGATAGGTCTTTTTAAAGAGAAGTTAACTACTGACCTTGTGGGTCCTGTCTGTAAACTAAAGTTCCAAACTGACAGAGGGGGCATTTTTATTTTAATGTAATATAAGTAGATATTAAGAAGGAAATATAAAAAATACGCTTATTCTGTAAAACAACAAAATTTCATAACAATTAGGGAATAGCAATGGTTAATATGCTATGAAGCATGATCAGGATAGAATGGCCAAAATGTTGCTCAAAATACAAGTCATAAGATTTTCTAAATAAGGTGGGAAAGAAGAACTGAAGGGACGAGAGGAGCTTGGGCAAAAAGAAGAATCAAGATATATCATGTAGAGGTACAAACTCCCTACTATGAATGTGCTCAGTATGTATATCTAAAATATACCTATAAAACTAATTATATAT
>NW_004524653.1:11807851-11813467 GCF_000260255.1 Octodon degus
TATATATATATGACAGTTATAATAGGTATATAGATACTTTCTCTTAGTTTATTGAGAAGAAAGGTTTGTATTAATATTGTTTAGAACAGAATATCATGTCTACATCTTGTCATCTGAAGAACTACTATGAAGATAACAATATACAATGTATTAATTATTGTAACTGCCTTACTAACCTGTTTTGAAACTGTTTAATTACTATTTTATTTTTTTCTCATTAAAATGAATTAAAAATAAAAAATTATAAAAAAGATGATCCATTACAAAGAAGACTCAAATGAATAAAAAGACAAAACTTTCTTTTCAATGAACAAAATAAACTTGTGGTATAAATGAAAAAATTAAATGTGAGTGGGGTCAAGTAAGGGCAAAGGAGATATGTCTCAGTATGGGGGTTAGTTCACAGCAGAAGATAAATGATATATAATAAATCCAGTAGGATGTAACATTGGATTACAACAACCCATCCTATATTTTCTATTGTAAATTTGTGTATTAGCATAATAGTAGTCAATTGTTCATCTTAGTAGTTGCACCTAGGAAATATAGGAAGCAATTTTTGTGTTTATCCACTTTGTAAGATGAATTGCAAGGTGTGTGCATCTGTGCAAAAGTGTCAAACTGGGATTTTGCCTACGTGATACCTGTCTAACAGGTTTTGAATGTTTACCAGAGCATCACAGAGGGTAAAATACACCCACATCACACTTTTATTATGAAAACATATATTTTACCATAATGTAATGTGGGTCTGATTCCTAGTAGCTGCACCTGGAAAAAAGAAAAAAGGCCCATCTTTGTATTCACCCACTAGACAGACAAATGGCAGAGTGTACACAGAAGCTCCAAAGCAGCAATGGGTAAGTTTTTCTCATGAAATGCTCATTGCTAACTTTCTGCAAATTTAGGGATTTTTTTTTTTGGCGGTACCAGGGATTGAACTCAAGACCTTGCATTTGCCAGGCAGGTGCTTATGCTGCTGAGCTATATCCTCGGCCCCCTTAGGACTTTTTTTTTTTTTTTCAAAAAAATTCTCTTTATTTTTCTGATAGTAGTACTCCAGTTCAGCACAATGGTACATGAAAAGTAAGATTTTCAAGTTTTGGATGAGGCCAAAAGTGAATCAACAGATTACTCACCTATGGGTGACAAAGATGATAATGACTTGGATGTTGGCCATGTGAGCCAAAGTTCCTGTGACAGTGAAGTGGAGCAATAATTGACCAAAATAGATACAGGGAATGCAGATCTTGTTAATTCAGATGACAACCCCCTTCAACAATCCAAGTACATATTTGAAGTTGAAATGGTACAAAATAGTCACACAACCAAATGGAACAATCTAATGTTAGAACTAGGTCAGAAAATAGAGTGAGGATCTTGGCTGGGGTGAAACCTGCCAGCAGAATGCCAGCACTACCATTCAATGTTGGGAATTACTTGTAGTAGACAAAAATACTACAAGATATTGTGAAATACACAATGCTGAAATACAGATGAAACATGTATGCATATTAGTTGCACTCAAAAAACGTACTTATTATGACAGCTCACTGACTGAGTGGAAAGCATTCACTGTTCTGCTGTACTTAACAAGGCTGTCTCATGGCAATCAAAGGAATATAGAAGACTGATGAAAAAGTGATAGGTTGAGGTTTGAACTTGAGGCTTGTGAAATGACAATGATACCAAGGAAATTCAATTTCCTTCAAAATTGCCTGAGATTTGATGACAAGACTACTCATCAAAATAGAAAAAGAACTAATAATCTGGCTGTAATCCATTCACTGTTTGAGAGATTTGTGGTTAATTGTTAAACCATTTATTCACCATCTGAATACACAACTATTGATGAACGTCTTGTAGCATTTCATGGTCAATGCAGCTTCAGACAGTATATTCCAAAAAGTTCTCAAAATGTGGAGTAAAAATGTATGCCCTTATAGATGTGAAGACTTATGCTTTCAATTTAGAAATTTATCCTGGAACCCAGCCACCAGGTTTTTATTCATATAGCAGTAAACCAAATCATGTTGTGAACAGACTTGTTGCTCCCATCTCCCAAACTAATCAGAATGTGACATGCAACAATTGGTTTACACTTTATGTTACATTTGCTAACAGAACACAAGTTGACCAGTGTATGAACTGTACCCAGGAATAAAGCAGAAATTCCAAATTAAATATTGCAGTTTTAAAACAGAGAATTGTATAGTATAATCTTTAGATTTCAGAAAGGCATAACAATGGTCTTATATGTGGCAAAAAAAAAAAAATGAACTGGTGTTACTGATGCCAACACTGGACCATGATGGAAATAGTAATAGGGTAACCTCAACAAATAAGAAGCCTCAGATGGAAACTTCCTACAATGAAATCAAAGATAGAGAAGATGTTGTTGATGAGTTATTCAGTAACTATGACATCACTAAAAGCACAAAATGTTGGCCAATGGCTGTGTTTTGCTTGATCCTAAACATATATGGCATACATAGCTTGACAGTTTACAAAGAAAGTGACAAGTATAAATACGATGGAGAAATTTTCTCAGAGGATTGGTACTAGAACTCATAATATATAATTTACATCTGAGGAAAACCTATGAGGGGAAACTATTCAAGAAATTGCAAAGATCTTTGGTGAGCTAACAGGTGAATAGGCAGGCATAGCATCACAAAGACCAACTATGATAACAGGAAAACCAAAAAGATGTCAACTGTGTTCTACAAAAAAGAATAGGAAGACAAAAAAAAAAAACACATGCTTTCAGTGTAAGTAATGCTTGTGTATGAAACACAAAGTTTTCATGTGTAAAAGCTGTCTTTAGTGTGACAGGTGATCAAAAATTATTTCTGTGATAGATTTTGTAATATTTACATTGTATTTCACATAGATTTGTGGGGGGGTTGTTTGTTTTTTGTTTTTTGGGTTTTTTTGTATTTTAAGACAGGGTCTGCAGGGTCTCACTGCATAGATTGGACTTGTAGTGATCCTCCCATTTACAGCCTCCCAACTGCTGGGAGTATAGGTGTGCACCACCATGCCCAGTCTCAATTGCTGTCTCAGCGCACCCTTGGGGTGGGGCCGGCCCCGCAGGCCAGGGATCGAACTCCTAGCCCCTGTGTCTGCCTAAGCAGGTGCTTTAATCTGCTGAGCTATTTAGCCAGCCCTCCACATAGATTTTTATTGCTGATGTCATCTTTTAGGTTTTGTAAGCAACAAACAGCTGATATGAAAATATTGATGTCTATGCGCTTTTACATATTTGATATTTTATTTTATTGATATTTTATTTTCCTGCTAAGTGCACATTGTACAATATAGTAAGAAAATCTTGAAAATAAAGAAAATGAGATTAAAATAATGCCCTGCCACACAGGAAAGGAAAACTAAGCACATGTGCTTCAGTGTAAATGATTTATGTACCTGTAACATGTAGTTGTCATATGTGAATTCTGTCTTGGGTATGACAAGTTAAGTAAGGATTATTTTTGCTGTAGAGTGCCATTAGTATTTTCATTGTAGTTCATATAGGAACTTATTTCTGATGCTTTTCAGGTTTTCTAAGCAAGTACATAGTTGATGTGAAAATGTTGATGCTCATTCTAAGTGTGCAATATATACTAAGAATTTAATACTTTATTTTATTGATATATTATGTTCCTGTTAACTAGGCATTGCCTAATATTACAAGACACTTCTGAAAAAAATGGCAAATACCAGCAAGATGTTAAGTATGTCCTACAAAAAGATAAAGAAAGCAAAACACATGTACCATCAGTGTAAGCAATGTGTGTGTATGAAACGTGACTTTGTCATATGTGAAGACTGCCTTAGGTTTGATAATTGAGGTAAAGATAGTTTTTTGTAGAGTTCTTTTGGTATTTTCATTGTTCATATAGAAATTTATTTATGTTGTTATTTTTTGGACTTTTTACACTAAAAAATGTTGAAAATTTTTATGCTTGCTTTAAAGAATAAATTTTTAAAATTTTATACATTAAATATTTTTTCTGTTAAGTACCCATTATTTAATATAATAAAGCTCATAAAATTAAACTTAATTCATCAATGGAAATATTCTACAGAATATGCATGATACTATATACCCATTGTAATGTGTCTTTATGGCAAAATTGGTGTTACGCCTCACATAATTAGGCTCCCCACACAATACTGCACCGGCAATGTCATTGTTTATCTCATCATACTTGAGGTCCTCTACAGAGTCACAAGTGTGCTTATGAAAGTTTGGGTTATCCTAGCAGATTTTTTTTCTACTGGCTTTTATTTTTAGCATAAACTTGAGTCTATTCAAAGGTTCACATTAAAAGGAGGTTTTGCGTCATCTTCCTCCTGTTGTGTTTGCAAGAGACAAAGGATTAAGACAGTGCAAGCAGAAACAACCCCGGGAATATTTAGCTATTTTGATCTTTGACAAAGAGGCCAAAAATACATGGATAAAGGATATCATCATTAATAAATGGTGCTGGAAAAGTTGGATATCCCCATGCAGAAAGTTCAGTCTAGAGCTATATACCTCAGCATGCACTAAAATAAAATAAAAATGGATCAAAGATCTAAGTGTTAACATAGAAATATTTCACCTATTGGAAGACAAAAACAGGTAAAATTCAGAAGACATAAGCATAAGGAAGGACTTTCTGAATACAAACTCAATGAGACAAGAAAGAGCAAGAATCAATAAATGGGATCATATCAAAGTGAAAAATTTCTTCACAGTAAAGGGACAGCAGAATGAGAGACAAATGGGAAAATATTTTATCAGTGATTCCCAGGACAGAGGACTAATATTTAGAATATATAAAGAACTCAAACAAATCAGAACCCCCCAAATAAAAGATCCAATCAATAAATGAATCCAAACAAAATGAATAGATGCATTTGAGAAAAAGGATAAATGGCCAATAAATACATGAAAAATATCCAACATCACTGGTCATTAGAGAAATGCAAAGTAAAACTTCACTGAGATTCCAACCTACTCCAGAAAGAATGGCTATTGCCAAATCAATTAATAGAGGTTGGAAAGAATGTGGGTAAAAAGAAACTCTTCTATATTGTGGGTGGGAATATAAGCTAGTATGTATAACCCATTATGGAAATTCATGTGGAGATTCATCAAAAAAATGAAAATACAAATTTTATTTGATCCTGCTATTCCTCTCTGAGATATCTTCACAAAAGTTACCATCATTATATTACAGCAATACATATATACACACATTTCATAACAGCATACTTTATAATAGCTAGATCTTGGAAATGGTGCATATGGTCATCAACAGATGTATGTATAAAAAATTTAATATTTATATAAAATGCAATATTACTCTGCCATAAAGAAAAATAAACTGGGCCTTGCTCTTCATTTTAGAAGGAAAATTTTTACTTTTCCCATTTAATATGACATTAAAAACAAAAACAAGGCAGAAGGCATTACAACTCCTGACTTGAAATTATGCTACAAGGCTACTGTGATAAAATCAGCATGGTACTGTCATCAAAATAGACCTGAGGATCAATGGAATAGATTGGAAGACACTGAGCCCTACAAACACACTCAGCCACCTTATCTTTGACAAAGGGGCCAAA
>NW_004524653.1:11819799-11839358 GCF_000260255.1 Octodon degus
TATATTAAGCATTTACAACTGCTATACCACAAACTAGCTGTATTACCTTTTTAATACCATTTTAATGGTCTCCCTATTAAACAAAAATATAATGAGATCTGGTTTGTTAAATCAATGCTTTTCTTTGCACTGTTGAGATCAAAGGCAAGATTAAGTTTTACATTTCTAGGTTTTCTCTTGATCAATGTACATGAATGATTTTTTTTATGTTGTTACCACACAAATGGTTCTTTTATCAATCCACATAAAAATGTTATATCAGAATGATTTTCAAAGTTTATAATTTCACTGCATTTTGATTTGTCTTTGCTTGCATTGGTAAAAAATTTTGATTTGGTTGCACTGTGCCACAAAAATAACATTTCTTTTTCTTAAAGTTCTAGTGCTAGGAATATACCTGAATAAAAACTATTTTCATATAATGTGCAGTCTTCAAATAAAAAGCTGATCATTCTTCTCAAAGCAACACTGTAAGAATATCCATGAACTGAAGGGTTTGTGATTTTTTTTCTCACATAGACATCAAAATTACATGTGTAATTTGTAATTAGGTAAACATAATCTAATAATTTTATCCCATACTTACACAACTTTCCTTTGATGTATTAGTGAAAATTTAGGTGTCCCATTATAAATTGTACTTTTTTTCCTTTTGAGATAGGACCCTCACTGTGAAGTTCAGGCTGGCCTTAAGCTCACTTTGTAGCCCAGGCTTGTCTCAAACTCACAATCCTCCTGCCTTGGTCTCCCAAGTGTTGAGATTGCAGGTGTGCACTCCCACACCCAGCTTATGAAATCATATTTTTTGTCTTGCACTATATTATTTCTAGGTTTTACTGATTTTTAAATGTGCTAATAATTTCTTTCATGATCTTTCTAAATTTATTCAAGTGATCACTGGTTCTACATGAAGTATTGTCAGAGAAATATAAACTCAAAAAGTGCAAAAAGAACCACACTGCATCCAGTCATTATACATTCAGTGGCACATACATTAATTTTGGACAAATAGAGTCAAGTATCTGGTAATGGTACTACCCCCATAATTAATAAAACACCTATAAATATTGTGCAAGGGGTTGGGGGTGGCTACATGGACTGACTCAGCCTCCCCTTTGCTCTTGCTCTGTCTTTCCTGCACACACACTCACCTGTGTCTGTGAATGCATATACGCTTTCTCACAGGATCCAGAATGGCCCCTCCTCTTGTTTCTGGCTCAACTCAGGTGAATCTTGTGGGAAGGCCCAGAGACCAGAGGGAACACCACAGACACAGGAGGGTCTCAATTAGCACACTTAGGATAAACAGATGAGACTGGTGGCTTGAAAACTCCAAAGCATTTACAAGCCAACAAGTCACAATTTATGTGAGCCAGTGTTGTGCCTGGTGACAAGGACACACAGAATAGACCAGGAAGTTGGGGCCACCCCTGTTCTCTCTTGTTTTTCTTTTTCTGTGTTTCTTTCTTTCTTTCTTTTCCATTTTATTTTTTTCTTATCTCTTTTTCTCTTTTCTAAACAGCTGGAGAGAACTCCAGCCACAGAAAACTAATCCTATCCCTCAAACTCAGAGACCAAGTTTAGAAAATCCCTTGCTTACTCCCTCATTCTTTTCTCTGCCCACTTCTCTAGTTTCTGAAAATTTGTGTGCTCATCGTTTGTACTCGAGTCATACTTCTACTCTCTGTTCAGTTTTGTTTTATTCACTGTCCTTCTTAAATTTCCCAGGGGAAAACCACTCTACCAAGGAGAAACACTTTTTATACAAATCTCTAAATTATGATTGGTTCTGTTATATAACTACATTTTGCTCCCATGGTTTAAGGTACAAAATTAAGAGTTACCAAAGCTTGTTATTTTTTAAACTGTGCGTCATACTATTGTAATTGCTAACTGTACTACTTTTTAACTAGGATATCATACCTGTTGAAATCAACTTTTCTCCCTTCTGTAACAATACTGAGAAACTCTGAGGTAATAACCTAACTACAGTCAAACACAAAAGGACTGGGGACTAAGCCAAACAGATATCAATGCCCCACTCTTAATTATTTAGAAGAGTAAGATCTGGGGACTACATTTTGCTGAGATGAAGAAATACAAGTGGCAAATACATACATAAAAAACTGTTCAACATGATTGGTCATTCAAGAAATACAGATTAAAACACTAATGAGATTCCATCTCACCCCAGAATGAACAGCTGTAATAAAAAAAAGCCAACTAGTAATAAATGCTAGAGGGGTTGTAGAGAAAGATGGAATCCTGTACAACTATTGGTGGGAGTGTACAGTGGTACAACCACTATGGAAAACAGTGTTGAGATTCCTAAAAAAACCCTGTGATTAGAGGTCCCCTATTTCCCTCTTACGTATTTTTCCAGAAAAACTGAAAATATCATACTACAGCAATATATGTGTACTCATTTATAACAAAGCAATTTGTTATAGCTAGATCTTGGAAGCAACCCAAATGCCCATCAGCTGAGGAATGGATAAAAAGATGTGGTATTTTTACACAATAGAGTATTAGTTACCTATAAAAAAGATTAATTTGAGGCTTTTGTAGATAAATAGATGCTACTAGAGATTGTATTGGTAAGTGAAATAAATCAGACCTGCATGTAGAAATATCATATTGTCTCTCTGGTATAAGAACTTGAAAGAGTAAATAAAATCTGAAAAATACAATACATACTGTGAAAGAGAACTAAACTCTTCAAAGGGAAGGAACAACTAGGGTGAGGGGAAGGAGAAAAAAAGAAGGAAGGGAAAATATATGTGTATATACACAGGATAGCTTGGATAAAGGTATTGTTGATTTCTGCTAGTATTTTAAAAGAAGCAGTTAATGCTTAAATTGTTTTGCTTCTCTTTTACATTTTTAAAAATTATTTTTATTGATAAACAAATAGCAATGAGACAGTTTCAAATCAAATTGGTAGGACAGTTTCAATAATTAACATGTTTGTAACTTTTTAAACTAGTTTTCATTTTCTTTAAAAAATAATGACAACCTAATAGAAGATCAAGATCCCAGAAATTCAACACAAGAAGAGAATATTAAAGGCCATTAGAGAAAAGAAATAGATCATCTATAAAGGAAAGCCATCAGAATCATGGCTGACCTTTCCACATAAACATTCAAGTCAAGAACTTAGAGTGAGGTATTTCAAATCCTGAAAGAACAACTTCCATCCCAAGCTAATGTACCTTGAAAAAATATCCTTCAAAATCAGTGGGAAAAAATAAGATATTTCTATGACAAAAAACAACAGAAGAAATTCATGACCACCAAACTAACTCTACAAAGAGTACTGAAAGATATTCTAATTAGAATCAAAAATGATCATAATTCCAAGGGGAACAACAAAAAGAAACCACCAGACAGAGCAAGCAATTAAACAGAGGGGAAAATCAAGGAACCAACAGCAGAAAACTAACATAACAAATATAAGGCAACACACATCAGGTATGATCATCAATGTAAATGGCCTCAATTCACCAATAAAAGAAACAGACTGGCAGAATGCATCAAGAAACAAGATCCAACAATATGCAATGCAAAAAAAATACATATAACTCAAAAAAGAAACTCATAGATTGAAAGTCAAAGGATGGAAAACAATACTGTATTCAACAGGAACCTAGAAAAAAGGAGGGATAGCTATTCTGTTTGAAGATAATGTGAGCTTTAAACAAAGAATGATCAAAAAAGATACAGAAGGTCACTACGCACTTGTTAGGGGAAAACTTCAAGAGGAAGCAATAATAGTCATAAAAATGTATGTACCAACTAACTATATCAGACAAATATTAATAGGCATGAAAAATCAAATAAGCAATAACACAGTTGTAAAAGAGGACCTTAATACCCCATTGTCACAAAGAGATAGATTAAACAAAAAATTAGTAAAGAAATATCAGAATTGAACTGAACCTGTAAACAAATGGACTTAGCAGATGTTTACAGAGTGTTCCACCCAATATCACTAGAATACATATTCTCAGTCGCATATAGGATATTCTCTAAAATAGACCATATGCTAGCCCATATAGTATCTGACTATAGTGCAATGAAATTGGAAATTAATGGTAGAAGAAACCTCAAAAACTCCATAAGCACATGAAAATTGAATAACACCCTCAAAAATAGCCAATGGATTACATATATGAGAGAATTTGCTGGAGAGACTGTGTGACTCTATCCTCTTATGTACCTCCTTGGCGAGCACATATTAGTTCTATCTTAGCTAGCAATGGGGTATGTTGACCTGAGGGGGTACCAAATAAGGCTGCCATGGAAATTAATGGCAAAAGAAGACAAAAAAACTCCATAAACAGATGGAATTTAAATAACACTGTCCTGACCAATGGATCACAGATTGAATTGCAGAAGAAATTTTAAAATACCTACAATTTTTTCCCATAATTTTATTGAGAAACAAATAGCAATGAGACAGTTTCAAACAAAATTTCAAAAATTAACACATTGCATACATTCTTCCTAGTGGTTAATTGCTGTTAAAATACCTACAATTAAACAAAGATGCAAATACAGTATACAGGAGCTATTGAGGTGCAGTGAAAGCAATCCTAAGAAGGAAATTTATAGCAGTAAATTCTAACATCAGGAAAACAGAATAAGCACAAATAACCTAATTTTGTGCCTTAATAATGAATGGGGTATTGAAGTCTCCCCTTATAATTCTGCCAATGTATATCTGATCTTTTAAGTCCAATAATGTTTGTTTTATTAAGTTGGACACACCACTGGTTGGCACAAATGTTTCTCATTGTTATCACTGCCTATTGAATTGAATTGTCCCCTTAACCAATATGTGACCTTCCTTGTCTCTTCCTTGTCTCAATTTTGGCTTGAAACTCACTTTGTCTGCCATTAGGATAAGTGAGGCTCAAATGAGGAGAAACTCACTTTTCTTTTATCTACAAACACACACACACACACACACACACATACACACACACCAATCCTCTCCTTGTTCCTTTTCTCTCCTACTCTTAGCCTTTCATTTGTTGGAAATCTCAAATCTCTTAACGTTTTCTGATATTAGTTACCAGAGAGACAGGGAACTAGAGGTTGAAAAGGGATTGGTGGGAGTGGTAAAATTTAGAAAGTCTTTGCATGATTCTGGGTATAATTGTGTAGCTCTATATTCTTTTGCTCATAGCAGAGGCCCTCAGACCAATCAAAAGATGGAAAACAAAATTCCATGTAGTAGAAATCCAGAAAAAAATCCAGGAGTACCTATTTTAATTTCAGAAAAAGCGGATTTCAAGCCAAAATGGATCATAAGAGACAAAGAAAGCCATGTGTTGGTTCCATTTCAGCCCTTCTGAGCTATTTTCCATGACCTTCCTGGGTCCTAAGTCTGCCTTTCTAGTTCTACCTATAGATATATTTTTCTCCAGCCTCACATAGTCACTTCTGTAATGCAAACTTGATTCCTCCTTCCACTTTATTTCGTTCTGATATTCTTATGATAATTTTGGGCTTCAACTTTATCTCCCTATTTAAAATGATATGCAATTTGTGGTTACTAAGTGACACCTCCAGCTTTTTAAACCCTCTGAGTTCCTTGTATAAGTTATAGCTCCCTAGACATAAAGATATTTGAGATAAAATTTTGAGTAAAGTTCAGCTGTTGTGTACAATTTCTTTTCCTGTCTTTCTAATCGGCTCATCAAGGTTAGAGTACCTCAGTTCCAGGAACAAGGAGGCTTGCTCTAGACATGAGCAACAAGCTGTGCATGACCAATAGGGACACACTGACTGGTCACAAATTCAAACAAGGCAGACCTGCCCCCTCGTGGACAGTTCCAACCTATGGTGGCATGCCAGAGCTAACAATGGAATATGGTTCTAACCCTGGGGAAACAAGGTAGAACTGCCAAATTATAGGGGCCCTGACCCTGGGGTAATGTGGAAGGCTTTCATTTAAGGTTTTAATGGGGTAAGTGGCAGAAGTCAGCTCCAGCTCTGAAAAGCAGAGCAAGATTTCACTTAGGAAATCTGGCACTGGGATCCTGTCTTTTGTTTTTGTTTTCTTTTTTCTCTTTATGTCTTTCCAACTGGAGCATGAGAGAGGTTTAAAAGGCATAGTGCATCTTAAGTGACTATGGTTAACTCAATGTCTGCTCCCCAAAAGTCAACTTTAAGCTATATTTTCAAACCTTGGAATAAATTTATTTTTAAACTTTTTAAAAAATTTTTTAAAATATTTTTGAGGTATAGGGATTAAACTCAGGACCTTGCTCTTGAGAGGCAGGAGTTTATGCCCTTGAGCTATCTCCCCAGCCTTTGATTTTATTTTTAAAGAGTACAAAACAGTAATGAAAAACAACATTAGATAATAATACAAAATTTCACTAAGCAAAGTAATAGGAATTCAGTAATGGCTGCTGTATTGCATGATGCCATCTTCAAATGAGTCATTTAGGCTACCACATATAAACATGTAATATTGATTTAAAAAATAAAAACAAATAACACAGCTCGTCACCCAGCAGGCAGCTCTTCAGTTGTCACCTAAAAGCAGAATGAGAGAAGAATGGAAACCCGGACTCACCACCACAGGTCATTCTGAGGGCCCAGTGATTTAAATCCTTATATGTTGCTCATTGTGGGGATCTAATCCTTTTACAAAAAAATTATGACTACAAACTGACTGCAGCATCTTGGTTTATCTGCATTTAAAACGCTTGCGTCCTGAGCTAGTTGGCGTTGTCTGTGGAGGTGCAGCTTCCTCCCGGTGTTCCCATCTGGGTGGTGGTTTTCAGTACATCTGAACAGGTATATTTTCACACCCACTGATTGTCTTTCTGGAATTTAATTATTTCTAAGTAAACTTCTTTATTTTATATTGTAATGAAAAATGTTAAAGATGAAAGTGTTAAGACCAAGAATACTAAATTGATTTTAAAAGTTATTGGAGGCTCCAGTAGCAGCGCCTAGGGAATTCGTGCTGAGGCCATTGTATTGTCTAGTAGCAGCAAAAATGATTTTTCAGAACTAACTTGTAAATATATTTTAATCATTACTTGTTTGTTTTATCTACTCCATTTTTATTTGGACATCGACTATAGACAACTTTTCTAGAGGCACTCAATTCACCGCAGCAGCAGGTTATATAGCAAAAATGTAAAGGAGAACAGGAAGAAAATTACTGCCTTTTCTGCTATAAATAGAGTGAAGGAAAACAACTAAAATCAAGCAAAGCTAATACATAATTTCATTGACAATAAAATATTTACCATCACATGCTGCAGCTGTTTTTTAAGGATCGTAATGTAATTCATTCATACAGTAATCATGCTGTAAAAATTTGCAGGCTGCACCTTATGGATCACAATTACCTTTAATTGTTTTCTTTCTATTTTTTTGTAATAATTGTAGCCAAGTAAATCTTCAATAAAGTTATGGTCTGTTCAAAAAAAAATAAAAGCAACAACATAAACATTATAAGAAATAAAAAAAGAAAAGAAAAAAATTTAAATATTAACTGCTCCTTTCAAAAGACCAGCAGAAATGGGCAGTAAAATTATGCGAATTATCTTGTACATATACATAAATATACCTTTTTCCTTCCTTTGTCCTTTGCCTTGTCCCATTTTTTCATTCCTATTGAACAAATTCTTTTCCTGTCACAGTTCTATTATAGTCTTCTGGGTCTGATTTATTTCACTTACAAATATAGTCTCTAGTTGCATCCATTTATCTACAGAAGTCTCAAATTTATCCTTTTTTATAGCTGAGTAATATACCATTGTATAAAAATACCACATCTTTTTTTATCCATTCCTCAGTTGGTGGGCATTTGGTTTGTTTCCAAGATTTAGCTTTGACAAATTGCACTGCTACAAAAATGGGTGCAAATATATCACTGTGCTGTGATGATTTTGGTTCTTTTGGAAAAATACCTAGGAGGGGAATAGCTGGCTTGACTGTGAACTCCAATCCTACCTTTTTGAGGAACCTCCATACTAATTTCCATAATGCTTGTACCAGCCTGCACTCCCACCAACATTGAAGGGTTCCTTTTTCCCCACAGCCTCTCCAGCATTTGTTATTGGTTAACTTCTTGATGACAGCCACTCTTTATGGTATAAAGTGATAACTCAGCATTGTTTTAATTTGCATGTTTTGAGTGACCAATGATGTTGAGCACTTTTTTCATATATTTATTTGTCATTTGTATCATAACTTGTGAAGTGTATATTCATCTCAGATGCCCATTTTTGGATTGTGTCTTTGAATTTTGGAGGGTTGATATTTTTTAAGTCTTTAAATGTTCTAGGTGGGAGTCCTTTGTCTGAAGGAGAGTCCACTATAATATTTTCCCAGCTCATGGGTTTGCTTTTTACTCTGTTGGTAATTTCTTTCAACATACAGAATATTTTCAGAAAGATGAGATCCTAATTGTTGATTCTTTAAGTATTTCCATGCAGTTTGATTTTTGTTCATGAACCACCCACCACTATGTCCTTAAGATTTCTATCTATTTTCTCCTCCAGAAAAAGTAGTGTTCCTATTTTAATGTTTAAATCTTTGATCCATTTGGACTACTTTTGTGTATAGTGATAGGCATGAGTCTATTTTAAACCTTCAGCATGTGGAAAATGAGTTTTTCAGCACCATTTAATAAAGAACCTATCTTTCTTTGAGTGAATATGTTTGGCCCCTTTATCAAAGATTAGGTGGCTGAGTGTATTTTTAGTTGTTTCTGCATCTTCTAATCTGTTCCATTGATCCTCAGGTCTGTTTTTTTTGCCAGTACCATGCTGATTTTATCATGGTAGCTTTTTAGTATAACTTCAAGTCAGGGACTGTGATGCTTCCTATCTTTCCTTTGTTTTCCAGCCTTCCTTTTGATATTCTAGGTTTTTCTCTGGTCCCAGATGAATTTTAGAAATGTTTATTTCTATATCTGAGAGGTTTGCTATTGGTATTTTAATTGTGTTGCATACAATTTTGACAGTATGGCCATTTTCATAATGTTTGTTCTTCCAATTCAGGAGCAAAGTATATTTTTACATTTTCTAAAAATCCTTTCTGATCTTTTTTCAAAGTACTATAATTTTCACTATACAAATCTTTTACTTCCTTTGTAGGATTGATTCCTAAGTATTCCATTACTTTAGGTGTTAGTGAGAAAGGCATTGTTTCCCTAATTTTTTTCTTATGGCGTTCATTGTTTCTGTATAGAAATGTTATTGATGTCATAGGGCTGACATTGTATCCTGCTATGTTATGGAATTTGGTTATTAAATCTACAGTTCTCTTAGTGGAGCTTTTGGGGTCTTCTGTGTAGAATATCATGTCATCTTCAAATAATGATAATTTCACTTCTTTTCCAATCCTTCCTTTTATTTTTCTCTCTTGTCTAATTGTTCTGGCTAATATTTCCAGAAGTATATTAAAAAAAGGAATGGAGACAGTGGACATTCTTGTCTTATTCCTGATTTTAAAGTGAAGGTTTTCAGTTTTTGCTCTTTCAGTAAGATTTTGGCTGTTGGTCTCTCATAGATGGCTTTAATCAGGTTGAGATATAGACCATGTATTCTGATTCTCTGTAGGTCTTTTTAAATCACGAATGAGCATTGGCATTGTGGCCCAATCCCTTCAAGGTCAGTGAAGACTCAGGACATAAGAGAACTTGTACTATAACATCCTGTAATTCAGGTGTTTCCCAAATTTTCTGATAAAGGAGATTATGGGCCACAGAGGAAAGTGAACAATGATGTAGAATGTGCCTAAGGAGAGTCACATGGAGAGAAAACATTCTCTCAGGCTTTCACAGAGAGCAAATTGGTCAAGCAATGGCTGTTACTCATCCACATGGCTGACACTGACAAAAGATCTACAAACTGCGGTACAGGGTTTCAGGGTAAATCCTGAGGGGATTTGACTGACTTTGGCAGATACAAAAGTTACATTTCTTGTTATATAGGTCTTGATTTATCTTGGTCTTAACCATTCAGCAGAAAAGTATAAAAACAAGGTATAAAAAGTAAAACCATATTAATATGCTGAGCTGTAAAAGGCTCAAGTCAACAACTTCTGACACTGCCAGTCCTACAGATAACCCACTACTATTATGGACTACTGGACGATATTGGATTACTTTGCTGAATTCATGCACCTACAATATTTGAATGGCAATGGAATACCCAACTCTGACAAAAGTAAACAAAAAAGGAGGATATAAATGAAGGACCATTTTTTACTGAAAAAAAAATATCTGTATATACAAAATAGCATAGATATATAGCTTCTTTCTCTTAATTCAATGAGAAGAAAGTTTTGAAGTAATAGTGTTTAGACAAGATATTACATTTGCATCTTGTACTATGAACAAATACTAGGAAGACAATAATATGCAACGTATTAATTATTGTAACTGTCCTACTAACTGTTTTGAAACTTTCACATTGCTATTTCTTTCTCAATAAAATTAATATAAAAAATAAGTAAAATGAAAAAGAAAAAAAAAGACAGAGAGAATACTCTTACCTGGGCATGATATTAAAAAAAATGTCAGGCTGGCGAGATAGCTCATCCATCTAAAGCGCCTGCTTAGGTAAGCTTAGGCAGGCGCAGAAGACTGCAGTTCGATCCCCAGCACCATATGCTGTGCCAGCCCCACCCTCAGGGTGGACTGAGCAGGCAAAAAATAATAATAAAAGAAATAAAAAATAAAGTCTAAGAACTAAATTTAAAAAAATAAATAAATAAAAAATTTAAAAAATAAAAATAAAAATAAAAAAATGTCAAGAAGTTATATAACTATAAAGACTCCCAAACATGCCTTCCAGGTGCTTCCTGCTTCTGGAAAGGAGCTTGTGGGCTAATGGGCAATCATTTATAAAACACAAGCAGAAATTCTAAAACTCTTAGAAGTATTCTATCTTCCTAAATAGGTCACTGGCATTCATTTCAAGTGATCCGAGGGACAACTCTAAAGTCCCCTTGGGAAAGCAAATGGCTGATAAGCAAAAAGTGTAGCCCCATAGCCCCTCAAGACCCTAGCTTTATTCCCAACTGCTGAGCAAGCATCTAGTTCTTCCTTAAAGAATACAGTAAAGCTATAAAATGAAATTATAAAAATCCTACATGGAAATGCTCACTAGAATTTTCACAAGACTAAGAAGAAAGTTACTCCTGAGATTGTCTGGAAGACCTGAGGCTCCTTTTCAGAAAATACAACTCCAGTATTGCTTAATTGAGCACCTGTATTGAGGCTCCTATTTTGATTAAGCCCATTGTGTGGGTACTCTTCCTAAGTCTATGGCTCTCAGGCTTTCAGTAACTTATCTGACCTCCTTTGCCATGCATTGTCCCACATATTTTCATCCATAAGAAGCATGGAAATATAACCTGCTCTTCATATTTGGGCTAATAGTGTAATGTTTCTTTCTCCCATTGAACACACATCTTAATAGTCTTTTCTCATTGTCTTCTGACAGGTTTTCCCCCCTTTAACCTAATCATTGAGCCCCTACACCCCAAGGTGGCTGAATGGCACATAATCCCTAATATGTATGATCTACAGTGCCTTTCAGCCAGAATCAGCTATAGAAGACAGAGACCTTCACTTGCTTAGGACTATGGGGATATACATCTCTCAAAGGAAAATGAGACAGATTGGGGTGTCCCAAGACTGGTTGGAGAAGTGGATGTGACCTATTAGTTATAAAATTCCAGGACAAATATAGAGACGTTACCCAAGTTCTGCATATGGACTTTTCATAGAAACTCAAGATTTTTGATAAGATGGCCTAGACCAGACATCAGCCTGAGGAATGGGTTATATAGGAAAGGACAGTCCACACTAAGTTTTTGCCTTTGTGTTCTGTTTTTTTTTTTTTTGTGTGTGTGTGTATTCTGTTTTGCATGATGCCCACCATGCCATAGTGTTTCCTTCTTTTCCTACTCTTACTTTGTGAAAAGGATACTATGAAGTTATAACTACAATAATTATACTTTAAGAAGACTGCAACTTTGTCAACCCAGTCAGAGCCACCCAAGGTGATCTACCCAGAACTCTCTTAATGAAATTAAGCTTGACAGGCTTGAAATCACAGATAAATCTCTTTCTTTTTTTCTGTTCCTTTGCTTTTTCTTCTTTTTAAATTTTTTATTTATTTGATACAGGGTCTCACTACACAGTTCAGACTCACAGTGATCCTTCTGTCTCAGCCTCCCCAGTGCTGGGATTACAGGTGTGCACCAGCATTCCCAGTTCTAGGGCCAGTTCGGTGCGCCTGGGGTGCTGGGGCCATTATGGCATGCAGGTCTGGGGACTGAATTCGAGTCCTTGCACTTGACAGGCAGATACTTAGCTTTCTCTTCTTGATAGCTTGTTTTTGTTTTTTTGTGATTGTTTATTAAAATTACAGCTACAAAACACAAAATATAAATAAAAACTAAGACACAACTTTATAAAATGAAGACAATAAACCAGAGTGTTCACAGCAAGTATTCATCCCAGTAGTTCCAGCTTCCAATATGCAATATTTATTTGTTGTCCTTGAATAAATATTGAAATTAGAAACAAATTCATCTATCTTCTCTTTGTTGTAAGGAGATCATGTAACATTCATAGTGAAAAAATGTAAGTACTGTATAAAAATTAAGACTGATTTAACAAATCAAACACAGTGGCATGGAGAAGGAGGCTTTATTATTGCTCATAGAAAGATATCAAATATTAGATCAACAATGCACCATGGGTATAAGCAAGAAGATCATGCCATTGGAATGAATGGAATTTGAAGTTCTAATGAAAATTTGAATTATTTTTCGAAGCAGAATGAAACATTCTCCATGTTCCTGATGACTGAAATTTGTAAGTGAGTGGGGCATTCACTATTTCTTCACCTTCACATTCTGAGTTTTATCCATAAGATCTTTGCATTTGAATTTTCTGTGTAGTAACAAACAATTTCTTCTCTTTCAATCAGCTGTCAGGCAACTATACTGCTTTTGTCTTTCTTTAGCTATCCCCTTCAGTCAAGTCTGATGGGTAACTACTTTCACTTTTGCTTTCTGCAAGGGCTCTGTCTTGGGTCTGTTATAGGCTTTGTAAACTAGTTGCAGGGCTGTTTATAGGTGAGTGGCACTATCAAACTGTTCAATTTCATTTTGGGTGTCGAAAAGGATGCGTGCTTATTCTGTTGCTTTCCCTGAATATCCAGCAGATGGAGCTCTGACTTCAGTCTTTCAATTTTCTTAGCTTTTTGAAACCCTTTTTCTTTCCATATATTTGACATCCTGATTTCTTGAACTCAATCACGGAGCTTAAGCCAAGTTGTTCTTTTCTTTTTTATATTATATTTGGTACAGGGTCTCACTATGCAGCTTGGAATCATAGTGATCCTCCTGTTTTCAGCCTTCCCAGGGCTGGGATTACAGCCATGCGCTACCACAACTGGTCTAAGTGGCCCGTTCAGCACCTGGGGATGGGGCAGGGATCAAACCCTGGTCCCTGTGCTTCCTTAAGCAGGCGCTTAGTCCGCTGAGGTATCTCCCAGGCCCACGCCAAGTGATTTTGTAGTACAACTTATCTGGATTCTTTCAAGAGCCTTCTTCCTAAGAGTTTTGTGGAGTTCTTGTTTTTCACGATTATCATCTACATGAAGTCTGTAATCTTTCTTTCTTTTTTTTTCCAACAGGCCCATATGTTTTTGAAAGCCAGACTGGCTTCACTCTTGGTGTTCACTCACAGTCTTGGTGTGAAGAGCTGTCACCATACCTGCTCTCTGAGTCCCATAGGAGTTCAGAGCAGAATGCTGGTTCCTCAATGTATCACTACTGGTTAGAATTAGGGTTAGGGTTAAGGTTAGGGTTAGAAGTTAGGGTAAGGGTCAAGATTAGGCTTTGTTCTGTTTTGTTCTTGTTTTTTTTTTTATTTCTTCTTCTTCTTTTTTCTTTCTCTTCTCTTGTTCACTAGTTTCCCAAATATTGAGTTATCTTCTTTTGTCCTTCAGTGTTGCTTCTAATCTCATTCTTTTAATTTTTCTATTTTCCTCATCTCTTTTAAATTTTATCCCGAGTGTAAAAACACTCTGTTGAGTAGATGTTTACAGTTATATTTTTCTGATTTTTTTCATTTTTAAAATATAATTATCAATCTTATACCTATGGTTTAAGGTGGCTAATTAATAGTTAAAACAGTTTGCCATTTTTTGTCTCTATTTGATGCTATTGTTACTACTGATTGTACTATTTCAGCCAAGGTGACAGAGCTGTTGTGATCAAATGTCTGTCCATGTGTGTCAATACCAAGATTGCCTGAGGGTTATAAACAATACCATGGCCCAGTAACAAAGAATTAGATTGTAGGCCAAATGGGCAGCAACTTATTATCCTTAATAAACTGAATAGGGAGGATCTTGGGATATACTCAAAAACCAAAATCCATCCACATCTAGAAGACATCTCTGAAAAGTAATCATTTCCTAAAGATACTTGGATACTACTAATAAAGCTAATCACCACAAGCAATTTAGAAGCATTTTTAAAAAGCAAATAAATAGAGAAAACACAGAAGCAAGATGCAACTCCAAACCTCCAGCTCACTCAACTCAAATCTAAGGGGCCTTAAGATAGAAGAAATCAGAAGTAAAACAGCTGAACTTTCTGAAATGACAACAGCCAAAGTAACAAACAAATGAGTAGCTTTTAAAACACTGGAAATAATTACATAGATTGCTGGGCATGGTGGTGCATATCTGTAAATCCAGCATCCAGGAGGCTGAGGGGGGAGGATTTGTGCAAGTTCAAAGTCAGTGTGAATTTCAGAATTATTCTGTCTCAGAAAAATTACAGATAACTAAAGAGATGATGAACATAATGAAGGACATGGTTAGTGACTCTATAATAGATACAGATGTTAAAAATGGAGGAGCTTGGAAAAATGATGGAAACCATGACTGTCCAACATAGGAAAGAACTGTATCCCATAAAACATATTCAAACAGATATCTAGGATATCAAAAATTCTATTGAAAGTACATGCAGTAGAATCAACCAATGTGAAAATGAAATATCATATCTAAAAGAAAGGCTTGTGGGTAGCAATCACCAAATGAAAGACTTCTTACAAATCGTAAATGACCACAAAAAAATCAGTCCAACAGCTGCCAGATGATACAAAGAAGAGTAACATAAGATTTATCAGAATAAAAGAAGAAAATCAGAAGATAGCACAAAGGACATAGAAAACTTGTTCACAGAATAGCAGAAAACTTTGCAAACATGGAAAAGGAATTTGATATTCAGATAATTGGTGCATATAGAACTCCAATTAGTCATTACCAGAAAAACTACACCAAGGGATAGTCAAGATTCCTGAAATATTACAGAATAACAGAATATTAGAAACTGTAAGAGAGAAGAAACAAATCACCTATAAAGGAAAACCCATCAGAGGTACAGAGACCTCTCAACTCAATTGTTAAATCAAGGAAAGCTTGGAGGGAAATATTTCAAGTTCTAGAATGAAAATAACCTCTAACCCACAGTGAGGAATCTGCAAACTAATTTCCAAAATGATAGAGAAAAGATACTTTTATGAAACATAACACCTTAAAGAATTCATGACTACCATATCAACAGTCCATAAAGCTCTGATGGATATTCTAGAAAAAGACAATGAAAACAACAATTTCATCAAAAAATGCTTGAGTGCAGACCCACATGTGGTGCAGGCAAGAACCCTGAGAATAAATAGCTGCTGCCTCGTGAGCTTCCTTCGCTGGACATGTGTCTGACTCTCTGCCGCTGCAGGTCCGCTCAGAGGTCAAAGATATGACTGCAGCCATGAGCAGCAATGAGTGTTTCAAGTGTGAATGATCGGGCCACTGGGCCCGGGAATTTCCTACTGGAGGAGGTTGTGGTTGTGGAATGAGAAGCCGTGGCAGAGGTGGTTTTTATCTCAGATAGAGGTTTCCAGATCTCTTTCACACATCTTTTACCATTGTGGTGAGTCTGGTCATAGTACCAAGGATTGTGATCTTCAGGAAGATGCCTGCTATAACTGCAGTAGAGGTAGCCACATTGCCAAGGACTGTAAGGAGCCAAAGAGAAAGTGGGAGAAGTGTTGCTACAGTTGTGGCAAACCAGGTCATCTGGCTCATGATTGTGACCATGTGGATGAGCAGAAGTGCTATTGTTGTGGAGAGTTTGGACACATTCAGAAAGACTGCACCAAAGTGAAGTACTATAGTTGAGGTGAGACTAGTCAGGTAGCCACCAATTGCAGCAAGATAAGTGAAGTCAACTGTTATTGCTGTGGCAAGTCAGGGCATCTTGTATGGGAGTGCACAACTGAGGCCACAGTCTAATTACTTTCCTTTGTTGCCCCTCCTTTTTCTGATTGATGGTCGTATTATTTTCTCTGAATCCTCTTCACTGGCCAAAGGTTGGCAGATAGAGGCTACTCCCTGGCCAGTGAGCTTTACTTGCCATGTAAAAGGAGGAAAGGGGTGGGAAAAAAACCAATTTTCTGCATTTAACTACAAATAAGTTTATGTTTAGTTTGGTAGAGGTGTTATTATAATGCTTTGTTAAAGAACCCCCTTTCTGTGCCACTGGTGAATAGGGATTGATGAATGGGAAGAGGTGTCAGACCATTAAGTCCATCCTGGGCTTCTTGAATATGTTCCCATGTAGGAGTTAAAACCAATTCTGGAAGTGTCTTTGAACTTCCTAAATAACTTTAATTTTAGCATAATGATGGCCTTGGATTGTTTGACCTCTGTAGCTGTCCAATGACATCAAGTAATATCTGTATCAGACCCTCATAGAACATACAGTTGAGTGGGAGTAAACAAAAAGACAACATATACACTAATGGCTGTGTGGCTGTGTGGCTGTGCAAGAGAACAGATAGCCACCTAGACAGAAACACCTTCATCACAGAATTGGTGGTGGACATACAGATGGGGATGGCAAAGGTTTAGAACACAGTTTTTCAAAGACTAAATATAAAACCCAGAGTAAACATTGATGCTTAGAGTTAGCATAATTTGGAGCTATTCAGGAACTGCAGAGAAATGCATTTTCACAGAAATCAAGACGTTATTTTTGTATACTATATCACTTAGGCAGCTGTTTCATTTGCTGTAATAAGTTTTTAAAAGTGAGATGGAAAAAGCAACTGAGTCATAGAAAATAGAAAATTTAATTTTAAACTATTCCAATAAAGTTGGAGGAGAAAGGGGAAAAATTGCTTGATATCACATCACTGTTCATTTGAGAAATGCAAATCAAAACAACATTTTGATTCCATCTCACTCCAGAAAGAATGGTTGTTATCAACAAATCAACCAGGGGCTGGTGAGATGGCTCAGTGGTCTAAAGCACCTACTTAGAACAAGCTTAGCAAAGCACAGGGACCGCAGTTCAATCCCCCAGCACCACATGCCAGCCAGCCCCACTCCCTGGTGGGCTGAGCTGGCCACACACACACACACACACACACACACACACACACACAAATAAATAAATATTTTTTTTTAAAAAAAGAAAGAAAAGAAATCAACCAATAACAAATGCTGGCAAGGCTGTGGGAAAAAAAGAACCTCTTTCTATTGTTTGGGAGTGTATACTGGTACAAGCACTATGGAAATCAGTATGGAGATTCCTCCAAAACTTAAAACTAGAGGTTTTATTTGACCCAGCTGTTCCCCTTCTAATTACCTTCCTGAAGGAGTTTAAGGCATCATACCACAATCATATATACAAAGGCATGTTTATAGCTGCACAATTTATAATAGCCAAATCTTGGAAACAGCCTATATGCCCACTGAAAGATAGATGGATTTTAAAAAATGTGGTGTTTATATAAAATGGAGTACTACTCCAACAACAAGAAGAATAAGTTTGAGTCATTTGCAAGAAAATAGATGAACCTCAAGACCATAACCATAAAGTGAAATAAAATGGACACGTAAGTTTAAATAATACATTGTTTCTCTTGTGTGAGGAGCACAAAGAGTAAATAAAGAGCATAATGGAGGACAGATGTTGAGAGGAAGGAAGAACATGTTCAAACAGGAAGTGGAGCAGGAGAGCAGGGAGGGGCAAGAGAAAGAACAGAGAAGTGAAATGAAGAGAATGCAAAGAAAACATAGAAACAAGGGCTTTTAAGTAGGAGGGAAAGAAAGGTTGAAGGGAGGGGAGGGGAATAGGAAAAAGAAGATTAAGGTGTGTACAGATGTGGTGAATATGTATGACAAATATGTTCTAATAAAAATATAGTTTTAAAAAGATGTGCTATGTACACGTACCAACTTCCTACAAAGAAAGTGGTAATTATGCACTGCAAACATATACTAATAAATTTTTTTTAAATCCTCCATTGAACTCCAAGCTATCAACCTTTAACTGGATTCTTTGGCTGTCCAGAGAGTGGGCAGCCATTTAGGGTTCTGCCACCTGAGTCCACAGGTGGCCACTAGAAGGGTACCTAGAAAATCCTTGATATATAATAAGTAAACTTATTTATTTCATACTGTCTGCTTCTCTAGCGAACCCTAACTGATACAGTATTCAGCCCCTTTTCACTCATTCCTATACCACTTGTACCTTCCTCTTAATCTCATCTTTCTTCTAATAATAATGTATTCTCTAGGAGACTCAGAAAAACAAATATCACATTATCTCCTAATATGTGAAATTTAAAAAGAGAAAATAAATTGTGATACCATTTCCCAATGAGGTCAACTCATCAAACTTGGCTACACTTGAAGTCACCTGGGGATTTGAGATTGGGATTTGGAATTGGACCTAGATTTCAATTGCAGTCCCCAACATTCATCTTTTCTGACCTCTGGAATACTGCCATACTTTTTCGGGCCTCCATTTCTTCATTGGTGAAGTGGGGACAGTCATTCCCTCTCATTAAAGTTGCTTAAACAAAGCAAAGTGTGACAGACACCTAGCTCAGTACTTAGTATACAAGAGAGGTTAGGAAAAAAATGTTGATTGTCTAATAAAGTAACACATAAATAAATGACACTTCTTGTTTTTTCCTTACCTCTATAGCTAATCTCAAGCAAGATGTTGTCCACACATTCCAACTCTCCTTGCCTTGTTCCAGCTGCTTACATGGAGGGCCCCAGAAAAGCCTGTCAGCATCAACACTTCTAGAATGTGCCATGAGTTCAAATTATATATGTATCATAGTTCTTATGCTAATACAAACCATTCTGAGGTCACTGATATCTGATTAATAGCTTGAAGACCTCCAGCAAGTCCTCTTAAAGGACAGGAAGCTTTTATTTAAATTGTGGAACTCTACATGAATTTCTGTGTCATCCTTACACATCTGGTATGCTACTCTTCTCTGTATCATTCCAATTTTAGTATATGGACTACCAAAGCAAATGCAGGAGAAAATTTAGCAGTGAGGATGAGATGAAGGGTAAGTGAAGAGAAAGTGTAGGCAGGGTGGTAGTGATGGAAATGATGTTAGAACTGGACTTGGGGATATTTGTCATAGTGGGATGAGGGATTTGGTACCAAGAGATGGT
>NW_004524653.1:11839813-11841195 GCF_000260255.1 Octodon degus
AAAATACCCAAATACCTCTATAGGAGTCGAACAGTTCTGCAGCTGAAGGTGAATGTTGTACTTATCTCCGCTGCTACAAGGGGATAGCAGAGCCTTTCTTAAGAGTGACTTTTACATCCAGCAGTGGTGGTGCAAGCCTGCAATGCCAGCACTCTAGAAGCTGAGGCAGGAAGATTGTTACGAGTTTGAGACCAGCTTGGGCTACAAAGTGAGCACAAGGCCAGCCTGAACTGCATAGTGAGATGCTGTCCCAAAATGACCAAAAAAAAAAAAAAAAAAAAAAAGAGTAACATTTAGGGCTAAAGAACAGACACACTATTCCTGGTCCCAAAGACAAACACCTCATGACCACCACTACAAGTTTGAGGGGCCAGTGGGCAAGAAAAGGGCAATATGGCATGGGAAGATTATTTTTTCTACTGCCTGAACCCTGCTGAGGCTC
This sequence comes from Octodon degus, assembly GCF_000260255.1. Classification (NCBI taxonomy): domain Eukaryota; kingdom Metazoa; phylum Chordata; class Mammalia; order Rodentia; family Octodontidae; genus Octodon; species Octodon degus. The sequence continues at coordinate 11,840,256 of NW_004524653.1, forward strand.
TCAATGAAGCAAGGCAGGTTTAAAATGCCTCTGAAGAAGTTAAATACTCCATTTAGAAGAGAATCTGTGACCTTTCTGAAGAATCAGGGGACAGGTTTCTGGGTCACGGTGACATTACAAGAAATGCTACTTGTATTTTTAGTGCTATAGACAACACACTGGAGAAGCAGTCAGGAGCCAAGGAAACTACAACTACATGTGATTTTAAGTAAGTTGTTTTGCTCTGTTGTGTTCAAAGCACTCCAGCACCACAAATATTAGTGCCATACACAACACTTGATTTCTTGGGGCACATATTACTGCATTTTGGGTTGGCCAGATAGCTCAGCTGACTAAAGCCCCTGTTTAGGCAGATGAAGGGTCCAGGGTTCAATCCCCAGCATGTTATGTGCTGGCCCCCCACTCTCAGGACAGGCTGAGACAGCAACTGAGACTGGGCATGGTGGTGTGTGACTATAATCCCAGTGCTTGGGAAGCTGAAAACAGGAGGATCACTACGAGTCCAATGTGTGTAGTAAGACCCTGTTGACCCTGTGTAGTAAGACACTGTATGAAATACATTTTTAAAAATTACTGCATTTTGCAGAGAAGGGAACTGGACCTGAGAAGTGTGTCCTCTCAGCATCCTCATGGCTTGCACACAAGGCACAGTGGCAGTGGCTTTATAACTCAGTATGACTTAGCTTTCCTTTCTCTCTGCCCCACTTCTCCCTGTGTTTTAAAAAAATTTCCGGAGTCACCTGGAGAGAAAACATTCTCTCAGGCTTTCACAGAGAACAAATTGGTCAAACAATGGCTGTGACTCATCCAAATGGCTGACACTGACAACTACAGGGTAAATCCTGAGGGGATTTGACTGACCTTACCAGATACAAAAGTTACATTTTTTGTTATCTAGGTCTTGCTTTATCTTGGTCTTAACCATCCAGCAGGAAAGTAT
>NW_004524653.1:11841920-11845872 GCF_000260255.1 Octodon degus
GGTTGAAATAAGCTGAATTTTAACCCCTCTTGAAGAGCCCAAAAAGGCATAACTTTCAGCATTTCTGAAAGTGGCCTTCTTTGTAGAGGGGGTTCTTGACAGAGAAACCTAGCAAGAGTGAAATAACTAGGGTGAGCCCTACACCAACATAACAGATTCCTTATTTTTAAGAGGGGAAGGTGTCAGTGACAAGAAAATAATGTAAGGATAGGAATAAGTCACTTAACTCTCTGTATGAATGGCTTCAATTACCCAATCAAAAGGCACAGATTAGCAGACTGGATTTGAAAACCAATGTTATCCTATATATATAAAAATACATTTAATCTAAGAAGATATCCACAGACTATAAATCAAAGGGTGGAATACAATATTCCATGAATGATAACCCAAAACCAAGCAGGAGTAGCTTGCCTATTTTCAGCCAAAGTAGATTTCAAACCAAACTGATAAGAGGAGGAAAGAAGAATCACTACATATTGGTTAAGAAACAGTTCCATGGGAATAGGTAACAGTTGTAGATATGTGTATACAAAATACGAATACACCAAACTTCATAAAAAAACACTGCATGACACGAAGTCAGATAAACATCAACATAATTATAGTGGGAAATCTCACACCTCATATTACAGAGAAGGAAACTGGATCAGAGAGATGTGAGTATGTCTCCCCCACACCCAACATGCCACTGGGCTTATACTCCAGCACACTGAAGTAGCCTATCACAGAGCTGCTAGATAAAAAAAAAATCAACAAAGAACTTCCGCATTAAACCAGATCTTCAAATAAGTGCATCTAATAGATATCCAGAGTATTCCACCCAACAAAAAAAAATTTTGACATTTTTCTCAGCAGCACAAAGTACTTGCTAAAATAGACCATCTGTTAGCCAATAAAGCATGTTTAAATAAATACACAAGAACTGAAATCGTCCCATATTTATTATTAAATCATAATGCAATGAAAGAGAAACCATTTGGAAAAGAAAGCACAGAAATTATGCAAACACACAGACATTAAATAATACAAACTTGAATAACCATGGGTCATAGAAAAAATTATAGAGTCTCTAGAATAAAACAAAAGCACTAATGCAACATGCCAGAAACCATGGGACAAAATGAAAACAGTCTTAAGAGGTAGGTTTATAGCTATAAGTGCCAGTGTTAGAAAAAGAGCAAGCTGTAAAAAACAAATAAAAACCTTAACAATGTATCTCAGGGTCCTAAATAAACAAGAATAATCCAAATCTAAAGCTAGCACAAGGAAGGAAATTATACAGATCAGAACATAAATTAAAGAAATCAAGACTTAAGAAACCAATAAAAACATCAACAACTGGCATCCAGTCTGCAGTGACAAGGATTACATTGCAGACCCAACAACAGGCCAGCAGGAGGAATTCAGATGACTCATTCCTCATCATTGCATCATCAAACGGGCAACCAGTCTAACTGCAAGAATTCAGATCAGAAACCAGCCTGATGAGGAATCCAAGTAACTGGCTCTTTTCCCCTAAAATCAGAGGGACCAGGCCACCAGAGGCACACAGGCCTCACAGTAGGAACCCTCCTAGGGCACATACAATGAACAGGCAGGACTAGCAGGGTGGAACAGTCTGAGGTAACAAATGATTTGTTCTAATGGTGTTTGTAAATAGGATGTCAAGTCCACATCTTGTACAGCAATTAGCCACTAAGAAGAATGTATGCAGTGTGTTAATTATTGAAACTGTCCTACTGATTTGATTTGAAACTGTCTCATTGCTATCTGTTTATCAATAAAATTATGGCAAAATAAATAAATAAATAAAGAGCCAACAAGTGGTAAGTTAGCATTCTGCCTAGGGACAAAGAGAAGCAGGCAGGTGGGGCTGCCTCATTTCTTCCTTTAATATATTTTTGTTTTTATCTTTTCCTTTTTCTTTTGTCTTTTCTTTATTTTTTTTATCTAACTTTTCTAAATGGCTGGGGAAGAATCCAGTCACAACAAACTAATCCCGTGCCTCAAGCCCAGAGACCAAGTTCAGATAATCTTCAGACAATCTTGCCTACTTCTACATTTCTTTCTTTTCTGCCCTCTAATCTAGTTTCATAACCCTTATGTGATCACTTTCTGTCCTCCAGCCTGGCTTTTATTTTCTTTTCAGTTATCTTTGTTTTATCCAATATCCTTAAATTTCCCTGCTGCAGGGTGAAACCATTTTACTAAGAGGAAGCACTGTATATACAAGCTTCTAAGTTATGTTTACTTCTGTTGTATAATTTCATTTTACTCTTGTGGTTTAAGGTAGAAAAATTTTTTAAGTTTATTTTTTTAATTTTTTGAGGTACAAAATTAACAGTTACCACAGTTTGTCACTTTCTAAACTGTGCTTAATACTACTGTTGCTGCTAATTACACTGATACAGGAAAGAAAACTAAATGAACACCATTTTGTGTTCTTGTTCCATTTTAGAGCTTAAGTTTCTGTTTCCTTAAACAAGTTTGCTTCTTGTAAATGTTATCATAGATACCTAACCCAATATCACCCAATGTTTTTTTTCCTAAGACTTCTTGCTCCCTACATAAGATGTCAAACACCTTCATTCTTCCTTCACAAACTAAGCCCAGGCCTTGTAGTATTCCTGTAGCTGCACTACATCATAACAGCAGTACCAACCCCAGATGCAGATCTAGATCCTGAAGAATAGCTATATATTTTCTCCTCATGCCCTTAAGGTTATATATTCAGTCATGCCCTGGGTGCCCACTGCCATCCCCAAATAAACTTGCTTGTTTGTGCATCCAGCCTCCACAGGTGATTCAATTAAATAAGTGTGTTTTTTGCAACAACACAACTTTAGCGAGGTAATGTCATATCTGTTGTAATCATGTATGTTATTCTCCCTTTTGTAACAATACTTGGAGCTCTGGGGTAATAATCTCACCACAGCCTAATGCCAAAGGGCTGGGAACTGAGAACTGAGCCAAACAGATTCCAACATCCCATTTTAATTAATTGAGAAGGTAGGATCTAGGGACAGACACAAACCAAGAATTTCCTTTACACAGAAGATATCCCTGAAAAACAGAATTTTCCTAGAGACCTTGGTACTAATGATATAACTACCTACTACAAAAACTTATAAGAAACAACGTGGAAAACAAAATAAAAAAATTTGAAATAAAAATGAGCGGACATAAACAAAATGCAATCTCAGACATGCAGCCCACATAGAACAAATCCAGGAGACAAAATGGTAGAGGAAAATGAAATGCACACGCCTGTACTTTCTAAAATGATAGCAAGCAAAGTAAAGAAACAAATTCATGAGGCTTTAGAGGGAATCAGATCACAAATAATCTCTCAGGTAAAGGCCAGCCAAATAGTTAAACGGATTAAAACGGCTGCATAGGTTTAAAACCACTGTCTCATGCCAGCCCCACCTCCGGGGCATGCTGGGATGGCGATTGAGACTGGGCTTGGTGGTGGTTGCCTATAATCCCAGCACTCGGGAGGCTGAACTCTACAGAAATGTAGGACTCAAGTTTATTGAGCACTTCTAGCATTCTAAGAAAGATATCTCCTTTTGACACAAGGAACCATCATCTACTAAAAGTTTGCCTTTTAAATATTTTGTACACAAATTAAATCATATAGTTAGCTTTGCTTTTGGGGGGTGAGACAGGGTCTCATTGTGTAGTTCAAGATAGCCTAGACTTAATATATAGTCCAGACTGGCCTTGAACTTGCTGCGATTCTTCTGCCTCAGCCTCCTGAATGCTGCGATTACCAGGCATATGCCCCCGTGTTCTGCTTTTATTTTTTGAAGCAAGGTCTCAAGTATGAGGCTTGAACCTCGGGGGAATGCTCCTGCCTCACTCACCTGCATGCTAAAGTGCAGGCATTGCTCAAGACAAAACACCTCAGCCTGAAGGAAAGAATGACTGGTCCCACTGGGCTATA
>NW_004524653.1:11846716-11850420 GCF_000260255.1 Octodon degus
GGCTTTTAAATTTAACGTTTTGTTCTTGCTTTTCATCCATTCATTACATGAAATTGTACAGTTTTTAAAGATCATATTGGTCGCACCATGGAGAATTAGGAATTTCATATTAACTAGAATTAAACAGGCCAAGAATTTGAAGACAACCCAAAGCAGATTTTAAAAGAAACATCAAGAAACAGATGTTCCCAGACTTTTGGTAGGCTTTGTTGATTATTGTGGCTCTAGAATTTTTCCACATCTTCTTTAAAAAAAAAGAAAAAATTAAATTCTTAAAAAGGAAAAACAGTCCTATAATAGTAAATTTGCAGTGTTCTCTACAGTTTGAAAAATGCTTTAAAGTGATATTCTGCTTTCATCCCACAGTAACCTGAGTAGCAGTAGCATGTCTATTTTCCATAAGAAGAAGCAACTCAGGAAGGCAGGGAAGGATGTCCAAGTCAGATTGACTGTTGGAATTACCCCAGCGGTTATAGTCCAACCACCCACTGAAAAAGGAATGTTGAATACTTTCTATCCCTGGGAGGTATAGACAGGTCTGAGCCTTTTCCCAAGCCCAAGGTGGGTCCATATTTTCCAACTGGTAGATACCATCCTTCCCTGAGCACTTTCAGCTTTGGGCAGATGTTTCCAATTTGTGGCTCCTGAGGCAACCCCTAGAAGTCTGTGACAGAGGTCCAGTGGATTTTCCATTCTCTGTTAAGTAAAGATCAAGGTTTAGTTTAGCCTAGCTGCCTGGTCCAGTCTAGAATGGTCCAGTCTGGTCCAGTCCCCTCCAATGTCTAGTGGTGTGTATTGGATGGGAGCTCTGCAAGATGTTTTTTTTTTTTTTTTTTTTTGGCAGAACCAGGGATTGAACTCAGACCCTTGCGCTTGCCAGGGAAGCGCTTATTCTACTGAGCCATCTCACCAGCCCAAGATGCATTCTTGAGACCTCCCAGAAGGATCAGTGTTTGTGGTATGATCACCACTTGTCTGGTTTCCACCACAGAGTGGTGTGGACTTGGGCTAGTCATCCCTCTTCTCTGGCACATTGGGTTACAATGGCAGGAGGACCACTCTACTCATCCATAGTTGATTCATTGACAGCTTGATTAAAGACATGATAAGGAAAGGAGGTTTGGTGTCTTAGCTGTCTGTGCCCTTGTGAGCTTAAGAGACAGACACAAGTAAAGAAGTATGGGGTTCCTTATCCCAGATTTCATCCTGTTTCTACCTCTGGCCTGTCAAGAAATGAGACATTTCTGTATGAGACTTGGTCAACTTCAAACTTTCCTATTGGGATCTTGGTGTGATATGACAATGGAATGTGAATATTTAACATCTACTATTCAGAAGTTTCTGAATTCTTAAGTCTGAATTGCTATATGAAATTGGTACCTGGTTGGTAAGCAATGTAATTTTATAGACTGGGGAACTTGTTATCAAAGTTTTAGGGCAAACCCCTGCTCTGGGGCTCCCATCAGGCCAGACTAGGCCCCCTGTCCCTTTAATGTGGATCCACAAGGTAGGCAGTGGTGAAGAGTAGGAAAGGAGCTTTAATGAGCATGTCCATGCTTGGCAGCACTGGTAAACATATTCAATACCTGTCTTTGGGACACTAACAGAAACTTTGGGGTTTTACACAAAAGGGGAACAAAAGCAACTTTTGAAAGTCTTGAAAGTAGCTGGGTTCAGTCTACCTTAATGACCATTATAAAGGCCATTCTCATGACTTCTGCAAAGAGTCTCAGCAGTCCAAGCACCTAGAAATCCATGCAGACACTTAATCCTCTGAGGGAGGGAATGAAAGACCCTTCATTTACGTTTACAGAAGTCAAATGACTTACACTGTGTATTCAGAGACATAAAGTGGAGGTTCAGGGAGAAAGGCATTTCAATGGAAGGGAGATTTTGGGGATTTAGAAGACTCATCATGCCTTCCTAATCTTGTTTTCTCTGATGCATTTCCAGGTTCTTGCTATTCCCTAGTTTGTAATCAAGGGATGCTTACTCCCTGCTCCTCCCTCTGTTCACACAGATGAGCTTTCCTGCAGTCTGTCTCCTCAAAGTATGACTCTGTGACCTGTTTCCCCCCCATCCTTTCAACCAAACCAAATTTTAACAGAAACATTGAGAAAGATTTTGCCTGACTTTTGGTAGTTTGTTCATTATTGTAGCTTAAGAATTTTCCTACTTCTTTTTTTCAAAAAAGAGAAAAATACTTAAAAAGGAAAAAAAAGTTCTTCCTCACCCTTGCATTCTTCCCTGTCCTCCACTCCCTTTTTCTTTTTCTTTCTTTCTCTATTTCTCTTTCCTTTTCCCTTCCCTTCCTGTCTGTCTATACCTTTTCTTTCTTTTTTTTTTCATCTTTCTTTCTTTTTGTGAGATAAGGCAGGATTTCACTATGTAGTTCACACTTGTTTTGAACTTACTTTTTGTCCCAGTCTGACTTCAAACTTATGGCAATCAATCTTTGTGCCTCAGCCTCCTGAGTGCTGGTATTACACACATAAGCCCCATACCTGGTTCTTAGTCCATTTTTTTGTGGTACAGGGGATTGAACCTGGAGGCATTTTACTAGTGATTTATATCCTTGGCCTTTTAAAAAAATTGAACATAAATGACAGAAGAATCATATATATTTAAGGTATACAGCATCTTGTTTTAAGATACAAGTGTATTGTCAAATAATTATTGTAAACAAGGTCATTAACATATCCGTCACTTCCTATACTCACGTCAGTTCTTAATTGCCTCTACTTAGAAGTACTTTATAGCAGCACTAGTCAAAATGTCTTAAACAGAGATCAAACTGTGCCAAAAAAAGAGGGGAGAAGGTGGGGAGATAGCTCAGTCAAATAAATGCTTGCCTGGCAAGCACAAGGGCCTGAGTTCAAACACTGGTTCCGCCAAAAAAAAAAAAAAAAGAAATCAAACTGTGAGTATCATCTCACACCCAGAGACAGACAGACAGAAAGTTAAATGAAAACCATTCTAGATTATTTGATATCTCTGTGTGGAGATATCAAGCATTACATTAATGCAATTTTAAAAATTAAAACTTGACAGTATTGATGCTGTTTTGTAACCCAGTGATTCACTTAATGGAGTGTAGTGGACAGCTTTTTCACCTCAGTAAATTTATATCAACTCACACTCTCTTAATGACATAATTGATAACTCTGTTTTACCCACCCCTGTGTAACTGGACATAGTCTGAGGAGGTCTCCAGAGTGGCCTTGGAGAGCTTTGACTCACCCCACTCACAGGGCTGGTTGCAAGGTGGCTGATTTCCATCTTCGAAAAAGACTTTTGGAGATGTCATTAAGACGAATAAAATGGTTTGGGAGAATTTTAGAAGTACACACTGAAAGAAACTGAGTGTAGGCCTGAGAGACAGACAGACAGACAGACAGACCAACTGGCCAGAGGTTTGAGCTGGGTATATTTTTTGAGTGTGGGAAAAGGAATATGTAGAACTTGTGAATTTATGAAAAGAGATTCAGTCTATAGATGAAATCCGTATCTGTAGCCCATATCTAGGGGAAAGGCCCATTTTACAGGTGAAAAGGGCCCATTTATAGGTAAAGAGGAATGGCCGAAGCTAATTGTGTCTATAGGGACTGTAGGAATTTTTCACTGTATTTGTGTCTTAAACTCAGTTTTTATTGAAAGTACAAATTTATGCAGCACCAGATCCAAGATGGTAGCCAACAGGAGAC
>NW_004524653.1:11851095-11851738 GCF_000260255.1 Octodon degus
TTAATTTTAAGAATGACCAAAAATTAGTTGAAATGATTATATTGTTTGTTTTATGTATTTGGTACAAGTTCTCATTATGCAGCTCAGACTCGTAGTGATCCTCCTGTTTTCAGCCTCCTCACTACTGGTATTACAGGTATGGGCCACCATGGCCAAACTATGTGGCTGGCTCAGCATGCCCAAGGGCAGGGCTGGCACAGCATGTGGTGCTGGGGATTGAACCCCAGTCCCAGTGCTTATCTAAGTAGGCACTTAGTTGGCTGAGCTATCTTGCTGGTGCTCTTTACTTAGCTTTTACTTGAACATTTATCTAATAAAATATATTACAGGGCTTACAACCTGGGATTTGGCCTTTGTCATGAAAGGTAATGCTGTTACCAGTAAGCACAGTGGAAAACTACAGAAGAAGAACAAAATCATGTCAGTCTGCATTACCCATTCTGAGAAACATGACCACAAACACATCCGCCCTGCCTATTTGGAAAAGCACAACCACACTATCTCAGCCCCCAAATTCCTCAAGGCAGCAAGCTCCTTCCCTTTCCTTTGAATCCTTTGTTCTACCCTCTTTCCCTGCTGATCCTGCACTCTGAGCTCAGCCCACCTGCATGGGAATGAATAAACAGTCATGGTTGCTTATTCT
>NW_004524653.1:11852658-11853757 GCF_000260255.1 Octodon degus
TTGAAAGGCTAGGGCCAAAATGTTGGCTTTCCTTGCGGCCCTCCTTTTTCTCTAATTTTGGTCTGCAAACTTTGATTCTTAACCATCGAGAAGACAAGCTTATTGTTATTACCATACAACTTAGGCTGTTAAGCTTAAGCTCACTATCTGTCTGAATATCAAACATCTTAGGCATAACATGGAACAGGTATTTTTCATCAAGTATTGATATGTTGAACTTTTAAGTCCCTAGAGAATATGATAAAAAGTTTAAAAATTAGAATATATTTTAATAGTAGGCATAAAGAATTATATACTTCCTATGTTTACACGTAAGTCCAAAAATCTCACCATATACAATCTTGAAGCAGGACAGTCCCACAATATTCCCTTCCTATCTCTTGCTTTCATCACCACCCCCTTCCTTTCGAACAACCATCTACCCGAGAGACTTCATAGGAGCAACTGGCATGTCATGACAAGGAGCCCGTATTCAGAAGACCAGAATGACAGGCACTCCAGCCATGAAGCTACTGTTACAGATTACCATCTGCAGTGCAGTTGCTTAGTTAGGGTGAGAACCTTTCCAATATATAGTTAGTCAGGGTGAGAACCTTTCCAATTAACTACTAGATTAAAAAAATATTTTGCAGATTCTCAGAATCATTGCCTTGCCCATCTTCTACATATAACTGTGTCTTGATGTTATCGTGTTTCCAAACTCTTCTCCTTTCCCCCTCTTGATTAGTTAGTCCTCGAGATCCTGCTTTCCTTTTACTTGAATTATACCTTTCTATTTGTATTTCTTCTTTTCAGTTCTTATAATAGGGAAACTATATGGTATTTACACATGTGTGTCTGCTTTATTTCACTTACAAGTATATGTTCAAGTGGCATCCACTTCAATATAAAGGCTTCGAGTTTATCATGCTTAATAGCTGAGTAATACTCCATTGTGTAAAAATACCACATCATTTTCAACCATTCCTCATGTGATGGGCATCTTGGTTGTTTCCAAGATTTGACTATCACAAATTGTGCTGCTATAAACATAGGCACACATATATCCCTATGATATGATATTTTCAGATCCTCTGGGAAAATTCCCCATACAGAAATA
>NW_004524653.1:11874968-11878163 GCF_000260255.1 Octodon degus
TATCTCATACCTTCTGCAATGTTGATGTACTGTGACCATTAATCATTACATCAACTTAAATGGATTAAGAAACACCTACCTAATCTGCTAAAGCACAGTTCTGGTGCATCTGTGGATGATTGACAGGGCAGCAAATGAAGGAGGTAAATGTGGGTAGTAGCAACTAATAGGATTGTAGCCAGCATGGAAGGAAAAAGAGGAAGAAGGAAATGTGTCCATCTCTGAAGAATATCAGTCTTCACCATTACCTTTGAGCATCACTTTCGTTCAGCGCCCAATGCCAACTCCCACTGGTGACTCTGCAGTGAGTCCAAGCCTGTCTGTGGACTGGAGCTGCATCCCTGATCCCTCTTATTCTGTGGCTTTCATCTTCTGGGGCTGAGCAGCTATTGCATCCTCCAGTTATCCAGCATGCAGATGGCCATTGTGGATTCTTTTTTTTAAAAATTATTCTAAAGTGAATACAGAATATTAAAACCAAAGCCAAAAGACCCTCCCCAAACAAAAAAGAAAAAACAAAAACAAAACAATAGAAGTGATTCAGAACTTCACACAATAAAACAATAGGAAGTTGACAATAGTTGCTGTATTGTATCATGTTGGCTTCAAATTAGTTGTTCAGATGACCAGATAAAAGCATGCAAAATTGATAAGAAAAAAGTTATGAGAAATTTAAAAAGACAAAAAAAAAAAACCCAAACAAACAAACAAAAAAAAACAACGAACTTAAGCACCAACTCCTCTCCTCTGTAGATGAGCAGAAATCAGCAGTACAATTATCCAAGCCCTCCTGACATTGGGTCCCATGGACAGCCACTGTGGACTTTCCTGTTTCTGAATCTGCTAGCCTGCCTGATAAACCTCCTTCAAAATAACATATGTGCTTTTCTATCAGTCCTCTTCCTCTAGAGAATTCTAAGCAATATAGGTTTTGATAACAGAAGTGGAGTTAAGATGGAGTCTCAACTTCACTGACTGTTGGGTCCACCCAGTGGATTGGTAGAATAGTCTAGGGTACCCCTGTTTAGAGGGACTTGAAGCCCTATCTCAAGCCCCTTTAAGCTGCCACCCTAGACACTCCTGATGAACTAAGACTTCCTGTCTTTAAGACTTTTCCATCTGTCTCTGGCTCCTGTTCTCCAAACTGAGTGTGGACCCGAGTGACAGCACTGTTGGCCACACTGGTCTCAGCCTCATGGGGGAAGGAGCACACAGAGCCCAGTGTAGGCCCACAACTTGACCTTTCCATTACCTGATTCCCTTCTTCCCACTACCACTGTTCCCCTTGAAGCATGCCCCCAGGATCTGACCATGGTCCACACAGCCTTGACTGACCCAACTCCATGCCTATGTGTACCACCCACTCTCTGGCATCTGGAAGCCACCTACATGCCTGTATGCACAGCTCTCCTTTCAGGTAAGCAAAACAGCCTGGAATGAGTAAGGGAACATAGGCCTGCACCCTCCTCACCATGCCGTTTCCTCTGCTCACTCTGCACCACCAGACTTCTTTTCACACTGCCATATCCCTCTGCCCACCCTCCCTGCTACTACCACACTGTAGGTATTTGGCTTTGTGAGTGAGTTGGTCTGTGCCTGTCCCGAGCCCAGCCAGAGCCACCTTCTAAAGGCCCACCACCACTCAGCACCACAGGCATAGGCCAAGGGGCTTGGGCTGCCCGGGCTGCGCTTCTTTAACCCTGCACGCTATGCTTACCTAGCACCTATTTCACCACATGCCTAGTCCAGACTACAGTTTTACCTTATTCCCTTGCACCTTGCCCTTCTATACCTGCTCCACACAGTGGCAAGAATAGAGGACAGTTCCTATGTCTGTGTCAGACCTCTCCCAGGTCAGCCACTGTTCGGGGATTTTGTCTTCAGATGCTTAAAACCCCAGGTTTTCATCAACTTGTCAAGAAGTTTAACTTTAAACTCCTTGATTGGGGGCTGGGAGGTAGTTCAGTGGCATAAGCACCTGCTTGGCAAACACAAGGTCCTGAATTTGATCACCAGTCTAAATAAACCCTTTGATTGGTGATTGACCCTTATTACTGGAAGTTAAATTAACAAAACTTACAACAACTGTTTGCCTTTAATGTGGCACAACAAAAAACAATTTGCACTTGTGCTCTAAATATCCTAACTTAGACTGATATAACTGATCCATTCTGGATCAGACAACCAAAGTCTCGAGAACAGAACTACGGAGATAGGTGAGATTTTTTTTTTAAAGCCTATATTTTGGCCCTGGCCATGAAAGCTCAGTGGAGACCCAGGACATGAGAGAACATTTTCTACAGGATCATACAACTTCAGTGAGTCACCCAATTTCCTGAGAAGGGAGATTGCTGGACAAACCCCAGAGAACAGAAATTATCAAAAAGTAACTCTGCCCCTCATGGCTGTTTGAGACACCTCTTCAGAAGGGGGATTTTTTTTTTTAATTCATTTTTGACACAAGGTTTCACCATACAGTTTAGACTAACTTCAACTCACTTTTTAGCCCAAGCTGGCTTCAAATTTTCAGTAATCCTCCTGTCTTAGTCTCATGGATGCCTAGATTACAGGCAAGTGCCATCACGCATGGCTGGAAGGTGGATTATAAACAGGTAAGTTAGGTAAAAAATAGTATAAGCAGTCTGATAGGACTGGGCTTTCCAGAAAGTCAGGACAAAAGGTAAAAACACAGTTGTGTCCAGAGATGCATCAGTTACAGGGTACACCTCAACAAAAAAACGAGTCCTGTATATCACCTGAAGGGTCACCTAAACTTTTTACTTTTTCAGGGAAGGTCTTCTATGGCAGCTGTATACATTTAGACTTGCTTAAAAACCACTGTCTGGTTGACAGAGATATTAACTGTAGGATAAACTTAGAAAATGCTATAAAATGGATCTTCTTAATAAATTAGTTTATGTTTAAAAGTATATATGCCCAATAACTGATGGACTCCTATCGGTTTAGCCTGTCTCTTTCATTTGCATGTAAAAACTCGTGCGTGTGCCTTACTGACCTGTAAATCATGCTTGCTAGGTGATAAATATAAGTTCAATCTGTGAGCCTCAGAGACAGAAATTTGAGATTTTTTTGCATTAATTTATACCCTTTATCTGATTATCTTAAGTTAAAACAATTTGAAAATGTATTAATATGAGATCTAGAATTCCATAATATTGGTGTTTTTTGTTTTTT
>NW_004524653.1:11878388-11884799 GCF_000260255.1 Octodon degus
TTTTTTTTTTTTTTTTTTTTGGTGGTACTGGGAATTGTATTCATTTTTTATTAAGCAACTTCCCACTAATTTTCTAAAAAACTTTTTATATCTTCCCTTTTGTGTTCATATGCAACAATATTGAAATATTTTCCATGAATTAAATATTGTATCAAATAAAAACTTGCATCCTTGAAATCATTAATATCTAAGCACTTTTACCTTTTTATTATAATTTTATCTTATTTTGAAGAGTAAAAACAAAAACAAGAACAAAGATCAGAAACAAAGACAGAAACTGGGTATCAGACAACAATACATATGTTATAGATCTTCAAAACAAGAATAGCTGATTAATGATTGTTGATATATTATGTATTTTTATCATCAAATCTGTTGCTCAGATTAACAGATATAGTTATGAAAGATTGGGTATACGATTGAATATTACTGCTTGCTTTCCAGAAATCTTAAATTTTTGTTCTTGTCTCTTTTTCTCTTTTATTACCTTTTTAATAAAAAATTATTTTAAAGAGAGTATTTGATATGACATTAGGAATGGTACACATTTAGAAGACCAAGATAACAAGTATTCAAGCATGGTTTTTGTATTAAACGTTGCTGTGCTCTATGTAGTTTCTTAGTTCACAGATATCAGCATACAGAATTAGTCAAGGTAAAACTTCTACATATTAACTACTATTTTCAAGAAACTGATGAAAATTCTTAGTGCAATCCCTTTAGCCATCCTGTATATATACTTGCATGTTTCCCCCTAACTTTTCCCCTATCCTTTCTCCTTCCTTTCCCGTCATTGTTTAATCCTTTCTCTCCTCTTCATTGTTTAATCCTTAAGTTTAATTTCTTTCCATTTTACTGTATCTATTATACCTTTCAGGTTTTATCTTCTTTCGGATTCTTATACTAGGGAGACAATCCAATATTTACAAATGTAGTTCTGGTTTATTTCACTTATGACTATAGCCTCTAGTTGCATCCACTTACCTATGAAGGCTTCAAGTTTTTCTTTATAGCTGAGTAATACTCCACTGTATAAAAATTTCATGTCTTTTTCATCCATTCCTCAAGTGATGAGGCATTTTGGTTGTTTCCAAGATTTTAGACTATACTTTAAACAAAATGTAGCCTTGTCTTGCTGCTGAAGGGGTTGCTTAGATGATTAGATAAAAAACACAAATAGCTTCAAGGCTTCTGCATCCTAGGGCCCAGGGAAAAGTTCCACCAAGCCATTTGATTGCTTCTGTCTGTCTCTAAAGGTAATCTCTTTACAGGGTTAAAAGTGCCCCATCAATTTTCAACTTTCTCTTTCATATTTTCTCGGTCTTAAAAAGTTAAGCAGTGATGTAGAACTCTTATTAGTCTACCAGCCTTTATTTCTTTAAACATAATTATCATTTTTTATTTTTTTAATCCAGCCTCAGGTTTATTTGTACAAAAAGCATAGAAGAACACCAGCGCCCCTTCCAGAGATGGCATCCCAGGGTTCACAGCAGTCCTTCTGTTTTTACATCAGCAGATAAGAGGATTTACTGTGGAGTCTTCATGGAGGCCTGGGCACCTTTGGGAGTCTGGGCTGGAGGAGAAGCTGGAGCCTGGGCCTTGGCTGGAGCCTGGGCCTTTGGCTAGCAAGGCCTGTGACACTTGGCAATGCAGGCATGAATACACTTCCCAAGCTTGGGTTGGGCAATGTAGGCAAGTTGAGCAAACCTGCTGTTTACTCCCTTTGGAATGATCTTGGGCTTGATAAGGGCCTTGGTACTATTCATGTGCATTCATGGCCTTGGTATTGTTTGCTTGCATCTTCTTGAAGCCCTTCTTGTTGTGCTTCTTGGCCAAACACATGTTCCTAAGGAACTTGAGATCTACCCCTTTCAGAGAGTTGTATCTTTGTGACCGAAGTTTCTTGATGCCATTTCTGTACCATTTTTGGGACTGGTTGTGCATAGGGTGGTTCTTGGACTTGGCCATAATTGCACTGTAAACCACAGCTACCAGACCCCTGTAACTGGAAGAAGAAAAAACTTTAAACATAATTATTAAGAACGCAAATCAATTATAAATTATGCTTGGGGTCCCCAGGTACCCCCAACAGGCTCTTTCTCAGACTTTTTTGGCTTGAGCACTATACACTGAAGCTGACCAAAGGCTTCATAGGACTCCTGGAACATCTTGGATGTTGAACTCTGGGTCATTCTTAGAGTGGAGGCTAAGCCCATTCTATTTTTAATCCATGTGGGTGACTGCCACTCCACTTTGGTTTCCTTTCAAGGACCAACCATCTCGGCCATAGGTACTGTTATGGGCATTAACAGTAAAGTTTCCAGACTCTTAAAAACTCTCCCAATCTGGTTTCAGTTGGAGCAACACTTTTTCCAGCACTCCATTTTAGTCTTTCCCACCTGTCCCATTCCCTTTTTAGGCTGAGATATCTTACCATGTTGTCAGCTACTCTGACCATCACCAGGACAACCAACACTTACCAACACCCTAATGACTCCTTCCCTGTCCTCCACCATGTCTCTTGTTTCCCCCTAAGCCCCAGAGTCTGGGACACTTGCACCTCTCCCTGGATTCATTGAACAACTGCTCATCATTCTTCCCTACTCCACCCAGTGACAAGGTCCCATTCCTGATCCAGCATTTTATGGGAACTAAAGCCTATTTTTCCACTATTACAACCCTGTCTCTGAACTGCCATCAACTCCCCTTTAAAAACTCTTATTCTGCTGTGATAGGCTGATGGCTCTTACAGCTGGTACATGCTGTTGAAACTATCAATCAGACTGTCCTAATGTTGACTCCACCATAAAAACTCCTCTTTTCTCAGTGTAATAGGATACCTCTGCCTCTGGATTCCTGGCTTTCCTCTCCTCACTAAATTCCTCTCCAAACTCAAAGGGAGATCCTCCAAGCCATTAGAGCACAAGATCTTCACTCTGTACGCCTCTCTTAGTCTTCAAGGACTCGTGTCTTCCTCCTACCTCTAACACTTTTTCCCCACTCTTCTCCTGCCTTTTCATTTTTCTGCCCACTGCACCTTTGCATGCTGTTTAAATCCAGAACTACTGGAAAGAGCAGGAAAAACTGTCTTGCGCTGGTGTTTGGCCAAATGTGGGGACATCTTCCTTGGCAACCTATCAGCACACCATTATGGCCTTCACTCCTAAGAGGAAATATCTGTTGTGGCCCTGTTGCCACTCTCATTTTGACACACTTGGCATGGCAATTAGCTCACTCTGCTGTCCATGGGAAACTTTGTGTCTTTTCCCCTATCCATCTCCCCTGCTTCTCCTCAAAGACCTAAAATTTTTCTGCCATCCCCTGATGTGCTGAGATACCCTATGTCCAAGCATTCTTTGCATTCCATAACTTTCCCACCCTGGCTCCTAGTATGACTGCTCTCAAATCTTTATGTTCTTGCCTGCACTCCTTCTGACTAATGCCAACTTCTCCCTGGAGATACATCCAATTGACTTCTGGGACAACTGACTTCTGCTGAGATGGCTGAGGGGCAGTGGGAGTGAGGTGAACAGCAGGTTCCACTGACTGGAAAGGGCAGGATAGATAAGGATCTGTGTGCTATCTTCCTGGAGATAGATCCAATTGACTTCCCCCTAGGAAGCTCCTGAGACGGGTATGGTGAAGGATGAAATAAAAGGTAGGCAATTTAGTAATGTATAAAGGGAATCTGGGAGGTCAGTGCATCAGGATGGACCAAGTCAAGGACTCTTCAGACTTGCCACTATTCATTGAGTACATACACACATTTTTAGAAGTATATATATTTTTCCTGGAACAGAGTGGTGATCACTGGGTTAGTAAAAAGAACAAAGCATTCTAGCAAAGATGAGACAAGAGTCAATAAGGAAACTTTTACTATTGCTACTATATTGCCTTAAAGATCCTTGTCATCTTCAGCAAACTTTATCTTGCCCTGTGAATGGCATAACATCACTAGCTGTAGGGCTTCCTTTGTGACCAGGAAGAAGTGGGCAGTTTCCACATTCCACTCTGGCTTAACAAGCTGACAGCAGGATAGCAGCCCACACAACACACAGATCCTTATCTATCCTGCTCTTTCCAGTCCATGGAGCATGCTGCTCACCTCACTCCCACTGCCCCTCAGTCACCTCAGCAGGTGGTCTCCTGTTACAGCCACAAGAAAGAAATCCTGAGTTTCACCTTCCCACCCCTCTCCTAGGAAAAAAAGTCTCTTCTACTGGTTATCCACTGCAAGCTGCACTTAGAAATGTCTAAACAAAATGGGGATTTCATCGTCTATTATGACTTATGCTACACTACTGTGTATGATTATTAATGTCAAATATCTATAAAGATATAACTGCTGTCTGTTAACATTCTACAGGGATTTTATTACTAGAACATCCATGGTTAGTAAAAAATAACAGTTCTCTGGTTACACTTTATATCTCAAGGTGCTTAATACTCATAAAATTTTAATAATTAATTATATTGCTGCCAACTAAGTATACTAATGTAGATCCAAAATCTCCTGAAAAAACAATTATTAATTCCTATTTTACATCCCAATCTGCTCCTGACATTCATGCTAACCTTATTATTTTTTAAATTTATGTATTTGGTACAGGGTCTCACTATGTAGCTCAGACGGACTCATAGTGAACCTCCTGTCTCAGCCTCCCCAAGTGCTGAGGGCTGGTATCAGGCATTAACCTGGGTCCTTGCTATCAACTCAATAGCAGAGGAAGGAGCCCACACTGCTGGGGAAAAAAAAAAGTGCCATTAGTTGTTCCCAGATCCCAGTTTGTCACAAAGTGAGAAATCTGGAGGAAAAATAGACTGTGATTGCAAGTTGGGGAGGGAGTGGCAAGGAATGTGAGGAATTCAGGACCAGCTGGCCTGGGCAGATAAGAGAAAGCCAGGGGAGAGGGAGCAGAGGGAAGAAGGGAGAGAGGAGGAAAGAGAGGGTTGTGGGGGGGGAGAGGGAGGGAGGGGAGGGGAGAAGAAGAGAAGGGGGAGAGGGAGGAGGCTGGGTGGGTTGTGGGTATAGGGAAGAAAAGCATGTTTTTAGAGTTAACACAGGCTTTAAAGAGATTTCTGGCCATTTGCTGTTGCAATAGCAGGAGTTAATGGGTTAAAAATTTTCTCTCAGGCCACTGGCTATCACTGTGGAGTTTATATTGTGGCCAAGGTCTAGCAGTGAAAGACTGCTAACTTTTAGGTTTTATGACTTCCCAGAGGCCAAGGGAGGCAAGATTTATGAATGGGGGTATCCCAGTGGAGTGCCTTATCAGGGATGGGCATTACTATTTCCAGTGACTGAATTAGGGATGAGCACGCAACTTTAGAATTTGGGGAGAGATCATCATCTACTCTCAAATTAATGAAGTACAGGAGAGTTCCCAAATTTTAGTCACTCACTTTACTCAACCCAACCCAGCCTTTTACCCTATACACTTCTCAGGGTCATCATGTAGTAGGCATTTAGGACATAAAAAGGGACCATCCTTTCAGGCAGTAGCATACTTTTCCAAACAACTAGACAACACAGTTCATGGATGGATTCCATGTCTCCATACTCTTGCAGCAGCAGCCACACTAACACAAGAGCAAAAAAATTCACTTTAAGACAATCTATCACAATCCACTCTCCCTATGACCTTACAGAGCTCATCACATATAAGACATTTCCAGGCCTAATAACGCCTCATATACAGCAGATCCACCTAAAGTTCATAGAGGACCCTTCCATCACTATTTCTACCTGTAGCTCTCTCAGTCCCACTGCCTTGCTTCCTACCTCCAACGAGGCCCCCAAAAACAGTTGTATCAAGGGCCTACAGATGACCCTGACTCCCTTCCCTCACATTTCTAACACTCCTCTTCCCACAACCTCTGACACATGGTTCATAGATAGCAACTCAATAAACAGACATTCAAAAAAGGACAAGACATGCCATAGTCTGTAGATATAAAATAATAGAGACATTTGGGCTTTTAAAGGCCCATCTCACGAAACTTGGAGTTGCACCTGCCTCACTCTCAGCTTGCTCCTTTTGCTCTAACTACACTCAAGACACTTCCCGAGGCACCCACATTCCTAAGCCCTTACAGCACAAACATCAAAACTAAAAAATCAGGACCTGGAGCACAGGCCCGGGGAGTGAGTGAGATGACCCAGGCCATGGATCCTCATTTGACCCAGAGTGCAGGCCCAGCGCGGAACCCTTCAGCAGAACTCCCTGCAAAGAGGCTAGAGGCAAGACCCACCCAGCTGATTCAGGAGCAGAACATCTTGCCAGAGTGACACAAAGGGGTCAACTCTAACGCCTGCAGCAGAAAGAAGTGGAGCACAGCAGCCAGATCCAAACAACACCCACCTGGAGGAATCTGAACTTCAGAGATCCAGACCTGGTGCTAAGGTAATAA
>NW_004524653.1:11887152-11888848 GCF_000260255.1 Octodon degus
CATTATTAAAAATTTAAAAAATTAAGTCTTACTATTATGGACTACTTTACTATATTGGATTATGTGGCTGAATTCACACACCTACAATATTTGAATGGCAGTGGAATATGCATCTTTGACAAAACTAAACAAAAAAGGGGGATATATATGAAGGACCATTTTGTAGTAAAAAATATGTATATATCTGTATATACAGACAGGATAGATATACAGCTGCTTTCTCTTAGTTCAATGACGAAAAAGATTTGTACTAATAGTATTTAGACAAGATATCATGTCTGCATCTTGTACTATGAATAACTACTGCAAAGACAACAATATGCAATGTATTAATTATTGTAACTGTCCTACTAATGTTTTGAAACTCTCGTTGCTGTTTTTTCTCAGTAAAATTAATAAAAGTAAATAAAAAATACAAAAGAAAAAAAAAACTAAAAAATCAAAACTCCTTGCATTTAACATGGTCATGATCAAATGATACATTCAGATCATAGACTCTTCTTGTTCTCCTGTGTCCTTTAAACATGATGACACATGTACTAATAACATGCTATCTTTTATTTTTTTCAAAGTTTCTTCAGTCTCTGATGAGAGCTTTCACTAATGATGAACTTCCTGTCCTCGCTGAAACACCTGACACTAGCTTTTACATAGGCATACACTATCATCCTGTAAACCCTCCTTGCTCCCAAGATGATGCCCCTGTTAAGCAGGAAGCAGTCTAAGAGACATGCAGCCTCTTCATAACAGATGAAAGACAGGAATGGTTGGGCAAATACTTTCTTACCAACTATACTTTTAATCCTATTGGTTGATCATAATTTTGTCTCACATTGTACTCATCTTGTAATTTTGTGCCCACCTCATGATTTTGCTCTTTAAAATCACCTCTGTAAAGTAGACTCCGCAGCAACCCACTTGGACCCTCAAGGAGCTATCCCTTCTAATAGAGTTTTTCTACTTTTAACCTCCATAGTTTTGTACAATTCATTCTTCAATTTTGGAGAGCACAAACTTGACATATCAGACACGTAGCATTTTGTGGGTTATATTTCCCTTATGTAATTTAGAGATCCTTTGTCATTTGGCTGTCTGACTGAGGTAACTGGAAGGAAGAAAGAGTTTCCTTTTGTTTAATAGTTTCTGGATTATGATTCACTTAGATAATCAAAAATTGTTGCTTGGTGACAGTGCTGAGCAGTAAGAGTGGCCAGAACCAGTGGGCTGAATTTAGCGACAGGGACACAGGGGGAGGGAGTGAGGCCTGTGGCTGGACACAGTAAGCTGAAGCATTCTGCTAGACCCAACAGGGTCCACACAGACCCAGACCTACCAGGAGGATCTTTGAGGCTAGAGGTGGCAGGAGGTAACGTAATGAACTAGTCTGCTTGGAGGTCTTCAGGTATGTGAGGGAGAGGTGCCCAGACAGAACTCAGGCGAACCAGTGTACATACGAATTCCCAGTTTAGTATTAGCATTGTCATATACATATAGTGTGTGATTCTATGGTCTAAAATACAAAACCATTAGTTAACAAAGTTTATAAATTCCTGAAGTTCACTTGCTATTATTAATATTGCTAATTGTACTACTGTAACTAGAATACCATATCTACCATAGCCACATGTTTCCCCTTGAGTAATAATATTCAAAGGTGGTTCGATAATAACCTCGCCAAAAACCCTATATCTTAGGA
>NW_004524653.1:11890148-11891265 GCF_000260255.1 Octodon degus
ATGTCCGCATCTTCTACAGCAATTAACCACTAGGAAGAATGTATGCATTGTGTTATTGAAACTGTCCTAACAATTTGGTTTGAAACTGTCTCATTGCTATTTGTTTCTCAATAAAATTATGGAAAAAAATGGTGGAAACTTTGAATGAATAATATAAGAAAGAAATAGAATGTATGAAGCAAATTCAAAGAGTTACACAGGAGATTAAAAACTCCATCAGAAACCCAGTCCTAGCCCAGGTCCAGTGAGTGTGTGGGAGAGCATCTGCCTAACCTCCACCAGCGGGATCAACTCCGGGTCCCAGCCCAGACACACCATGGGTAAAACCATCTCCCACACCCTTGGGACGCCCCTACCACTCTGTAGCACCTCCCCCACCCCACCCGCCGAGTAGGAATTTCTACCCCGTTTGGGAACCCACAGACCCAGTCCTAGCCCAGGTCCTGTGAGTGTGTGAGAGAGATTCTGGCTACCCTGTGCTAGCAGGACCAACTCCGGGTCCCAGCACAGGTGCAGCATGGGTGAGACCTTCTTCCACCCCCTTGGGACCACCCCCATCACTCCACAGTACCTCCCCCACCCCGCCCACCGAGTAGGAATTTCTGCCGCAATCCGGGAACTCCCACACCCAGTCCTAGCCCAGGTCCATTGAGTGTGTGGGAGAGCTTCTGGCTACCCTCCACCGGCGGGACCAACTCCAGGTTCCAGCCCAGGTAAGCCTAGGTGAGACGCTCTTCCACCCCCTTGGGACACCCTTCACCACTCCGCAGCAGCTCCCCCACCCCGCCCGCCTGGTAGGAATTTCTGCCATGTTCGGGAACACCCAGACGACATCCTATCCCGGACCCAGTGAGTGTATGGGAGAGCTGCCTCTACCCCCACTCCACCTTGACTCCTACAGGCTCAGCTCAGGCCTGCCATACAGGCCTGGGATATAACCCTGCAGCTACAATCCCTACAGAGAGGGTAGAGGATAGAACCACCCAGCTAGTCCAGGAGCAGAACATCTTGCCACAGAGGCAAAACAGGTTCACCCTCAAGGGCAGCAGCAGGAAGGAGCTGAGCACAGCAGCCAGACCCAAGCCAGGCACAGCTGGATAAATCCAGACTTTGTAGA
>NW_004524653.1:11897241-11903559 GCF_000260255.1 Octodon degus
TTGGGATAGATATATAGTTACATTCTGTTAATGAATAGAATGATTTGTTCTAATGGTGTTTGTAAATAGGTTATCAAGTCCACATCTTGTGCAGCAGTTAACCACTAAGAAGAATGTATGCAATGTGTTTATTATCGAAACTGTCCTACCGATTTGATTTGAAACTGTCTCTGCTATTTGTTTATCAATAAAATTTTGGCAAAGAAAATAAAGTTAAATTAAAAAAAATTCTATCACAAGCTAGCAAAACTGACTTCCAAAGAATGAAGACACCATTGCAGCTAGTGAACAAGTTCTCTTAAAGGCAAGGATCCAAGAAATAATAATTTAAGAGCTGCAAAATGAATCAGAGATGAACATCATAAGACTAATAGGCGTCAATGAAAAGGACTGCACTAACAGAAGCAACCTAAAAAGAATATGGGCATAAGTAATAGCAAAAAGCTTTCCTGGTTGTGTCAGTGAATTGATAGCAAAGCATTTATGTATTTATTTATTTATTTATTTATTTTATTTTTTGCAGAACCAGAGATTGAACTCAGACCCTTGTTTCAACAGAATAAACATTTGTTTCTTGATTCCAAAAAGGAAATTGAACAGTTTGATATTGCCACTCATCTGCAGACAGCCCCAGAACTAGCTAGCAGAGTCTTAATCGACCCAAGATAGAGACTTTGCAGAAGGAAAAAGTGAAAGGAGTTACCCATCAGACTTAAGTGGATAGCTGAAGAAAGACAAAAGAAATATAACTGCTTGACACAGAGGATTGAATAAGAGAAGAAATTATTGTTATTGCATGGAAAATTCAAACACATCAGAATCTTATGGATAAAACTCAGAAGGTAAAAGTGAAAAAAGAAACATTGAATGTCTCTGCCACTTACAAATTTCAGACTTGTCGGAAGTGCTGAAGTGTTACAGATATGCCTTATCATTCGCATCAAAAATAATTAAATTTTTAGTAATAACTTCAAATTCTGTTTGTTTTAGATGAGATCAGGTGCATTCAGGGTGGGATGGCCATAGACCTATTATGGTTTTCCTGTTTATAACTATGAGCTATTATTGATATCTTTCTGTGAGCAATATTAAAGCCCCTTCCCCATTTCATTGTTTTTGGTTTGTCAAATCAATCTTTTTTTTTTATACAGTACTTACATTTTTTTCCACTATATAAGTTACATATCATTACAACAAAGCAGAAAATAGATTAATTCATTTCTAATTTTAATACTTATGCAAGAATAAGAAATAATTAGGTGCTGAGAGCTAAAACTACTGAGATGAACAATTGTAAGCATTGTTTTATTTCCTTCATTTTATAAAGTTGTGCATTAGTTTTTATATTTTTGTGTTTTGTAGTTACAGTTTGAATAAACAATTTTGCATCCAAAAAATAGCAGAAAACTTCCCAAATGTGGGGAAACAGACTGACATTCAGATAACTGAGGCCAAAAGAACTCCAAATAATATCAACCCCATTAAAACTATACCCAGACATATAATAATCAAGATCCTAGAAATTAAGCACAAGAACAACGTACTAAAAGCCACTAGAAGGGCCAGCCAAATACCTTATCAGATTAAAGCACCTGCTTAGTAAGATGTAGCTGCTAGGGTTCGATCCCCAGCATGTGGTGCCAGCCTCACCCTCAGGGCATGCTGAGATGGTGATTAAGACTGGGCATGGGGATGTGTGCCTGTAATCCCAGCTCTTTGGGAGGCTGAACACAGCAGAATCACTACAAGTCTGATCTACGTAGCGAGACCCTGTAGACCCATACTAAAATACAATAAATAAATAAACAAATAAATAAATGCAAGCCACTAAAGAAAAGAAATATCACCTTTAAAAGAAAATCCATCAGAATAACAGATTTCTTCTCACAAAACATTAAGTCAAGAAGAGCATGGAGCAAAGTATCCCAAGTCCTACAAGAAAACAAATTCCAACAAAGTCTTATATACCCTTCAAAACTCTCTTTTAAGTTTAATGGAGAAGTAAAATACTTCCATGAGAAACAACAAATTAAGAATTTCATGACGACAAAACCTACCCCATACAGAATAGTAAAAGACATTCTAGAAAGGGATCAAAATGACCACAATTCCAAGAGCAACAACAGAAAGAACCCACCAAACAGGGCAAACAAACACAGGGAAAGTAGGGAACTAACAGCAGGAAGATGACATGAAAAACATAAGGCAGCACATATGAATTATAACCATCAATGTAAATGGATTCAGTCCATCAATTAAAAGAAGTAGATTGACTGAATGGATCAAGAAACAAAATCCAACAATATGTTGTTTACAAGAAACACATTTAATCCTAAGATAAATTCATAGGTTGAGACTGAAATGATGGAAACCAATACTACATGCTCCAGGAACCCAGAAAAAAGCACAGATAGCTTTTCTGTTTGCAGACAACCTAAACTTCAAACTTCAAATCAAGAATGATCAAATGAGAGACTGGGCATGGTGTCGCATGCTTGTAATCCCAGCTCTTGAGCCCTAAAAATAAAAAAAAAAAAAAAAAAAAAAAAAAAAGAATGATCAAATGATATTTAAAAAAAGGTTGACAAGTAACATTCTTGTTAGGAGAAAACTTCAAGAGGAAGAAATAACACTCATATATGAACCAAATGTGGGAATACCGAACTATATAAAACAAATTTTAAAGGATGTAAAAAATCTAATAACCAATAGCAGGATGCTAACAGGGAACCTTAAGACTTCCATATCTCAGAAAGACAAGTCAAACAGACAAAAAAAAAAAATAGCAAAGAGGCAGTAGGACTAAACCAAGCCTTTAAACAAATGGACTTAGTGGACATTTATAGAGTGTTCCACCCAACATCTGAATACATGTTCTTTTCAGCTGCACATGAGACATTATCTAAAATAGACCATGGACTAGCCCATAGATCATGCTTAAGTAAATGCAAGAAAACAGAAATTGTCCCATGCATATTATTGGACCACAGTGCAATGAGACTGGAATTTAATGACAACAAACTGCAAAAACCCCATAAACACATGGAAAATAAACAACACTCTCCTCAGAAACCAATGGGTTACAGATGAAATTAAACTATCTACAAGTCAACAAAAATTCAAACACAACTTACTGGAATTTGTGGGATGTAATGAAAGCAGTTCTCAAAGGGAAATTTGTAATGGTGAACTCACACATTAGGAAAACAGACTGCCTGGCAAGCAGAGCGCAGGGTCCTGAGTTCAACCTCCATTACCATACCACACACACACACACACACACACACACACACACACACACACACACACAAAGAAAGAACCATTTTTCTGCCTGGCAAGCTCATGGTCCTGAGTTCAATCTCTAGTACCACCAAAAAAAAAAAAAAAAAAAAAAAAAAGACCTTTTTAGGGGCCAACCAGATAGCTTTCTTCTGCCTAAGAAAACAGAATAAGAACAAATAAACACCCTAATACTGCACCTCAAACTTCTAGAAAAACAAGATGGGCTATGAAGATAGCTCAGAGGACTGAGTGCCTTTCTGGCAAACAAAGTCCTGGGTTTGATCCTCAGTACCACATGCCATCCAGGTCCTGGGCTGAGCTGGATACTGAAATTGGGTGTGGGTGTGATGGCACACGCCTGTAATCCCAGCACTGAGAAGGCTGAAAACAAGAGAATCACTATGAGTCTGAGCTGTACAGTGAGCCCTTGTACTAAATAAGTAAATAAATAAATAAATAAATAAACTTTTAAAAATTAAAAAAAAAAGTGCAAAACAAGCCCAAAGAAGGCAGAAAGTTATAAAGATTAGAGAAGAAACTAATGCAATTGAGACAAAACAATACAAAGGATTAATGATTCAAAGAGCTGGTTCTTTGAAAGATTAAATAAAATTGATAAACCCCTAGCCAATCTCATCAAAAAGAGAAAGGAGGGCCAGAGAGATAGCTCAGTAGAATAAGTGCTCGCCTGGCAAGCACAGGGACCTGAGTTCAATTCCTGATACTGGGAAAAAAAAAACAGGAAGGAAAAAATGCAAATTCAAGCAATAAGGAATGAAAATGGTGAAATTACTACAGATCCTGTGGAAATCATAGCATTATCAATATCTACTATGAAAATCTTTATTTCCACAGAATGGAAAGCACATGAATGTATAGTTTCTGAATTAGGTACAAATTATCAAAACTGAATCAAGAAGATGTAAAAACTCTGACTAACCCAATATCAGTCAGTGAAATCGAACATGTAATAAAAAACAACGACAAAGAAAAGCCCAGGTCCTAATGGCTTACTAGCTGAATTTTGAAAGAAATGTAGGCAAAATTTAATTCCAATACGCCTCAAACTCTTCAATGAAATTGAAAAGGAAGCAATATTCCCAAAATCATTCCTGGAGGCCAGTATTATACTGATACCAAAACAGGAAAAATACTCAACCAAATAATAGAATTATAAGCCAATCTCTCTCATGAACATAGATGAAAAAATCTTCAATAAAATACTAGCAAATAGAATGCAACAAATCATCAGGGAGATTATACACCATGACCAGGTAGGATTCAACCCAAGGATGCAAGGATAGTTCAATATAGACAAATCTATAATTGTAAGATATTTTATCAATACAGCCAGAAATAAAACCACATGATCCTCTCAAGAGATGCAGAAAAAGATTTGGACAAAGTACAGCACTCATTTGTGATCAAAATCCTACACAAAAGGTACATGACAAGGATGTCCACTTATCACCACTCGTATTCAATATAGTTCTGGAAACATTAGCCAGAGCCATTACACAAGATAGAGAAATAAAGGAATAAATTCAGGCAAAGAGGAAGGTAGAGTATCATCATTTGCAGATGACATGATACTCTACATGGAAGACCAAAAAAAAAAAAAAAATCCATGAAGAAGCTCCTAGAATTAGTAAACAAATTCAGTCATATAGTAGGGTACAAAGTCAGCACAAAAAAATCAGTAGTATCCCTCTACACAGATAACAAACTCACTGAGAGAGAAATTAGAAAAATAGTACCCTTCATGATAGCATCTAAAAAAAAGAAATACTCAGGAATTAATCTAACAAAAGAAGTAAAAGATCTATACAATGAAAATTACAATACTCTAAAAAAGGAGATTGAAGAAGATTTCAGAAAACGGAAAGGTATTCCTGCCTGGATAGGAAGAATAAACATTGTGAAAATGGTCATACTCCCAAAATTGTTATACAGATTTAATGCAATCTCTAATCAAATACTATCAACATATTCTATAGATCTATAGAAAACATTCCTGAAATTTATTTGGAATCAGAAAATATCTAGAATAGCAGAGGCAATCCTGGCCAACAAAGGTAAGACAGGAGGTATTACAATCTCTGACTTGAAATTATACTACAAAGCTATTGTGATAAAATCAGCATGCTATTGGGGAAAGACAAACCTGAGGATCAGTGGAACAGATTAGAAGATGCAGACACAACTACAAATGCTCTCAGCCATCTTATATTTGACAAAGGGGCTAAACTTGTTCACTGGAACAAAGATAGCCTATTTTGCAAATGGTGCTGCAAAAACTGGCTCTCCACAAAGTAAAACTGGATCCAGGTCTATTAGCACGCACTAAAGTTAAAATGGATTAAAGATCTAAACATTAAAACAGAAACACTAAATCTACTGGAATAGATAGTAGGTGGAAAGCTTGAAAACAGAGGTAGGCAGACAGTTCATGAACAAAAATCAAACTGCATGGGAAATACTTCAAAGAATCAACATCTGGGATATCATCTTATTGAGAAGTTTCTGCAAGTCAAAATCAATCACCAGCAGTGTGAAAAGACAAGCACCATTGCACAATCAATCTGGAGACACCTAAAAAACTAGGATTGAAAGTCCCATTTAACCCAGTTATTCCTGTTCTGGATATTTTTCCAAAAGAACTGTAAACATCATATGACAGTGACATGTGTAACCATCTTTATAGCAGCACAATTTGTCATAGCCAAATTTTGCAAACAACCAAAATGCCCATCACTGAGGAATGGATATAAAAGATGTATTCTTATACAATGGAGTATTGTTCAGCTATTAAAAAAATCTTGAGGCCTTTAATAGATAAATGGATGCAACTGGAGGCTATATTCATAAGTGAAATAAATAAGAGCCACATGTGTAAATATCATATAATCTCCCTAGTGCAAGAACCTGAAAAAATAAATATAATCTGAAAAGAATAATAGATATAGTAAATTGGAAAAACTGAACATAAGGATAAAAAATAAAGATGGGGCAAAGGGAAAAGAGATAAGAAAAAAG
>NW_004524653.1:11904179-11904820 GCF_000260255.1 Octodon degus
CTTCTCACTGAATTAATTGAAAGTAGCCGTATATTTATCCTAACTATTCTGTATATACAAATACAAAATGGTCCTTCCTTTGTATCCCCTTTTTTTGTTTAGTCTGTCATAGAGATGGGTATTCCATTGGCATCTAAATGCTATAGGTGCATGAATTTGGGAAAACAATCCAATACAGTCCAGTAGTCCACAATACTAGTGGGTTATCCACAGAAGTTGTCTCCTTAGGCACACTCTATGTCATTGACCACGTTGCTCTGTGGCCCCATAATCTTGATCAGAAAATTTGAGACACACTGAGTTATATGATGTTACAGTATACGTTCTCCTATATCCTGAGTCTTCACTGACCTTAAAAGGCTAGAATCAGAATGGTGGCTATTCTTACAGCCCTTCTATTTCTCTAATTTTTGTTCTGCAAACTTAGGTTGTTAACCCTCCAGAAGAGAAGCTTATTATTACTCTATAATATATACAGTTGGGTTTACCTCACTATCTGCCTGAATATCAAACATCTTAGGTATAACACGGAACAGGTATTTTCCATCAAGTATTGAAACGTTAAACTTTAAATCCCTACAGAATATGGAGAAAAAAATTTAAAAATGAAAAATATTTAAAGAATATGAATAAAGAATTAC
>NW_004524653.1:11907215-11908039 GCF_000260255.1 Octodon degus
ATGTCATTTTTCATATTATATAGAAGTGTTTCTCTTAGCATCTCTTGTAAGACGAGTCAGTTTTTTACAAATTTTCTTAGTTTTATCTATTTCATAAAAAATTATTTATTTTACCTTGATTCCTGAATACTTTCTTTGATATAGAATTCTGCATGGACAATGTTGTTCTTTTCTCTCTAAACTTATAGATATTGTAGCCCTAGTTGGCCTCCTTGGTTTTTATAAGTTAACTATTTGTTACATAATTTTAATGTGTGAGTGACAATTTTTTTCTCATTTTCAAAACATTTTCCTTATCTTTTCCTTTCAGTAGATTGACTGGAAAGTGCTCTGACATGGACTTATTTCTGTTTGTATTCTGTAGTATGTAGTAAACATCAAGACTACATAAACTGATTTTTTTCATTGTACACATAAAATTGGGGAGTTTAGGGGTGGGGATATAGATCAGCGGTATAAACAGATGCATGGCAAGTCAGTGTCCTGAGTTTCATCCCTGGTACCAGAGAAATCAAACAAAAAACAAAAATCCAATTGGGGAATATTATTTCTTCAAATAATTATTCTTCCCCATTTTTATTTTGTGTGTAATACTAAGTGTGTGAGGATCATTTGATATTATCAAATAGGTTCCTATTGTCTACTTTTTCTTTTAAGCTTTTTCTCACTGTAATTATCGATTTTTAACTTTCATCTTTTTTTAGTTCAACTTATAATACCATATTTCCCAGAAAAATGAAGCTTTTGCACAAGAAATTTAAATAAAATTATATCAAGATACACAAAAATGAAATTGTCCAAAACTTATTGTAAAGAAAAAATCA
>NW_004524654.1:0-10057 GCF_000260255.1 Octodon degus
GGTCCCGCTGGTGCAGGTAGCAGGAAGCTCTCCACACACTCACCGGACCTGGGCTAGGACTGGGTCTGGGGGTTCCCGGAAGTCGGCAGAAATTCTTTCTGTTGTTATTGAAGCTGTGATCACTTCTGTCTTTTTCTAGAATATCTGTCAGTACTTTTTGGTAGGAAAACTGTTGGGAAAAGGTGCCCTTGAACTCACACAAGACCACATGCGTGTTAGCTGACAGAAAGGGAGTGGTTTATTGATGGTAACTAGCATGTGCAGGGTTTCTCAGTGGACCTGAACAGCAGCAATGGCTGGGGAGGCAGGCACTTTGTAGAGCAGGTGGGAATGAGGGAAGGTGAGTCATAAAGTGTCCTTTGCTGGGCCAGTGTGTTTTGGGCAGGTGGGAATGGGGAAGGGGAATCATAATATGTCCCTGGATGGGTCAGGATGTTCTGGGCACAAAGCATAGAGTCTTTTAAGCAAGCTGAAACAAAACTATATGCATAAGCAGCTGGGTGCAGACAGTCAAGGTTAAATCTTTGCAGCACAGTTGTGGTTGGGGCATCTGAGACCATCGGAAGTGGTGTGGGGGAAGGGGGCCCATGGCTGGGCGCCTTAACACTCTTTGTATGGTTGATTTGGTGGTCATGTGTTTCTTCAGTTGCTCTCTATCATTGAAGTATCTTTTCTCTTCATTAAATTTGATAGATAGTTTTGTAAGATATATCAATATAGGTTGGAAGTTGTTTTCTTTCAGGACCAGAAATATTTCACTCCAAGCACTTCTTGATTTGATGGTCTGTGTTGTAAAATCTGCCATTATTCTGATGTGTTTGCCTTTATAAATGCTCTGTTTTTTTTTCTTTAACAGCTCTTAATATTCTGTTCTTTTGTTGAACTTCTAGGATTGTTATGGTTTGCATCTAGTTGTCCCCACAAAGCCTCATGAAGTCACGGGGCAGCTTCTAGAGTTTGTGATTAATTCCTGATCCAGTGCTGGGATTATGGGTGTGAGCTAAATAAACATTTCCTTCCTTAATTTTGAGTGTTGGGTATTTTTCCCAGTAATGACAGAAAAGTAATGGAGATAGGGATCTTGATTAGTATATGTCTATGTGTAGATTAATTTTGACTGTGGCTAATTGGGGTTCAATATGCCTCACTTCTCTGTATGTCAGTTTTTTTCCCCACATTTGTGAATTTCTCTGCCACTACTTCTGCAAATCATCATTTTGTGTGTTTTGTGCTGACTCCTGCTGTTTTGTTGACATCTATCAGTTTCATATTGTTTTTCTTTGCATCATCGTGCAGCTGTTGAATTCTTATTTACTGGTTCCTTTTTTTTTTTTTTAAGAAATTTTTCCTTCTGTAATTGCTAGTTGCAATGCTGTCTTCAAGGTCTGAAAGTCTATCTTCAGTTTTTTTTATTAAAGCATTTTTGACAGTTTTTTAATTTTTTTTATTGGCTACAGGGTTTCACTATGCAGTTCAGACTCATAGTGATCCTCCTGTCTCTGCCTCCCCACCCCTGGGATTACAGATGTGCACCACCATGCCCGATTTTGGGGTGGCATGGTGCACCTGGGGGTCTGGGGCTGGCACAGTATGTGATACCAGAGATCAAACTTGGCTCCTTGTGCTTGCCAGGCAGTCACTTATACCCTGAGCTATCTCCCTAGCCCAATTTTGCCAGCTTTTGATGGGATTCTTAATTTCATGGATATATGTTTGAATCTGTTTCATGCATTCCAATTCTTTACTGTATCATTCATTCAGTGTTTCTAGGATTTTTCCCTTCTCTATTTTTTATCTATGTCTTCTTCAGATGTGCTGAGCAATTCTCATGATGTCTTTCATTTCTTTTTCTTTTCTTTTTTTTTTTTTTTACCTGAGAGATGATTTCTGATCTGATTTTTACATAAGTTGTTTTTTTTTACTTCAGTTGCTATCATCTCAGAAATTTCAGGTGTGTAACTTCCAGGGTCTATGTTCTTATCTCCTGGATTCTTTTTGAGTGGGCTGGAGATCTGAGATTGCCTTTTGCTCCTTCATTTTGACATTTTTTAAGCTCCTAATGTTCAATCAGGCTCAGAAGCAATGGTAGGGAGTTGGGGTGCAGGTCAGCAAGGCTTTTGAAACAGCGGGGTTCCAGGTAGGCTTACCAAAGCTCCCACTGTCTAGGGTTCAGCATGGCTTCTATGAAAGTGGGGGTGCCCAAGCTACAGCTCAGGAAGGTTCCAATGATAATGGGGGGCAGGTCAAAGTTCCATAAACCTGTCTTGATGGGATGGGGGTGGGCTGCGGCTCAGTAAGCCTCCTGCTATGATAGGGGGCAGGGCTCACCAGGGCCTGACAGCTATCCAGGGTAAGCCTGACTTCCATGATGGTGTGGATACAGCTCCTGTGCTTAAAGTACTTGGTCAATTCTGCATGCCTATATCTTTAGTATGAGCAACTACTTTGAAGGTAACAAATATGAAATATGTTAGCCATTGTTAATCTCCTATTATCTGGTTTTGAAATTCTGTGTCATTGTTTTTATGGTTTTTTCTCTTTTAAATAAATCAAAACATCTTTATTATTCACAAAATATTTTTCTTTAATACAACATAGTATTTTGAAATTTTAGGTAATGTATTTAGAATTTAGTTTTCTACACAAGTGATTCAGGTTTTAATGAGCTTCCCATTGTTTCAATACCATTTGTTAGATTTTCCCAAAGGTTTTCAGCATCACCTTACTGTGTGCTCATTTCCTACAGCTGTACAGATGCGCTTTTGCATTTCCTATTGTGCTACACTGACCTCGGTTTTCACAGTAGAAGTTATCACACTATCTGGCTTTTGACGTTGGCTCTAAGTTTGAAAGTGGACAGGATATCATATAGTCATACTGCCAAGAGCAAGTGGTGACTGGAGATTATTGTACCTATTTTTGCCACTATTAACTGACAACATAGGAATTATAACTATTGCTTTTTTAAGTTGCATTTCTCCTGTTTCTTTTCAAATTTGTCTTATCCATCCTTACTCATTTATTCTTCCTTTTGGATTTCAAGGACTTTTGATTGGCAATGTCTTAAACTTATTAATTCACTTGGGGAAGAATGAGCAGGTCAGCTGTGACATCGCTCACTGCTCCGTTTCTGCTTACACACCTTATGGTAACATGCTATTCACAAAGCAGCCACGAGGTGGGTGTAGGAGCAAAGAAGCTTGAAACATCTCTTCAGTGCTTTTGAGAAAACCAGTGAAGAAGTACAAAAGGAAAGTAGGATGAGTTTGCTGGACAGGCTGAGGTTACAGTTACCTACAGGTGATATCTTACCTTTAGGGGATATGAGTTAGTATTTTTTATTTATGTGATTTTCCTGGAAGTAGGTGAAGAAGGTGATCCTTCCCAGGGCAAAGTAAAGCTCAGACAAGATGACTTCTGGATATGCATGGAGCAGAGCCTACATCCACCTATGCCAAAATTTCCCTACTCCATACTATCTGAAAGGAATACAGCATGGCAGCAGGAAAATATGTGTGGGGCCATCAGCTGATGTTTAAAATCTCTGCACTTCTCATTTGCATCTTCATCTCACTTCTGGACGATCATATCTCCTTTCCAATTCTTTTCTTTCATCAGGGTAATCAATTTTGTTAGTCAGAGGTAGGGAAAATCAGAACAAACAAGGTTACTGTTTCAAGGAGATGGGGTGAGTTGGGCAGTGTGGCAACCTGGCAAGCATTGAAAAGCTGCCCTTACCTTCCAAGAGCATTTGGTGCACTGATGGACAAGATGCCCACAACCCCTCTCCTGCTTCCTTCTGAGTCACCTCAAGAAGCCTCTGAAGGACCCATGAGGACCAGGGCATTATTGCCTGTTGACTCCAGGGGACAGGCACAGTGGGCAGGAATGATGGGGACATGCTCCCAACAGTGCCAGGCAGCTCTAGGCATCACTGGACAATATAAAGCAAAGTAAATTTCAGACAAAGGTCTGGGTAACTGGATGCACCTTGAAATCATATTCCATGAGCGAACACTGCACTGGGGGCTTGTTTTGCAAAATGACTCTTGCTGAGTCACTGTGGAAATGTGACAGCATTGATACTAGCCGCTTCAACTTCCTGTAGCCTTAAGAAGGAGAGTTAGAAGCCATGGTGTAGCCTTATAAGGCCATTTGAGGTAATTCTTTGGGGAGGCAGGGCTGTGATTCAGAGAGGTCTGCAGAAAGGAGAGAGAAGGGCATATATAAGGTCAAATGCACTCTCTCTCTTTCTGTGTGTCTCTCTTTCACACACACACACACACACACACACACACAAAGATCCTTTTGATTTTTTTTTATTTTCAAGTTTACGGGTACAATTTAGATATACATAATGCTGACCTTCATTATTTGGAATTTCCTCCTGTACATTATATATCCCAATCCCCACCATGCTTTTAGCCAACCCCCTTCTTTCCCTTCAACCCTTCTTCTCTTGTTTACAAATTTTGATTTCAATTTTGTCCTTCTTTTATCATTTTATTCTTTTCCTTTCTTCCTCCCTCACCCTCTTTCTTCTAAACAAGTTCTTAATATGTCCCAATACCCTTTGTGTACTTTGGTCCTTATTTAAACTTTTGGTAACTCACACCAGAGAAACAATGCGATTTTTACATGTGTGCCTGATTTATTTCACCTAAGAATATGATTTCAAGGTGCATGCAGTTACCCAGACCTATGTCACTCACCACACACTGAACTAAAATCAAAATGGATCAAAAATCTAAATAGTAAAACAGAAACACTAATTCTAACAGAAGAGAGAATAGATAGAACTCTCTAAGACATAGATGTAGGCAAAGATTTCATGACTAAAACCCCAGTGGGAAATCCTTCTGTCTTTTGTAAATTCTCTTTTCCCTAAATTCACAAAACTTGAGTTCTCCTGTGCCAGTATGGTAGTGGTGGAAGGCTGGAGAGATGTTTATCTTCACCCTGCAAGAAGCAGTTCTACTGATATATATATATATATATATATATATATATTATGTATATATATATGTATATATATGTATGTGTATGTATTTCAGATCTAAGGCTTTAGGGCTGATGCTTGGCATGCATTACATACAGTTCAGAGATCTTTCACTAATTTTTTGCACCATTCCAGAACAAACTGCCCAACAACTCCAAACAGGGATCCAGGTATATGACTAAGATGTTTTGAACCCCAGAAATACAATGTTCAGAACCTCAGAAAACTTCCAGCATTCACAAAAGCCTGCTTGTATCAAGGGATGCTCTGTGACTCCCCACCTCATCCACTGGTACTGTCTGAGGGCCATGTGTAAGACCTCCTCCCAGGCCCACGCCCTTGGTGGAAGGACCTGGGCTGGCAGCCTCTGACAACTACACTCTCCTAATGTTGGAGATCACCACCACTGTGCTCTCTGTGCACTTCAAACATGAATCTCTGATACTCCCCTCTGCTCTGCCTGGCTGATGCAGAGCTGGGCTACACCTCTTTGACCAGGAGAGTTTGTTTAAAGGCTAGGCTAAAGTCAGTTGTCTCACTCACATCTGCTGTTCTAACCAAGAAAGGTAGGAGAGAAAGTGAGGGCTCCACTGCACCCCAGACCCCCAGCACCTAATGCATTGGCTTCAACCCCTCCCTTGGAAGAAGACAATGACTTTCAGTACAGCATTAAGTATGTGTTTTGTTTTTGAAAAAGAGAACTAGAGATATTGTGTAACTTATGAAGGTCACATTGATACTGTTTCTTTTCTTCCTTTTAACCAAGGACGGCAATTTGTGGGATGCTACCTATGAATCCAGCCCCTACCAACCCCTCACCATGTCATCTCATTTACTTCCCATTATTACTCATTTACAGCTGAGGAAACCAATACTCAGATAAATTTTGTAACTTGCTCAAAATACAATTTCATGATTGATTCTATTACTCATTTTTAGCTGTTGTGTTGTAACTCAGTGTTATCAAATTCTAATACTGTATTGTAAAACTTAGAATTTGAATCTGAGAGCGGCTCTGTGCCTTAAATGAGGGAATTTAGATTTCCCTCCTAAAAGATATTTGAGAAGGTTAAGATGCTAGACGTGGAAGGTATTATCAAGTGTGTGCCTTCACTGGGCCCTGACACCACCTCTTTCTCCTTTTTTGCTACCCTGTACATGTATTGCACGAATGCTTTCTCTGTCTCTGCCTCTGCCTCTGCCTCTGCCTCTCTCTCTCTCTCTCTCTCTCTCTCTCTCTCTCTCTCTCTCTCTCTCTCTCTCTCTCTCTCTCTCTCTCTCTCATTGTCAGTTGCCATTAGAAAAAGATTTTCAAGGGGCCAGTACCTCCCTTCCCCACCATCGAGGGCCCTGGGATCAAGAGATCTATTCCAACCTGCTTACTGAAATGAAGAGAAGCCAGACAACGGAGGTAGTCAGGTTCCATTGGCGTTTCCATTTTATATATTAAACAGAATTAAGTAGAATGCTGGTCAACTCAGTGTCATCACTTTTCATGTCTTTGTTGTAAGGACGAGGGCTGGAGTATTTATGTTAGGGGTTTTTGCTATTGTAGAGTAACAACATAATATTTATCCAAGAAAGCAGCATTCTATTTTAGTAGTCTCATTTGGTGGGTACAATGCGTTCATATGCCAATATAAATAAAGGCAGAGTAGAATATATTGCATATTATATCAACAAACATGCACCAGTTTTAAGTTATATAAGCTTTATGTTGTCATAATTACAAGCTAATACAAATCTGCAAAGAGAAAGAGCTTTATTTTGCTCCATGGTTACTCATTACTCATTACTTATTTGAATAACCTAAAAATTAGGACTTTTTCTGCCTACACATAACAAGCACAAGAATAAATATTGGTAACTTGATGCTTTACAATCCTTAAGCCCCTAAAGAAATATTGACAATTAAAGTCCTTCACATAAAAAGAATCCAGTCCAGATCCATGGATTATACCTAACTGTCATGGCTCTTCAGTCCTTCCAGTGTGGAGGACCTCCTCAGTCTTTCATTTTAATGATCTCTGTGTATTTGAAGGTTACATGCTAGTCATTTGATAGAGTATCCCCATCTGTGATTTAAGCTGGACTGAGGCTGTCACTCACATAAGGTTCCTCACTGCAGGAACATCATGGACACGATGCTCCACCCTTTCACCGCCTCCCCAGCAGAGGCTTTGCTTGGTTTTGTCCTAGTACCTAGTATGTTCGTCTGGATCACTTGACTGTTATAAGATGTGGATTTATCTTTCTTAGCATCCTGGCTGTTGTGCTTTCCCCACCACATGACACCCTCACTGCCTTCTAGGACCTGCACTCTGCTCCAAGTGACCATGGCTTCCATTGTCCCTGTATCCTCAGGACACAGGCTCTGGCTTTGCTGTGCCCCATTTAGTGGATTCAAGGAAATCATCATCAAATTGTTGGGGGCAGGAGAGAAAGCAATTAGATAGAACACACTCTTTGTTTGTTTGTTTTTCAAGTTAAAGGCCTGATCTTTTCTACCATAACACTATATTATTCAATGGTTTTCATGGTGACTATTTCAACCGACTTACAGTGGAAGAACCTACATCTGGGAATGAAGTCCTCAATGTTTTCCATCAAAAGGTACTCCCAAGTAGAAAAATTTGGTTCAGAGGCAGCCCCAACAAGCTACAATAAGTTGAGCCAGAAATGACACCAGGGACCCCAGGAGAATGTCTTTGTGGTTTGTCCCTCATACTCTGAACTCATAGAGAGGGTGTTGAGGAGCGTGGGGTAGAAATCAGCTGTGAGCTGTAACCTTGGTGGCACATGGTGAGGCACGAGACAGATTCCTTAACCCATGAAAGTCAGTTCAATCTGATAATCCCTGGTCCTTGCATGTCAGACAGCTCAAGATCTACACAGCCCTCTGAGTGTTTATGGCCTTGACCACCTCACCCTCCTTGAGCGTGAACACTAGCCTTGTTCATCACCCCCACTGTGTGAGGTGTGATGCAGAAAGGCAGGTGGCCAGGGGGCCTTTGCAGATACACGGGTGCCTGTCCAAATGGCTCCGAGACGGTTGGGATTCCTCTTTGCGAGCATCACTATGAGCACAGAGGAGAGCTCACTCCCAGCTTGCATTGCTGAGAAGTCTGCTTGTGAGAACGGCTGGTGCACTGGAAGGGCTTATGTCCACCCGGCCTCATAAAAATCCCTGATTCCCTGATAAGGAGAGGAAGTGTCTGCCTCAGGAATTTGGTCTGTGATAACCCGTTCCACTGCGCTTGGTGGACTGTGGTGTGTGTCTGCAACGAGTGGCCATTGGTTGCATGAGGCGGAGGCTGCCGCAGGCTCTAAAGGAATGTGTGTCTAATATTTGGTGCTGAAAGGCTAGAAAGAGAAGCAGAACGCAGGATGTGTCAGGGCGGCTGGTTCCCGGTGATGGAAAGGGTGTGATCCTCCCATGGGCAGCAGCGGGGGATGGGAAGAATGTGCAGAGGATTAGGCGGCTCTGCTTCACTGGGTCTCATTTTTAAAAAATGAGAAATATACAATTTTTTTAACCTTTCCTATCTCTTTCCCTTTACTCTTTCAAGTTGACTTCCCCTGAAACTGAGTTGTAAATAAACTAAAGGTTGATAGTGTGTCTTGTACTCATTCTGAACTTTATACGGAGTGCCATCCCTTTGGAAATGAGGGAATAGGCTGTGTCCCTCTTAGGTATACATAAGACATCAGGCAAAGGAACGTGTGTTCTTCAGCTTATGCATGGTAGAGGAGGGGAGGAGATTTTCAGAAGTAAAGAGCCAGGTGCTTGGCTTCTGTTCTTAGAGAGGAAAGGCAACGCTTACACTGATCAAAAACATCACACTGGCAGGCATTTGATCCACTTATTTGGATAATTTATTAGTGGATTAAGTGGCTGAAGATCTGAGTGTTTGTCCCAGCTTTGCTTCCTTCTGATTCTGTGCAGGGAAAGGAAGACCTACCCACTTCTCAGTTTCTCATTTGCGCCGTGTTTGCCCTCCTGTAGGGCAGCTCCAGTGTCCTACAGGAGGGAGACACTTTGTGCAAGGCAAAGACTGTGAGGAAACAAAATGTGTTATGGGTGACTTCTCCTTTAAAGCCTAAGGTTACACCTATTCTCACTCCATTTTTAGTGATAGTTGCATTAGCCCATAGCATTTTCTTAATTCCTCACTACAACTAGTGGAGAATGAGTAGAAAAGTACTAATTTTGTTGTAGTCCAATCTTGCATGCAACTTACAGCGTAAGTGGGAAGGGAGGTGGATTTTTGTGCCAGGTAATGGAAAAGAAGGCATCATAGAAGATTTTTCTGGACGGGGAGGCAGCCAGGCCAGATAGCTCAGTAGACTAGAGTGCCTCCTTAAGTAGGCGCAGAGATCGGGGCTTGATCCCCAGAACCACCTGCCATGTGGGCCCTCCCTCCAGCGGCACGCTGAGATGGTGGTACACACCTGCAATCCCAGTGCTTGAGAGGCTGAAAACAGAGGGATCAAAATGAGTCTGATCTGTGTAGTGAGACCCTGTTGACCCTGCATATACATAAAAAAGAAGTAGAAAGATTCACCGTGGGATGTCAATATGGCGTAATGGAAACACTTTACTCACAGAGGATTGAGCTTACATTCTAGATCTGCTAGACAGTGACTATGTCACCTGTAAAGTCATGTTTGTACAATGCATTTGGCAGGAAAAGATCAATTCTTTTACTTGTTCCATTGACAAGGACTTTAGGTTCGTTCATTCTGTTTATCAGAGATTTTCCCAGCTAATTTTCTCTTTTTAGATATTTCAAAACTACATAATTGAAATAGTTAATATTGAGATTGGCTAAGCACATCTGGGCACATGTGCACTATAGCATCTTATACAACATTTTAATAAAAATTATGACATAAAAAGATACTCAAGTTAGACATTTAAGTTTGAAAAGTAGTTTACACATCTCCCACAGCATGAGGAACATCAAAAGGCTATATATCAAAAAGCTTAATAAGGACAAATTCATGGTAAGATTACATCTTTTATGTGTTTTTTTTTTTTTTTTTTTTTTTTTTTTT
>NW_004524654.1:10157-22788 GCF_000260255.1 Octodon degus
TTTTTTCAGAACCGGGGATTGAACTCAGGCCCTTCTGCTTGCCAGGCAAGCACTTATTCTACTGAGCTAACTCCCCGGTCCCCAGATTACATCTTTTAAATGTACATCTTTTCACTTTTTTTGTCCTTGAAAAGCTTGTGATACACTATGCATACTATATAAATCAAGATTTAAACATGTAATTTATAACTTTTAGTACATTCACAGAGTTGTGCAGTCAACTAAAGTTTATTTTAGAACTTTTTCATCACCCCAAAAAAGAAACCTCTCGCACCTGTATCCATCACCTCCTCACTCCCCTGCCCCTAGAAATCACTAATCTGTTTTCTGTTTGGATGGATTTATAAACTCTCTCCTAATGCATGTTTTGCACTCACATCCAGTCACTGAGTTTGTTTCCTACTGACTTTGCCTGAGAACCCGTCCAGTGATCTTGCACCACTGGAGTCAGCCCTTAGCTGTTCCTTCTGGGTTCCAGCCAGAGGCCAAAGTTACTCTTGTGGGTGGATTTTAGACCAACAGCGATGTTGTTTTGTGTATGAGTTAGATTTGGGAACTATGGCTTCTCAAGGTGTTCCCATCAAAGCCCATAGAAGGATTTTTGAAAATTATTTCCTTTTTTTTTTAGATGAGCTCTTCATATGAGACTCAGGCTCGCCTCAAACTCCTGGGCTTAAATAATCCTCCTACCTCAGTTGCCTAGGTGGCTGGGACTGCAGGTGCATGCCAGAGTGCCCCTCTCTTCATTTTTTGAACAGAGGAAAGACACCATTGAAACCCTCACAAGCATCTTCATGTTCTCTAAGCCTTGTTTCTTTATCCAGATTCATCGATTTGAAGTAAAATTATTCCTGTATGATAGATCTGTCCCAAATCCAGTGCAGTCAACTTAAGTTATAAGTATTTACTGCATACTATTTTTGAAATGATTGTGTTAATGTGTTCTTATTAGAAATAGAACTTTTAATCTGAGAAACTACTTTGAAGATAGCAGTATGCAATATAACAACCATTGTTAATCCTTTATTCTCTTGTTTTGAAATTCTGCATCATTTTTATTGTCTTTTGTTGTTTTGTCTTTTTTTCTTCTCAAAATAAAAATATAAAATGAAAGAAAATGAAAGAAAAAAAATAAATAGAATTTTATAACAAAGAAGTATGATAATTTAATAAATAGTGCTTATTTCCTGAAGTTCAATATTTTATATGTATATTTATGATTCTAACATTTATTAACTGTCTCTTATGTAGAGAAACCCAATTTAAGTGCTTAATTAGACAAAGAAATATAATCCTGACTTAACTAAATTTAAAATTGTAAGCCTGACTCTCCTGCCTTGGAACACCATGTTCCTTTCCCTATTTACATTAATAAGAAAATGAGTCTCCTTAACTTTAATGGCAACCAACATCAACCCACCTAGCAAACAAGACATTTATCACCTTATTATTAGCTCAAAGTTACTGAAACACTATCATTTTTTTTTTTAAATTTTACTTATGTGTGTGTGTGTGGCCAGCTCAGCCCACCAGGGGGCGGGGCTGGCTGGCATGTGGTGCTGGGGGATTGAACCACGGTCCCTGTGCTTTGCTAAGCTTGTTCTAAGTAGGTGCTTTAGACCACTGAGCTATCTCACCAGCCCAACACTATCATTTTTGACCTACAAAAATGATAATTTTGAAATGAGATTTAGAAGTGCCAATTTCAGTACTCAGCCTACTAGCAAAGAAAAATAATTTCCATTAAATAATGATAGTGAATCCTTAAAATTGACCAGCCCTAGGCTTACAATATTTTTAGGCATTGTCATTTAGTCTCCTAGTAATCTCATAAACTAGGTAGTATTTTGTTGTCCATTATAGACAAGAAAACAGTTTCAGGCTCAAAAGACATTGTGTGACATGAGAAAAGGTCTATGTGACACCAAAGTGTTATGCTTTAGATGTTGTTTTAGGTGAAATACTGAAGAAACTGAAAAGTAAAGCTTGCAAAGCTTTTATCTGAGTGTCTATCACAAGGTGTGTGCTTAATGAACAGACCAGGACAGCAAAGAGAACTGTGAATGCTTAGAATCTTTAAAAAAATTAAAAAATATAAAATACAAACTATCCCACAGTCTCCAGATCTACTCTTTTATTCCTATGGTATGGAAAAGTCTCCCTCAGGTTCTAACATCTCCCAGTAGGTCCTTTATTATTCTTTTGCTCCTAGAGATTCTGAGAAGATGAAGTTTCCACTAAATCCCTCTTCAGCCAATCTTTTTTTTTAATTAAAAAATTACTTAATTTTTTATTCTTCCAATACAGAGTCTCACTATGCAGCTTGGTCTCATAGTGATCCTACTGTCTCAGTCTCTCCAGTGCTGGGATTACAGGTGTGTGTCACCATTCCCAGTTTCCATGGTCAGTGCAGCATGTGGTACTGGGTATCGAACCCAGTTCCTTGCTCTTGCCAGGCAGGTGCTTATGCACCTATCTCCTGCACCTAGTCAGTCATTACTAATCCTTATTGAGAACCTTCAACCTGCTAGATAATCTCAGTTCCACATTAACCTCCTCTCTTTTCAACCTGTGCCAAACAGTGTTCTATCTAACGATAAACTGCTTAAGAGATAAGGTTCAAACTTAGGACAACTGAATAGCAATAGAGAAACTTCAGCAGAAGAGATATAGGACATATGATTGTGTCCTGCCCTGACTACTGCACTGCAGTCACAATTCAATTGCATCTATGACTTTGGACCAGGCAGATCTGTCCTGTAGGTTACCTCTGGGTAAACCAATGACAGTCAATCCAGCTGATAAAATGCCAATGTGTGAACCACTTGGCTTCATCTAGTGACGAATACTTTCCCCCAAAGTTCTGTCACTGTGATCCACACCCTGCAAGTTTGCTCGCAAAATGTGTGCTGGCAGCTGCTTCTGCAGCTATCTCCAAATCCTGATATTTGTCACTGCTTTTTGGACAATGGAATGCTACAAGTCATTCTCATAAGTCATGAGTTCCAAAGGGCAGTGCTAACTTCTTCCAAAGCAGTCTGGAAGAGCATCGTGGGGACACCCATAAGCACTATCAGGCACTGCCTGCTGCTTCAGCGAACCATTCAGGAAGAGCAGAGATACAGTGGTGTGTGACAGGGACGAGCATGTGGAGGGTGACTAAAATTAGTTTCCAATCTGACATCCTCATTTCTGCCTTCTCTGGAATCATCCACATTTTTCCCCATACATGGTTCATTCTGAAATGATTCCTATTCAGAGGTCTAAATGTCAACTGCCTTGAAATTCTGAGGGTGAATGAATGCGTAACTTTCCAAACAGATATTCAGTGGAATCTTATCACCACTGCCAGAACAGCCAGGGAGAGAGTCCTGGCCATATACTGGAGCAGAGCTTGGTTTCCACCCCTGTAAAGTGATGTCTCAAACACACAGAGCTGTCCTACAGAAGGATACCTCCTCTCATAGACAGACCTCCACCCTCGCCTGGCATTCCGCAGCCTTCCCAGTGCTGCACGTCAGTGCGAACGAAAAACCCTCTCCCAGAGTCACAAAGCACAAAGCTTGTGATATTTGTCACTGCTTTTTGGCCCAGGTCAAAGATGAGCATTTTCTCCCTAGTTCTGCAGGAAAGAAGTTATGGAATACAGTATCTGAGGCTTCATAAATTTGCCTGCTCTAATTAGCATCTCAAGTAATTTCTTTCGAGCAGTGAAATACTGCTTGGGGTTAACGAGAGTCTCCGTGACCTCAGATGAATGTGAGATTCATTTGCTTGAACTGATAGAGCAAACAACACCAAAGAAATTTAGATATTATTTTGCAATTATTCCTAGAGGGATAACTTTCCTCTCTCAACCACTGAATGCTACCATATACCCTGAGAACAAAACAAAACAAACCACATTTTAAGAATCACCTTTAAAAGCCATGAATAGAAAATGAACAATGGTTGTTATATTACACATTGTTATCATCAAGCTTGTTGGCCAGATTACAGATAGAAGCATGCAAGATGGATTAAGCAATTAAACATTCACTTGTCCTTTCACTAAACTTTAATTTTTTTCCTTGTCGTTTTTACTTTTTATTTTTTAAATTTATTTTACAGAGAGTATAAAAAGAACAGATGAGACATTAGCGACAATAGACATTTCGGGTTTGGAAATTCCATACCATTTTTATTGTTCTATGTTGCTTTGTTTTTGTTTTTATTCTTGTTGTTGTTGTTGTTTTCCTTTTTAAAAAGAAAGTAGTGAAATCTGTGGTGATCTGGCCATGGCATAAGCATGTGCCTCAGGCAATTGAGAAAAAAAACGAACAGCCAAGGGGAGTCGAATGTGTACCTGTGCTCGGGGTCA
This sequence comes from Octodon degus, assembly GCF_000260255.1. NCBI lineage: Eukaryota > Metazoa > Chordata > Mammalia > Rodentia > Octodontidae > Octodon > Octodon degus. The sequence goes on from NW_004524654.1 coordinate 14,518, forward strand.
GCCTCGCAGTAAGGGCTGATGCTTCAAGTGCTGGAGAAGTGATCAAGTCGAAGCTTCTAAGCTGCACGCAGCGACTCCAAACCTGACTCAGGTGACCACTCTGAGATCTGCTTGAAGGACTCGAGTGCAAGGTACAATGTTGGTACTGGAGATTGAACCCAGGGCCTTCATATGAACTACATCCTCAGCCCTTTCTGTTTTTTTATTTTGAGACAGAGTCTTACTAAGTTGCCAGCTTTCCCAGGCTAGCTTTGGACTTGTGATCCTTTTGACTCCGCTTCCTGCCGTCCTGGGATTATAGGCTTGTGCCACTTGAACGCAATTTTTAAAGGAAATGTGATAGTAGAAAAAGTTATAAATTTGTATTTAATAATATTTAAAATATATGTATTTTAAATGAAATAATGTATGAAAACATTTAAGTGTTTTATCTACATTTTCAAAAGGCGTACATACAAGGCCTCTCTAAGTCTATTGCACATTTAGGCATAAATGGAACTTTAAAATAGTCAAAGCTTCATATAGAGAAAAGAGAGATTAGATATCATTATGACTAATATTGCCTGAGCTACTCATTCTGACTTTGAAAATATTTTCAACAGACATTTTATAGAATATTAAAATTTGTATTACGTATCTGAAACCATTAAAGTCATTAAACTACTGAATTTCTTGTGGTGATGCTGTTGTCCTGCATATTTTTCTCTTGAAAATGTTCCCTTACCTATTTCTTCATTTGCCTTGGCTTAGATTTAGTTTAACTCTTAGGCCTTAGCCCCAGTGTTTGTTACAGAAACTTTATCTGGGAAGTGACATTTTACTTTTTGAAATTTTAATTTCTCTAGTAATATAAAAAGGATGGTTTTATCTCCCCTTCTTGTTCCAAGAAATTATTTTATATACAGTACACTTACATGGAATATACTTATGTAATAGACCTACCTATACAGTGTACTATGCCAATATGATATACATATATGACAGACATGTAGATGGATGGATAGAAAGGCATCAGACAGACAGACAGATAGATAATAGATATACATGTTTTCAAAGTGGGAAGGAAGATGGAAGGAGGCAAAAGAATAAAGAAAGAAGAAAAAGAGGAAGGGAAGAAGTGAAGAAAAAGAAGAAAATATATCCAAATAAATGATTTATAAACTCATTTTATCAATGTAAATTTCTCACACCTTCTGTCCTTTACTTAGCCTTCTTGAGTCTGGTTGTTTCATTCATATCCCCATGTCTGCGAGGGGACAGGCTGGAAGACACCACATATTTCTTCTGAAAGACTAAAGTTTTTTCACTGATCTTATTTAATTTTCCTTTTGCCAATACAGCTAATAGGAGCTAAGTTAAAGCTCAGGGTTTGACTGTTTCTTGCCCAGTGCACCACCCTATTGTAGTAGCTACAGTGGCCAATAAAAGTCAGTTGGTCATTCAAGTAAGTAAAACTCTCATTAAGTGAAGTTTAGTATGTATTTATTTAATCTGTAATTTTTTTTCTAAGCATTTTTTCAAAAAAAGAATTTAGGTCATTCCCAGATTAAGGCATCATAAAAGGTACAGAAGGTAGTAAACTTTAAAGCAGGATTTTATCTAAAGGGCAAGTAAATTATTTCAAAGCCTGAATCTGAATAGATCTTTACACTCATAATACTGTAGTGATGATTAGAACCAACCTTATCATGCTAACGACTATTATCCTTACTGAATGGACAAAGGTAAGGCATTGCAGGGTTAAGAAAATCACCTAATCTGAGGAAATATCAAGGCGTCCTGACTACAGCCTCACAATCTGGCCAGGAGACTCTACAAGATTGTGTTTGATTCTGGTACTACATTGATATTATTAAGTCATGAAAAAGTAAAAGTATCAAGGTTTTTTTTTAAGTAAGATAAGTTTTGCTTTGTTTTTTAAATTTACAGATATTCTTACTTACAGGTTCAATTCTCAGATGAAGACAGAAGACCACTCTACTGGACCACTCTGCTGCCTGGGTCATGAATACTAACAATACTCTAAAGGAGATGTCCTCAAATTTGACTGCTTATTATGAACCTGGTGGTCCAAGTTGTTGTGGATACTTCCCTTTGTGGAGTGTGGAAGCCTTGTGTCCCATATGTGCATAGCAGAGTCTTGCAGGCTTGGTTGGAGAGAAGGGGTTTGATCGATTTTGGAGAGTAACCAATGGAAATTATCTGAGAAATAATGCTTTATAAAAAAGGGAAAGCAGAGCCAGGAATGTGGTGAGACAGGCTTGTAATCCCAGCATTCTGGGAAGCTGTGGCTGGAGTGTCACAAATGTAATCCCATCCTGGGCAATTTAGAGACTTAGCAAGAGCATATCTTACACACACACACACACACACACACACACAAAAAAAAAAAAAAAAAAAAAAAAAGAGAGGAGGTGTAGTTCCAGTCATTTGTGCCCTCCACCTCTCAGAAGTGCAGATCAGATTATGGACTTCTGAAGAACTGAAGAAATTGAGATACCCAACAATTTAATGAAACACGTCAGTGGATGACACTGGAAAACAACATCTCTAGCAGTAACGAGTCAGGCATGAAAGAAGAAGGGACTCTCTTTTCTGGAGAAGTCCACCTCTTTCTCTTTACCAAGAAAAGTGTAATAAGTAGCAAAGGACAAGAGCAGGAACCAATTTTGACTCTCTCCCTAGAAGATGTGCTGGTTCTCCAAGGCCTCCCACTCTGGTCCTGGCTACATCCTTCACACCCTTTCCTTCCTACCCACATCTCTTAGTTCCTGGGAGGGTGAGTTTCACACTATCGGCCACTTACCCATATTCTTCACCCGGATGTTTAACTTCTGCACTGAGCAGCTGCAAATGTTTACCGTCCTTCCTCTGGGTCTGTGGGCTCAGGTGATTTTTCTACTGATGCTTATGACTGTACTTCAGTATTGCTGAAATGCTAAGTAGGGCTGACTTCAATAACTGCAGAAATGGCTCTGTTTCTACTTGTACAGACTAGTTAAGTTTCCAAAGGGGTTGCTTAATTTTTTTTGCTATGTTTTAGTGAATTTTATGGGGAGGATTATATAGCAATGTTATAAATTTAAGCTTTATACATATTTTGAAGTATATCACTCACTTAGTCAACAAATGCCCAGTTCCTCTCTTAAGCTCCCTTTTGAGCATGTCTACCTCTTTACATGTTGACCTACTAGTTTAAATATTTTAAATGAAAAAAGTCTGCCACAAACCACATATTGGAACACTAGTTTTGCAGTTTTGACCTTTTAAATGAAAATGAACTAGGAGTCTGTGTTTTATGTGTATCTAAGCAGTCATCTCACTTTCTGCTTCTGGAATGAATTTTTGGAGTTAAATTCCCAGCCTTACTACCACTAGCACATAGTGCACTATGGATGTCTTACTGTCTTGTTTGAATCTTAGTTTCCTTGGGGGCAAAGTAATATTTGTCTGATGGAATAGTGAGAATTAAAAACACTCACATTAAAACTTAGTATATTTCCAGACATATACTCAGATTTGATAACTTCATCATTACCATCCACATCATTATTATTTCTACTCCATCCTTGCTCAGATTTTTCTCCCCCAATTTTTTTTCTCTTACTTATCAGAAGAAACAGGATGTTTGGTATCACATTTCTCAACACCTTCTTCTGTTCTGTGAAATGTGGCTGTAGCTCTACTCCTTTTCCTTCTCCACTATAACAAAACTGTCATCCCTTAAGCCTTCTCCTCCTCTCGTTGCGCTTTCTCACCATGGCCACCACCCATCCAGTCAGCCTTGTTGGGGTATAGAGTATGTTTAACTGGATAATTGGATGTTAGTTTTGAGCAAAGCTGGTGTTGTTCTTAGATTTTACTCTTCTTGGCCCCATGATCAGCACCTAGGCACACGATCTGGGGGAGGATTGCATGAGACAATGACCATAAAGCATGGGTTCCTGCGCCTCATACCCAGTGGGGTCTGAGTAAATAAGAACTTTATTTTGTGTGTGTGTGTTGTCTAAACACTATTAGTACAAATCTTTTTAAAAAAATTTTATTAATTTTATTGAGAAACAAATAGCAATGAGAAAGTTTCAAAACCAATTAGTAGGATAGTATCAATAATTAATAAATTGCTTATTGTTGTCTTCTTAGTGGTTATTCATAGTACAAGATGCAGACATGATATCCTGTCCACAAATACTATTAGTACAAATCTTTCTATTCACTGAATTAAGAGAATGTAGCTGTATATCTATCCTAATTATTTTGAATATACAGATACAAAATGGTCCTTCATTTGTATCCCCTTTTGTGTTTAGTTTTGTTAGAGATGGGTATTCCATTGTCATTTAAATTTTGTAGGTATGTGAATTCAGGAAAATATTCCAATATAGTCCAGTAGTTCATAATAGTAGTGGGTTATCTGTGGGACTGGCAATGTCAGAAGTTGTTGACTTGAGTCTTTTACAGCCCATTTGCTGAAAACTTTAATTGTGTCTCTTATTTACGGTATTCAGTAAACCTGTGCCTTTCCTTGTCAGTCTACTTCCATTGTCATTACACAGGGCTGATGCCTAATGAACATTACTTTGAGTGGTGGTGAATGGTGAATTAGTAGCCATGATAAGCTGCCTCTGGCTGGAGCTCAAGACTCCTGGCTCCTCTTGGAGCTGTCTGATATCACCATCACAAGTTCTAGGGAGAACCTTTTATGTAGAAGGAAAACACTACAGGTAAAATCATTGTATTTCTATTAGGATTTCCCCCAAAACCTAATGTGCTTTCCCGATCACTTGCTCTGAACTTGGCAGAGGAAAAATTTCACTCAGGCTATAAGCAGCTTGAAGGCTTAGAACCCAGGGACAAATGCCGCTTTGCTCTAGGGATCATACTTGATGTAAGAAAAAAGACAATGCTAAAGTAGGCACAGTGTAAAAGGGGAAAGGGTCCAGAGAAACCCCTCCAAAGACCTTGCTAAGGGGAAGATGTAGTCCCCTAGCTACAGGATGCTATGCCCTTCTGGCCTCAACAGAAGAGCAGAATTTACATAAATCAAGTCCTGGCCAGTATTCCCAAAACACCATCCAAAAGAGAAATAGCCAGCAAAGGAAATTTAAGTATTTTTCAAGGAGACTTTCCAGGAACGAACGAACATAGTTGAGGCATGAGACAGCAGAAGGACAGCAAGGGCCAAGAGATATAAGTGCTTCCAAGGAATAGGATGTGCCCATAATTTTGAGAAGTTGTGATGTTCAAAAAACATTCATATCATTCATTTAAATGTAGATACCTTGACCTCTTTAATTTTTAATTCTGAGAATGGAATAGAGTACTTTGTAAAACAAAAGCAGAATATGGAAAAGTGATAGGGCTGGTTACACATGTGCACCTTTGTTAGCTGATTTATTGAGCATGTGATATGTGCTAAGCTTCTTACAGCTTCCAGGGTTACATGGAAGGAATACATCACTGCCTTCAAGTTTTCTGGGTTATTTAAGAAGAAAGACATTCTAGTCTTATCTTAGGGAAGCTGATACAACTCAGAAGTATGTCAACCATGCAACAGAGAATAACCATTCTTGTGCCTGGAATAACAGCCTACGGATTTAGATTTTTGAATTATTTTTGTTACAGATTTGCTCATTTGTCTTTATTACAAAGTTCACTTGGTGTTCCATCTTAGCTAACCTCAGGGTTTGGGGTGAGTAAAGGCAGCAGAATCAAGGTGACTGCAGAAATCTTAAATCAAGACCTTCATTTTTCTATAATTTAGTTACCAAGGTACCATTTCACTCTCTGGCCAATTTAAAGAATTCTGTTGCTATCTTTCATTAGAATTCCTTTTAGGTGCTGTTATCAATACTAAGTACAGAAAATCCCCAGAAATCATTAACCAAATGAATTCTAAACACATAGTTGCCATAGATCATTCATTAATAATTTTAGAGGACGTACCAAAGGCCAGATACATGACTTTGGTCATATATGATCAGACATTATATAATGCAAATTATATCAGAATAAGCTTAATTTAAAGCACTTATCTGAAATTCACTTTGTCATTTTCCAGTCATATATCCCCATTGCTTTGTAGGGTTTGCTAAAGCAAAATTACTGTCTTATGACATCATATGATTACACTGGAACTTGACTCTTGTAACCTGACTTTTTTCCATTACACAGAAAAAAGGAGAAATTTCCTTTTGGGATAATGAAGACTTGTAAGGGAGCTGTGACCATCCCCTCTATTTAGGAGTCATAAGGCTTTCAACCTTCACTCTTCGTTCTGTGCATGACATTTACTGAAGATGAGTCACATGGAAGCTGAGCTCACAAATGAATGGGTGATGCAGTTATATTTTGGTTAGAGCACACTTAAGATATTGCTCTGATAGAGAGTTATTCCAAGAAGCCCTGCTAGTATGCAACTTCCTCAATTTATGAAGTGAGAGTAGTCAGAAAAGTGGCTGTCCATTGATAAGGCAGGCCCTATTAATTTCTCCCTCTTTTCTTCTTTATTCCTCATACTCCTTTCAGCTGTGAGATAGAGAATTTTAAGTTATAGAGTTTACTTCAGCAGATCAGGAAACTGAGGAACAAAGCATCAATTTATGATATTCTTTATGGTAGCAGAGTTCTCAGACTATGACACTGATGCCACAGACGGGCTTGGCTGAGCTAAACTCTTAATGCAGCAAGAACTTCCTTTTCTTAATGTTCACTTTCGGAGTTCCATTCATGGGTGTGGTCTGCCTTGACTCAGGAGCTCCATAGGAGGATGTGGGTTGCTCCTTTAAAGTGAATGCATGCTAAATTCCACAGATAAGATGACCAGATCATTGATGGAAGAAAAATAAAGGGCGTTCATATTTTTCTAGTTTTTAAGGAAAATGGGTCAGATCACTTGAAATTGAATCTGTCCTAGGAAATCTGAAGAAATTAATGACCTCTAGGAAAGCACTATACTGGCTTGTACAGAGAAACCCTCATATTTGTTTAACCTTTGTGTATAATCATAGCATAGTCAAAGATTTACATCTTATCTTATCCACTCTCTCGGAACCGTATAGACTAGAAGTCTAACAAAGGTTACTTTGGGGATTAGAAGGGAACTGCAATGAGAGTGAACCTGTTTGTCCAACTATGTGAATTTGGGGGAAGTACATTTAGTACTGTGAACCTCCGATTCATCTGTAAAATGGAGAAGTGAATGTCACCCTATGCAGCAAAACTCAGAGTAAGTTTGAAGTGGCTGGCAATAGCGGAAGGTCCTGGAGTCGGTGGTCAAGAAACTCAGAAATCTTACAAATATGCTCTTGTTGGCTCCTCTGGAAGCAAAGTCAAAACAATTTGAAATCTGCTACTTTTCTTCACTGAAACAATTGCTCTTATTTGCAACGCTTAGCTGCTTTTTTCTCCGAGCTGCTTTCCTGATCTGAGTGTCTTGTGAGGCGTGAAAGGCAGCTTATCTTGCTGAGAGTGTGGAATAAACCCTTAGCAGCCTCTGGTGTTAAAGGGCTTGACTTATCTCGGGTGGTGGCAGGGTGCCCTGGCTGGGTTTCCTTCTTTGTCTTTGCACTCTGTGCTGTTGCTTAGCACAGCTGTCAGACACCTCCTGTGAGGCCGAGAGGACGCTGAGGTCTGCTATTCCATTCCCAGGATATCCTAGGTCAATGGGCATTTTTCACTTTTAGTGTTTATTAAGACTGCATACGATGAAGATTTTGCTACTTTCAAGAACATAAATATGTTACTTAAAATATAGATAGTGTGATCTGTGTCATTTAAAAGTTGCCTTGGGGGCGGGCGAGATAGCTCAGCAGACTAAGCCCCTGCTTAGGCAAGCGCAGGAACCGGGGTTCGATCTCTAGCACTATATGCCATGCTGGCCCCGGTCCAGGGAATGCTGAGATGGCCACCAAGTCTAGGAGTGGTGGTGCATGCCTGTAATCCCAGCACTGGGGAGGCTGAAAACAGGAGGATCACTATGAGTCCACGCTGCATAGTGAGACCCTGTACCAAATACATAAAATAAAATTAAAATTAAAAAGTTGTGTCAGGTAGGGGAAATAGCTTGGTGGTCTAAGCATCTTCCTGGCAAGTGCAGGGACCCAGGTTTGATCCCCAGTACCACATGCCATGTGGGCCCCATGCTGTGCCAGCCACTGACACCCAGCATGGTGGCACATGCCTGTAATCCCAGCACTGGGAAGGCTAAGACAGGAGAATTACATGCTGTGTAGCGAGACCCTGTCCCAAATGAATGAATGAATGAATGAA
>NW_004524654.1:23314-53673 GCF_000260255.1 Octodon degus
AAGCTTCTTCCCAGGACATCTTTCAGACAAAGTTTCTAAATTGTTCGTCCATATGAAGGCTTTAATCTATATGGATTTGATTTTTGCATAAAGTATGAAGTAGGCAGTAAATATTACCAGTAGATGATCCTAGCATCATTGATGAAATTGTTCACTGTTTCCTCTTTGTCTGCAATGCCAGCTATTTTATCATAATGTCTTGTCTGTGTGTGAATCTGTTTCCATGTTCTTTTTAGGTCTGTTGACACACTCTTAAAACAACACTCTGATGTCTTGAAAATTACTTCTTTTAAATAGATCTTAATATTTTGTCCCAAAAGTCTTCCATGAAATTCTTTTCCAAGAGAGTCACAGACTATTCTTAATCAATTACTCCTACATACACAGTGTAGGATCATCTCTTCACTTTCTATTGAAAGTTCTTTTGTGATTGAAGTTTTATTGATTTTAATCATGGGTTTGGGTATTATTGATACTTTTAATATATTTTCTACCTTTTTATGGACTTGAAATGTAGCTATATTTATGTTGGTCTCTTTTCTTCTCCTTTAATGAATTTTTTTGTTTAATTTTTTTTCCTGGTGTCATGCTTTTCTTGGGTCAAATCACATAGAGTATGGGAACCAACATAGAATTTTAAAAACAGAGCTTTTCAACCCAAACCATACCTTTTGTCCAGACACTATCTTCATATTCTCTTGAAAGGTCTTAGAAATGAGTAAGGGAGAGCTACAGAAACAACAGACTCTCCAATTCAGCCAACATCCCCCAAAATCAAGCAACACAAATGCTGACAAGGGTTTGAGAAAAGAATGTGTGTTGAGTTGGGAAATTTATTGGTGAATAAATTGACATTGTACAACATTGCTGCAGTCTTTTCTAGCTACTAAGGAACAATTATATTCCTATACTTACTCTCATTAAATATAGTTGTTACTAGACAGTTGTGACTCTTCAAACACAAACTAAAATTAAATAAAATCTAAAATTCAGTTCTTCAAGTGCCCCAGCTCAAACGCAAATGCCTGACATCTCCGTGTAGTTCCAGTGTCTACCTGTACTGGACAGCTCACACAGAGGATGCTTCCATCATAACAGAAAGTCCTACCAAGGGGCTCTTCTAATACAATCTTTTGAATGAAAGAATAATAGCAAGATTGTTCATGCCAGCACTGTGTATAACAAGAAGACAAAAGAAATAATCCAAGTGTCTATCAATAGTAAAATGGACAGATCAAATTCCATACTTTTATAAAAATGACAGTATTCCCCAGCGTGCCATGCTGGCCTTGCCCCCAGGGCACACTGAGCTGGCAATTGAGGCACGCCTGTAATCCCAGCACTTGAGAGGCTGAAAACAGGAGAATCACTGTGAGTCTGATCTACATAGTGAGATCCTGTATACCCTTCTCTAAATACAGAAAAAAATGACAACTATAATCAGTGAACTTTGCATCCATGTATGTGCATTGAGAAATATTCTATTGTGTTTGACAAAGCAAGACATACAAGAAAACATGTAAGATTCAACTAATATGTGTTAGCAGGCAAAGCCTGTCACATAGCTTTCAGTCTCCTCATGCATTTGGGGATTATTGACACCATTGTTATATTGTCTTTTTCTTTATGGACCTGAAATGTTGTTATATTTATGTAGGCCTTCTTTTTGTCCTTCAGTGATTTTTTTGTTGTTTTTTGCTTCTGCTTGTCTTTTTTTTTTTTTTTTTTTTTTCTGAACCGGGTATTGAACTCAGGCTCTTGCGCTTGCCAAGGAAGTACTTATTCCACTGAGCCATCTCCCCAGCCCCCTGCTTGTCATTTTTTTTACAAGGATCAAATTGCATGCTATAGAATGTGGGAGCCAACACATGCTTTAAAAACAGTGCTATCATCATATTTGTTTGGAGATTTACAGTCAAGTTGTGGAAATTTCTGAGTAGGTAGCGAGGATAATGAATGCAATGTTTCTAAAGGCAGATGGAGGAGATGAGAATTCCAAGAACCTGGAGTCGTGTTCAAAGTCCTTCTGCCTTCACTAGGCTCTTGTTGATCAAGGAGGTCTGCTGCTTGCATCCCATTGCTCGCAAGCAACAGCACAATTCATAAGCGTGCTGTCCAGTGGTTCTAGATTGGATCACAGATCCTGCTGAGAATCCAGTGAAGTTCAATGATAAATTCTCTAACTTTGTACAGTTATGAAGTGAATATTTTAAAAGTAGTCTCCAAACTCATGAAGCGTAGGCTCTTCTCTTGTCTACTCTGGCCCAGGTGTGGAGCTTAAGGACCTTTACTAAAGATGAATTTCAAGATGTTACAGGTTGTGAGATATACTAATGGTCATTTTCACATTCTATCTTTTAAGCAGTTTTGGTGAGGAAGTGATTCAAATAGTTAACTTGATAATTTTACCAATACCGAGGACAGGGAAGATAATGAGATCTCTGTTACATTTCTTTTTCTGAGAATGTAAAGAGCTAAAACTCTGCAATGTGGATGCATGTCTGTCCCCCTGACCTTTGTAAGCAGCACACCCAGGGCTGTGAGTACCACCACCACTTGTGGTGCTGTCCTGCCGTGTTTATGCACACATGCCTGCCATTCAATTTTGGAGTGTGTGCTGACATCAGTGGTGTGTGTGTGTGTGTGTGTGTGTGTGTGTGTGTGTGTAGATAAATAGGTCCTCCTTTTGATTGGTGTATGGTACAGGGACTTTGCTGGCATATTGCCACATTAAAACATACTACTCATGGACTAGGTTATGTATTCTAAAAAAATAAAAGAGAGTAAAGAAAAACATTAAAAATGATACAGAATTTCACTAAACAAAACCATAAGAATTCAACAATGATTATTATATTGCATAGCATTGTCTTCAAATTAGTTGTTCACATTGCCAGTTATGTTTCTTGGACTCGCTAAAGAGCAGAAGCTTTAATAAAAATAGAACACTGAATTAAAATCAACTACTAGACAAATGGACAATTGCCTACTACTACTAAACAATTCTATGTCAAATAAAAAAGTACTATAAAATTTTACATATCAAGGATAGAAAGTGTCAGAAGATGACTATAAAACTTGGGGGGCTGGTGAGAAAAAGGACAGTGGGTTTGTTGTTGTATCTAACCAATTAAATATAGGAAAATTAAAAAACTTAGAAACCAAGACAGTATTCCATGAATCTACATATGATCATTGAACCGTAGGAACAGACTGCCTGAGTTGAACAGAGAATGCACTTCAGCAAATAAAACAGACCCTATTATCACCGTCCCAGCAGGAAAAGTCATCCCCTGAAGCTGTCCTCAAGGTCACCCTCATCACACCATAGCTACTACTGCCACCACTTAGGACGCAAAATGATATGCCTCATCTGTCTTTCTCAAACTGCATGCAAAATTAATTCTACCTTTTTCCCCCCTAGACCAAGGCATTTCACAGTTTTCACCTGCCCAGTAATTTTGTTTACTAAGCCTTTAATGGATCATTTTAATGACCAATTTGATTTAGCTTTAGAAATGAATTTGGCAGAGAGTTTGGTCATATGGTGTTAATAGTTGATTGTTCAGATGAAAGACCTGAGGTCTGCATTCAGCTGATAATTGCTACCTAGCTCCTGACTGTGGCTGCCCAGCACAGGACTGGTCTTTTAGAATCATGCCCAAGTCCTACTATATGGAAATGATGATTTACAAGCACGATTTCTTTTTCTCATAAGATTCAGACTACCTAGGTTTAACCCATGCCTGCATCATTTCATAGAGTTTGAATCAATCACTTAGAGACTTTTGAAATCTGGGTTCATCTATATGATAAGGAGGATAATAGGGTTATTATAAGGAACACCTATTTATAAGGAATGCCTGTTTGTGGGAAGCACCTAACAAATTTTAGAAGCCATCATAACTGAACACTCGCTCTAATTTTCAAATGCCACTTTCAAACCCAGTTTGATCAAATTTGTAGGAAAAGGGCTATGGATCCTAAAGCTCACTTTTTCCTGTTTATCAAAAAAAAAAAAAAAAAAAAAAAAAAAAGATGCGTGCTCAAAGATGTATATAAATTAATTTTTATCTATTTATTTAGCTTGAAGACTTTGTATAGTTGATCAGTCTTCAAAAGTATTTGATGATACAGCCCCATCACTTAAATTCGTATGTATCACTGTTGATATATATTTTGTTGATTCTGAATATCTAATATATGCATGTGTGAAACTGAACCCTATAAAAACAGAATTTAAGCATTCTGGCCAAACGGAAGTGAATTGGAAGGAAGAGTAGCAGGGACTTTGCAAAGAGAAAGTTGTCCTATCTCTCTAACCAGTGTCAGAATGTGGAAATGTTTACAAAATACTCATTAAGAGAAAAAGGGATTGCAAGATAGAAACAAAATCTGGCCTTCAAGTTTACACTAGGGAGATAAGGAAGGCTAGGCTTCTATAGGAGATTTTGTTCTCCAATTACTGCAACCTGACTTTTAGAGGGGAGAGGAAGAGTGGTAGGGGGAGGGAAAGAGAGAGGAAGGGTTTCCAAACTTGTCTCCAGTGACATGAGACATTTACGCTCCGCGAGATAAAACTGCCACTTAGAGCCCAGGAGAGCTAAACCTTCCCGAGTTGGCCTGGGGGCTTGAGCAGAGTCATGGGTTCCCCGGTCCTGTGTCTGTACACTGTCTTCTGCCTGGTGGCTCACTCAGTTTCTGGCAGTCCCATCATGGGCCTTGAGCAGTCACCGCTGGAAGAAGATATGCCTCTCTTTGATGATGTCTTCTCAGAACAAGATGGTGTTGACTTCAGCATGCTGCTGCAGAGTATGAAGGATGAGTTTCTCAAGACGTTGAACCTGTCTGACATCCCAATGCAGGATTCAGCCAAGGTGGACCCACCAGAGTACATGCTGGAGCTGTATAACAAATTCGCCACAGATCGGACCTCCATGCCTTCTGCCAACATCATTAGGAGCTTCAAAAATGAGGGTAAGTTTGCATTTTTGCTAATGAATTTGGGAATTTTTTTGTTCAAGAAGCAATAAGAAAATTTACGACACCTGGAGATGATACGGATAATGAATATATTTATTTAAGGGTATATGTTCACAGATACAAAAGAATACATAGGTCTATAGCATCCGTATTGTCATTTCAGAACCCAAAATGATGCTTAAAAATGCATTCTAATACAAAGCCACAAAATGGCTATCATTTTAAAATCATAACACAATCTTTTAATTTTTAAAATTTGGACACCAAGTAACAAGAAAATTACTATTGGCCTGCTGCTATATTTTGGTATTTTCCAAATAGCATTAAATTTCCATTTTGGATTTTAATTGCTTATACATAGAATGAAATTGGTGAAGAATAATACCAGACCAGAAAGTTGAGATTTGTGTATTGTTCAAACTTTGGATCAGTTCCCATTTCCATCAGTTTAAGAAATGTGAAAACAAAATGCACACTTGCATTTGAACAACCCTTCTGAAAGTAGTATATGTTTGATATGTTCTTGGAGTATTTTTGAAAGTTTCCAGGAAGTGTGCATGACCCAGTTAATGATCCAGCTTATCATTTCTGTGTCTTTATGAAGAATAATGCAAAAGATTTGAATTATTCTGGGGGAAAATGTGCTGTCCATCTCCACACACTGCTGATCTTTAAATTCAGCAATTAGATTTAATGAGCTAGCAATTTAATGCTTTGGTCAATATGGTTCTAGTAGGCCAAAAACATTAAAAATAAAATTCTGGTATCTGTAGTAGAAAACAAAGAAATTGTTTCATTAATGGCTTCCAATTATGCTTTTATAATCATTAAACAGATATAAAAGGCATATTTACCGATGTTCTTAAAAGCAGTAAGGCAGTGGCAGAGAAAAATCTTGAATTTGGAATTTTGGGAGCTGGTTGACCTGGGTATTATAGCTAATTAGCTTAATTTATATGAGCCTCATTGTCCTTATCAACAAAGGAGAATGGTAACTCATAACACAATTGGGTGATTTAGAAGCAGTTGCAGGTAAGAAAGGATGCTGTTTACTATGAAGTGCTGAACAAACTGAAGACTATAAATGATGGGCTGGGGACATAGTTCAGCAGCATAAGCATCTGCCTGGAAAGTGCAAGATCCTCAGTTCAACTCCCATGTACCAAAAAAAAAAATCATAAATGACTTACTTAGTATTCTAGGCATTGTAGTAAATGTTAAGTAGCTAATACTTAGACTTCAAGTTATTCTTTGCTTTTCAAATTTAATTGGTGGCTATAGTGTCTATTCAGTAACATTCCTAATGGAAATGGCAAACTGAGAACACAAATTCATTTTAGAAGAGAATATGAGTTGAAAATGAAAAACCTCCTTCTGTGAGGATCTTTCCTAATGCTTCTCAGCACAGAATTCTAGTGTCTAGCTCAGGCTGCGGGTGGGAGTGGAGTAAAAATGTTGTTTGCTTTCTGCTCTCACTTCTCCCGAGGAAAACCTTGATCTAGTTAGAGATATATAGTTTATAGAGATCAGTGTGAGTAGAAGCATGTCTCTGGATACCCAGTCCCTGCAGCTCTCAGTCTATGAGAGGAAATGCAAAGCCCGAGGACATATACGCCCTCACTGGCCTCCTGCTCTGGCTGCTATCAACTCTCTGCTGACCCTGTGAGTCTGCTAGCACAGCTCCCTCGAAGAGAAAGGCCAAGAAATCACTAAACTGAATGCACCAAGGGAAAACAAATGCAAGAAGGATTCTTCAGTTCCTAGCTTTGTTCCATTCCTTCCCTCCATTTCTCTGCATTGATATTTGATTTCTTCTGGTGCAAAATGAACAGAGGATCGAGTCCTGCTTTATGAGGTTATTGTAAGAACCACATAAGATCATGTCTGTAAACACTTAGCTGGTGGGATTTGTTAGGAACATTAGTTCTTTTCTCTGAAATGCAACTCCTCCTGTGTATTATGCACCACATCTATACAAGCAACTTCTCAGTGATTTTATTTCTTTAAAAACAACTTTACTGAGAAAAGCCACATAAAGAAATCCTTATTTACTTAAAGCACGTAACTGATGGGTTTAAAGGTTTATAGTGACACATGCATATCTATGTTTATACCAGTAGCAACACAATTCATAATAGCGAATTCTTGGAAGCAGTGTATATGTCCATCAACAGATGAATGGATAAAGAAAATGTGATATTGACACTCCATAGAATACTCTACTTTGCCATAAAAAAGAAGAAACTTGAGTTATCTATAGGAAAACGGATGCACCTTGAGACCATAAAGTTAAACAAAATAAATCAGGCACAAAAGATTAAATATCACATGGTTTCTCTTACACGAGAAAACCAAATCAAAATAAAGAGCGAAATAAAAGGTAGATAATAGACCACCTCAGGGTGTGCTGAGCCAGCAATGGAGTCCAGGAGTGGTGGCACACACCTGTAATCCCAGCACTAGGGAGGCAGAAGTCGGGAGGATCACTACAAGTCCGAGCTCTGTAGTGAGACCCTGCACACACACATACAGACACACACACACACACACACACACACACACACACATACACACACAAAAAAAACCTTTTTTAAAAAAGGTAGATAATAGAAAGCAGAGAAGAAGATCTTTATTAAATCAGAAAAAGATCAAGAAATAGCAGGACAGTGCTTGGGAGGCTGAAAACAGGAGGATCACTAGTAGTCTGATCTGTGTAGTGAGACCGTATACTAAAATTCATTAAAAAAAAAAAAAGAAAAAGAAATAGCAGGAGAGGGAAAGAGGATGAAGAAAGGCATTAAGATATGTCATGTATGTATACCAATGCTATAAAAAGAATGTCAACATTGCATACTGAAGATATGTACTAATACAAATTATGTAACTACCCATTGAAACCATCACTATGACCAATTAGTGAACATATCCATCACGACCAAAAGTTTCCTCTATAATCTGTTCTTGCCACTGCAATGAGATTTTTACCCAGTACTTTTCTCATGAAGGGAACAACCAGTCCAGTCTCCCAGTTTTGGTCTTTTGTGTTCACTGTCCAAAGGAAGTAATTGCCTCCACTTTCATATTAGAGGGACAACTCCCAAGCTATTTCTGCTTTTTACCCCAAACTTGATGATGTGTTCAGAGCACATGTCATGGTCTTAAATCAGTTGGTCTGGTGCCCAGAAAACTAATTAATGTTTTTAAGACACTATCTTTGTTTAAGACATCATGGTAAGTTAGAAAAATAGCAAAGAGGCTGAGCCATAGTAATTGCCACTAGAGTGATAGAATGGTGGCCATTGGGTTTGGAAGACTCATTCATAAAATGACATCTGAATTGCAGAGATATAATTGAAAAAGTCAAGGGATGGAGAGTGTGTGTTTACATGATGTAATGGACTAGGCTTTCAGTCAGAGACTTGAGGAAGGAAAGGCCTCGATGAGAAAGCCAGAGATGGGAAAGTGAAAATGAAGCCAGGGCACTTGCTATGGATCAGAAGAGTGTATTCAAAGTGCAAAGAGCACAATAAAAAGAGTCTTTCTGCAAGCAGCGACATTAGCAGTCTTCAAATGAAGAGATTTACAAATTCACTCAGCTGTTCAACAAATATTAATTGACCGTTTGCAACTTTCCATGCATTATAGAAGATGGATGGGAACGAGGCTGAATCAAGATATTAGGACCTAGTTAGGTCTTGAGGGCCAGGTCAGTGAATTTAATTTAATTCTATAGTTGAGCATTTTCCACAGGTAATGTAAAAGACTGTTCGAGTTGGTACCCAGAGGAAGCTGTAGTGCATGTCTACTTTTATCACAGTGTTTCTTTTTTCTCCTTTATGGCACTGGGAGTTGAACTAAGGACCTTTGCACTGAGCTACATTTCCAAATATTTATATATTCATTAAATATATATTTACTAAATTGCCCAAGCTGAACTTGAGCTTGCGATCTTGCAGCTTTGGCTTCCCAGTGTTCTGGGATTACAAGTGTGCTCTATTATGCCTGATTACTACAGCGTAAAAAAAAAAAATCCACAGAGCTATCACCACAAGGACAATCTTTAAGTACTTTTAAGAGATAATAAACATAAAATAATCAGATAGCATTACATAAAAATAATAAAAGAGTATAATCTGCAACAGGAATCCCCCTGAAATCATGAGTTTGGTAAACAACTAGGGAAATGTTGCCAAAGATGGTAGAGAACCTTCATCTGGTAGGCCTTAGTGTTATTGGTACTGTGGGTTCCTTAGACAGCTTGGTGGCAAAAGTCCGTATAAATTCATTGTGTATACTTATTACCTGAGGCAAGTATATGGAAGCTTTGGGCACTATAAAATTGTTCAACAAGAAGTCAAGATGATGGTGATTTGAAGTATATGTCTATGATTATGGGACTTCTATAAAAGTTGTTTCATATACATTCTTGAGTGATCTGTATGTGCCAGACTCCACACAGGTGCTAGCCGAATAAGCCTGAGGAAATCAGTTTACCATCAAGACTCATTTTCTGTCTTCCTTCCTTTAAAGGGACCATACACCATCAAGTCAACTCCTGTGACCTGTTGGATTTTGGCTGTTGTGTTGACCTTGTTAGTCTTTGTGCTCTAGAACCAGAATCAGCAGACATTTTCTGTAAAAGGCTAGAAAGATAATAATTATTTTAGGCTTTGCAGGCCCAAAAGTCTGTGTTACAACTAATTCTTACATTGTAGAGCAAAAGTAACTATGGCCGATACAAAAAAGAAACGAATGGGGCTGTGTTTCAATACAACTTTATTTTCAAAACTATGGGCTGTGGTCTACCAATCCCCTGTTCTAAATGGAAGTCTTTGAGGAATGCCAGAGCCGAAACATATAAGATCTCCACTTATTACACAAATATGAAAACCCATGAAGTCCTTATCAATTAAAAACTTCAAGAGAAGAGCCACTATCACCACATATCCCATTTGCTAATTGTTTATTGTTTAGAAAGAGTGCTCTCCCACACAACCTCCAAGTTCCTCCTGGCCCTGCGCCTTTGAGACAAGTGAACTGTGCAAGTGACGAGTTTTCGCCTGTGTCTTAGGCAGCCATATCCATGTTAGTTTTACGGCCTTAACTCAGCTTAGCATCTACCATTGAACTCTCATGTCTTCTTGGTCACAGGATGCTGACATTTGGCTTGGTTTCATTGCTCTTCTGTTCTCATTTGCTCTATGTCAACCTTTCTTCATTTTACATGTAAAAGGCCCTCCTTTTACATAAACACCTATTTCTCTATAAGACATACTGCATATCTGATTTTTGCAAATATGTTTCTTTCAGATCTTTTCTCTCAACCAGCCACTTTCAACGGGCTACGAAAATATCCCCTCCTCTTCAATGTGTCCATCCCTCACCATGAAGAGGTTGTCATGGCTGAACTCAGGTTATACACTCTGGTACAAAGGGATCGCATGATATATGATGGAGTGGACCGGAAAATTACCATTTTTGAAGTACTAGAGAGAAAAGAGGACAATACAGGTGAAAGAAACATGCTGGTCTTAGTGTCAGGAGAGATCTATGGAACCAACAGTGAGTGGGAAACATTTGACATCACAGATGCCGTAAGACGTTGGCAAAAGTCAAGCTCCTCTACTCACCAGCTAGAGGTCCACATCGAGAGTAGATATGACCAAGTTGAGGACATTGACAGGGGACAACTGGAAATAGACACCAGTGGTCAGAATAAGCATGACCCTTTGCTTGTTGTGTTTTCTGATGACCAAAGTAGTGACAAGGAGCAGAAAGAGGAATTGAATGAAATGATTACCCATGAACAACTTCTGGACCTAGACAACCTTGGTATGGATGGCTTTTCCAGTGGGCCTGGGGAAGAGGCTCTGCTGCAGATGAGGTCGAACATCATCTATGACTCCACTGCCAGAATCAGGAGGAATGCCAAGGGGAACTACTGCAAGAGGACCCCTCTCTATATTGACTTTAAGGAGATTGGCTGGGACTCCTGGATCATTGCTCCACCAGGATATGAAGCCTATGAGTGTCGTGGTGTTTGTAACTACCCCCTGGCAGAGCATCTGACACCCACAAAGCATGCAATCATCCAGGCCTTGGTCCACCTTAAGAATTCTCAGAAAGCTTCCAAAGCCTGCTGTGTGCCCACCAAGCTGGAGCCCATCTCCATCCTCTATCTAGACAAAGGTGTCGTCACCTACAAGTTTAAATATGAAGGCATGGCTGTCTCCGAGTGTGGCTGTAGATAGAAGACTTCTGTGGCTTATTTAATGACTGTAAATGTGTATATTTTGTGTTCTATTTAATGAGACTATTTAAAGAGGGTGTACAGAAAATAGAGGCTTGCTGCCTTAGGAAATGGACAGGTCTGTTTGTTGTAGGAAATTAATGTTTTGCTAATCAATCTAGTCCCTTCTAGTCTGCCTTTTCTTGCAGCTGTCATTTCCTGGCGATGCTCTCTCGAGGCAATGACAGCCCACCCCCTTGTCCTCCGTGTCGACTTAGAAACAGCAACCCCTAAGTAGAATACAGAGTCAAAACACACATACACATATATGTGTGTACATACATGAGCTTAGGAAAATATTTTGATTCTATTGAGGAAGGTTGTGTTCATATACATACATGATTCACTGAAATGTTCATACATTAAAGGCAGTCCTTTCCTTTCTGAGTAGGACTTATGTCAAAAAAAACTTTTGCATCAGGAGTTTAACAATCCTAGGAAGTATTTTGTTTCTGACAAACTCTGAAAATGTAACTATAGATTTTTTCAGTTGAATTTCTGCCATGGCTTGGAGCAGCAGACCTGGTGAAGGAGGCTACATGCTTGAGGGGAGAGCAGTTAAATGCAGAAACCAAATGACTTTTGAGAGGCAGTGAGCCCACAGGTACAGCAGCAAAGAATGAACCCATGGAACAGATGTGCTGTACAGGGGAACCCCTGGTTGAGAAAGGATGACAGAGGGGACCGCAGGATGAGGTCTGTTCTTCAGCAGATAGGATGCCCAGCCATCAGTGCTGTCTGTAGTGTTGCAGAGGGTAGGGGAGGTGGGAGAGGGACAATGGGGAAAAGATATAGGTGCAATCCTCCTTATGAGTTGAAGTCATAAGACATTCTAATGAAGAAATTAAATCTTTTGGACAAGACAAAAATTCAAAGACCAAGAAAAGGAACATCAGGAGGGAGCTGTTTGTTGGACTCTTCACTTCTTAAAATGCTTTTCCTCAATGCATAGTCTTTTCCTCTTGCATCTGTACACATTTCACTCTTTCCTATGTTGCACCTTTCCCCTTGCTTCACCACTGTCATCCCTTATCTCCTTCTCCTGTTCTCCTGTGTCCCCTTCTTCATTGGCTTTCATGGTCCCCAGGCCTTTGACTTTAGGGGAAAATAATTAATCATCTAATGTCTAGATTCCCCCTGATATTTAACTTGCTTTTGTTTTAATACAATTCTTTAGGACATGCTTTGGTCATAAAGAATACTTAAGGATAGCAAAAAGAACATAGTCAAAATCTGTATAGATGAATTACTGAACAGACACACAAGAAAATGACTTGAAAGTTAGCCTTGTATTTTGAAGTCAAATTTGCTCCAAGGTGGGACCCTGCCACTTTCCCATCCTGCCCTCTTTGTAGATTGCAGTTGTATTTCTGACAGGAATGGTCTGCTAGGCCGCTAGCGCTGCCCCACTGCCAGTAGCTGGAAGGACATTGAAAATCTGGCTCCAATTGCACTGCCCCCATGCGGCTGGTGGGCTCTGTGCAGGAGGACAGCAGGTCGCAAGCAGGGCTGCATTTCTGGGCAGGAGACTCAGATGGATACAGATGCGCTTTCCAGGATAACACCCCTCCCTGTCCCACTTTGAATGTTTCTTTAAGAAGTCTTACATTTTTTTTTTTTTTTTAATTCTGGGAAATTTTCACCTTTTTGTACAAGCCTCTTCTGGGCATCAACTCATATCGCCCTACAAAACAGAGCTAGGAAAAGCCAATTTGAAGATTCTTTTCCCTATTTGGATCTCAGCTGTAGGCCTCCATTTCCTCTGGTGACCAGAGGCCATATCATGGGGAATTTTTTGCCCTAGGGATAGTGACATTTGCACTGCCAGTGAGAATTAGAACTTACCAGTTTGTGATGATCAGATGGATCCATGCAACTTAGCATGCCTTGATTCTGGGCTAGCCTCCATAAAACATGGTGTGTGTGTGTGTGTGTGTGTGTGTGTGTGTGTGTAGCTGGCTGAAGATAGCCACTTGATACCCTCAGTGGAAGATGCTGTGTCCTTTACATTCTATGGTACACCATGTATACTCACCTGTACTCCATTGTACATCTCATTCTTTCTAAAAGACACTGTAATCTACATGCGGTAAGCAGCTATGCATGGTAGTTTCTGGTAAATTTTATTTATTTTGTGTCTAAAATATGTAGCAATTGTACGCTAGTAAATGCTTTCCAACCAGCAGTCCAAGCCCCTGATTTACAAATTTCAGTAGTGTAACTTCTCCCAGCCTGCTCTATTTCAAATCATCAATGAGATGCTAACTGGCTTGCAAACTTCTGCAAATCCTACCAGGTAGTGCCGGAGAGCCGTGTGCAAGTGAGCTGACCCCAGACCACAGTGGGATGCCAGCTCCTACATTCTCCCTGCCCTCTGCCATCTCCACAAGGATCCTGGGAAAACTGTCTTGAGCACTTAAAATCACTTTGCTGTTAAAAACTAAAAATCTAAGCTTCTCACAATAAGCCTGCCTTTCATGGCATTCTTCCTTGTAGAAAAGGAGTATAGAAAAACCACACATTGGTTATTCAGATGTTGCTAGTTATAAAATTAGTACTATTTCTCTTCTTCTTATTGAGCAATGAAAAGACACAGCCCATAAGAGGAGGCACTTTCCCTGCTTTCATTGGCACCTCCGTAACTCTTCTACTTCACACCATTGATGCAAAACCATGAAACTGTTACTGTGAAAGTAGAACTTCATAGTATTTTCTTTGGTCCTAGGTCTTCCATTCTGCTCACATGCATTGTTTTTTCTTCTTCCTTTTTTGCACTTTTATAGCATGATTACTGTCTCTGAACTCGATAAATCTGAAGAACTCATGAGGAAAAGGGTAGCAGAGGTACGCGGGCAGCCCACAACCGATAGCCATATAAGTCTCTAGGCTTCCTACTATTTATTGATTGATATATTTATTTTTGTAATATAGTGTAGAATACCAAATATTTTATTTTTATGTTCATGTTTTCCTTCCCAGATAGAATAATTTGTGCTTCTAAAATACTATCCTTCTCTGGAGTACAGCTCACTTGGGATATTTTGCCTACACAGGACATTCATCTCTCACTTTTTTCATCAAAATAGCGTCTCATTTTAAGGAGTTTTGCCATAAGCTTACCTAAGTTTTGTATATTTATGTCTTCAGGCATGCCGTGAGTCCTTCATATATTTACTGATTTGTAAATAATACAGGTTTATCTGAAGTGTAAATGTTCCAAGAAATATTTAACCAATACATGTCATGCTATTCCACAAACTGACACTGTTATTTTATCATGAGAGGAAAATATTGTGTGTCTGTGAGGAAATATAGTCACTATTTACTGAACAGAGGTGGCACCTGACTGGACACGCCACGGCAGGGGCCCCCCTCAGAATGCACCACCACCCCTACTTATCCACCAATGTAGAGACCTGATTGAGTAAAACAGCAATTGGACCAATTCCTCTCTAAATGTCAAAAATACGAATCTAGCAGTTACCCAAACAGAGAGCCTCAAAATCTCAATACTTTGCCAATAATATTTAATCTGGGCAAGTAATGATAAAAATACTTCTTTCAAAACTCTTTCTAAATATTTTGGTATTCTTCATAATTTATGCTCTTTGAGTAAAAGATATGTTCCTACAAAGGAATTTTACATGTTACCCCCTTACTGAATTAATCAAGAGAACATAAAGTGGCCCAGTAATATTTTGACCAAACTGTCACTTATTCCAGACACTGAAAGGATGCTGCCCTTTTTGAGGATCCTGGATCTTTTTCCAAGTCACTGTGGATTGTACTTCACTTTTGTGGTTCTATATACTCATGTGTGATAAAAAAAAAAAGAAAAAAGAAAGAAAGAAAGAAAGAAAGAAAGAAAGAAAGAAAGAAAGAAAGAAAGAGCAAATGCTGTGTCTCAGTGTATTTTCTTGCCTCTATACAACATTCAACTTCATACATTAGGTGGAATAAAAGTAGATAACACTGTAGGATAGCAGGAAAAATGGATTTTCTGCATGTGGAAATGTATTAATAAGTTAATATATTCACGGAGGAATGACCGCGGTGAGCAGCGCGTTTCCGTCATGCGGAGCACTGAGTCGGAAGAGCTCTGGCTTGCCCCGTGCGCAGGCCGACCTGCGGTGCTCATCTGCTGGTCTTCCACACACGCAGGAAATCTGTCCAGACCTCGCTACGACCAATCGGCTGAAGCACAATCACATGTTGGGTAAAACAAGTTCATTTTCTAGGTCCAAAGTTATTTCGTGATTCTTAGGCTAAAATGAAGATAGAAATAAATATTTTATGCTGTGTTCATAAACCAAATGTGTACATTCAGTGTCCTCTGGTGAAATAAAATGAAAAAAAATATTTTGATGATAATTATTGGCAACTTCTTTTTCCCTGCAGCGAAGTTTATTTTACACCCTAGTCCCCTCTCCCTTCTTTTACATTTCCACTTCACAGTATAACCACAGCATGAAATGAAATGCCTTGTACCCTGAGTAAAAATGGACTGAAGAAGCAGTAAATTGTTCGGAGCTCCTCAGTGGTCTTTAGAGACTGGCACCCTCTTGCTGTGTGGTTCTCCTTTTTCACATGACTTTGGGTAAATCCCATGAATGCCAGAGATGAACACAGAAAATGAAATTATTTATACTTGTCAACAATTAGGAAATATTTTTTCTTTGGATTCTGAATGAGGCATATTAAAGAGCAAGTTCATTTGGGGAAAATATTTAGGCTAAATTTCGCTGATATCTGATTATTAACCTTATAGCATCTCAGAATGAAGAAAGGAAGTTCAAAAGTTATCCAAGGGTGCTCTACTGTCTTGAAATATGCCAGCACAATTTCCACATTCTTTGCAAATATTAGTGATGAGAAGGAGACAACTACCTTGTTGAGGGTGCCTATTGTATTCTTAGGGGACTCTGCCTTGGCTGTACTCAGTTTGACAAATAGTTTGGGTTTTGTGTATACAAGTCAGTAGCAAAGCACAAAGTTAGACGGTAGAACTTGGTAGCAGATCTTCCTTATGTGGGATTGAAATCTCTCCTGGTATCCCTCAGAAAATCTCCTGGTCCACAATCTCATAACTTCACACACCTCTGTCACCCACCATCTCTAGGACAGCCCCTCTGGCTTAGAGGCTGCTCTACTGTTATTGTGGGTTCACTGCCCCATTCCCATCAGTGGTGTATCCTATAGGGTAAAGGGACCCTACAAGGTGGTGTATTGGAAATTTAATGTCCAAATTTGTATGCCGATGGTATTAAGTGTTAGCACTTTGGGAGGTGGGGGTGTCATGGGGCATCTGCTCTCATGCGTGGCTTAGTGCATTCATAGATTAATGAGTTATGAGTTATGCAGAAGTCACTTTTGTTATGAAAGTGAACTTTCGCCACTGACCAGATGTCAGACGCATACTCCTGGACTCTTCTTCCTCTTGAATAGTTAGTTAAAGGAACCTCTATTTTTAAAGAAGAATTTAATAAATTGACTGAGTAAATTGCAGCACCCCTTCAGCTGAAGCAAACAGATGAAAGAACTGTGCTTGGATTGGACTTGCCTCTGTAGGTTGGCAGATCTGGTCAGCAGACAGATCTTGCTGCTTGTGACAGAATTTGAGAACTGAAGGGCAGAAAGAAAGTGCATAACAGAAGAAGAATTCTCCTATGAGACAATCATCCTGCAGCTCTGCTGGGGGAATCCTCCAATGTCCTGGCTGGTGGGCTGCATCATGCAACTGTGTTATTGAGGAGCATGGTCCTTGTCCTTGGGTGAGCAGTGACAAGGGGAAAGAGTTATCCAGGCAAGGAGGTGAGAGAGCTGAGCCCCCAGGAAGGACTTAGGCAAGGGCTGGCTGGAAAGGGGGTTGAAAGTCTACTCTTGTGACTTGATTTTGAATTCTGTGGAAACAAATTCATTCTGTCCTATAAATAATTCTACTTACAGATGTCTGCAAGGTAAGGAGCCTGGAACCATCTTCCACATGGTTTCTGATCCACTCTGGATCACTTGTCCTGTTCTGGGAACTCTTTCCTACTGACCCAGCCACAGACTGCTTTAGACAGAAACACAGCTGTAAGTTGTTTTGTTTGTTTGTTTGGTTTTTGAGACAAGGTCTCACTATGCAGCATAGGCTGGCCTTGGACTCCCTCTGTAACCCAGGCTGGCCTTAAACTCATAGTATCTTCCTGCTCCAGCCTTCGGAGTGCTGGGATGACAGGTGTGCAGCAAGTTATTTTGGATAGCAGTTTGTTTACAAAGGAAGTGAAAAATGTCTGACCAAAGCTCATATTGTGTATTTAATACTATGTTGCTAGTTCTGAGCATGCTCCTAATATGAATTGATCTTTGTAGTGTTATGGGAAAACACTGGCAAGAGACTCACTGCGTGTGACTCTAGTCACATGAACAAGAGCCCACTTTTGCACAGAAGTGACTATTTGTAAATAAGGGGCCTATTTGGAGAAGGTGAGAGCTTGTTAACTTGGGTGGTTATAAATGGATTATGTGATTATCTTGGACTCACTCTCTCAAACTGTCAGCTTACAAGAAACAGCTCCTGCCCTCTCTCAACCTTTCTCAGACCATTCACATGGCTTTAAAGAAGCTCATCCCCAGAAGCCCTGAAATGCAAAGACCACTCAATCCAGTTTATGTAAAAATGCGATTCTGGAAACCATGAAAAATTCAGGCCCCTTAATACAAATTCAGATTTTTGATGGAAGGTATGGAAATGCTACTCTCAAACCAAGAATCAGCAGAAAAAATTCATGCCCAGAATGTGGGCATGGGAATGGTTCTTACTCTTTATTAATTTTTCTGCCTAAAATATGGACCTTAACTTCATTGTCGGGATAGCATAAATGAACCCATTTGGGGAACTGTATGCAAAATAGATGGCATTCTTTAAATTAAAAATTTGATAAAAGGCAAAATAAGATTGGGGAGCTGTTAGAGACTGAAAGACCCTAGTGTGGTCCTTGCTTGACTGAGATGGTGTTCAAGTGCGTTCTGTGATCCTATAGTAGACACTCCACCTGTCACACGCTGACATAAAGGGACATTTTCTCCTTGTTAGGCTTACAGCTGCTCAGTTGCAGTATGTCCAGCTTCACCAATTGTACATTTCCAGAAAGTATTTATTCTAAAATTTCTTATGCATGGTTATTAGTTTTTATTTGTAAAGCAGTGAGAATGGCTGGAGGGGGAGTCTCTAGACTTTGGCTCCATGTAATGCCAAGAAGCAAACAGGAAACATTGAGAAGATCTTTACCCAGTAGGCAGCCTCAGCACAAGGAATTTAGCCATGAGCAAAGTCTTTTTCAGAGTGGCAAACTAATGTCAATAAATGAACTGTGCTGCATTTTCCTGAAATAACCAAGTTCAACCGTCTATTCTCCGAAAGGAAGCATGCTTTTCAGGCAAAAAACCATCTGCTCCAAGTGTTTAGAAAAGCATCTCGAGTCACTGGTAATTTAAACTTCCTTATACCCGAGTTCAATGTTTGATAAGAAAAGAGTGCTAACAGGATGGGAACCGAGTTACTATATTAAGAAACCCAGCCAGAACAAAAACCAGCCTCCTGCAGTTATTTTGTTTATTCTCCAGACCTATCTGTTTTAATTAACACAATATTTACATGAGACCAGCTCTTCTTACGTCTTTCACTGCAACTGTCAAGTTTTATTTTTTTGTTGTTCTTCTCTTTTTAAAAGGTCTTATAGAAATATACTTGTAGAATATGACTGAATGAGGTATACACAGTGAACCTTGTCATAGAATTTTAGCTCCTACTGTTTTAGGGGATTTGGAGGCCAGAAATAGGTTTCTAGATAAAATAAATGCAGGATGTTTGGTTAAATTTGATTGTAAAATAAGCAATGAATAATGTATTTAGTATAAATAGGTCCAAAATATTGCGTGGGTCATATTTATACTAAATGTGTGGTCATTATCTACCTGAATTTAAATGCAATTGGATGCTTTTGCTTATTTGTTACCTAAAGCAGGTATTTTTCAGAAGGTTGCAAGATGGAAGAGCCAGAGAAAGACAATGTCATTTGCATTTCCACTTCTATTTTAGATGATTATGAGTCTGGCCTAGAAAGATTCACTGTTAAGAACAGCTTTGAGATTTGAGGCTGAAGCTCCACTAGACTATAATACCTGCTCACATTGCAGAAAACAGTAATTCTTAACATATAGGTCTCCTCATTTTACATGTGGAGAGCTGAGTCACAGTAGGAGTAGGCCCATGACAGAAGTCACAGAGTCAGGCAAACACCAAACTAGGATTTGAACTGTGTGTCATGCTGCCCTCTGCTAAAAATACTCATTAGGTCTCTGAGTCCCAAAGGCTCATCTTCTATTTCAGTTTCTTCCAAGGATTATTGTGGTCAGCCTCATATCATCTGGGTTTGGAAGAAGTGTAAAATTTCATTTTCCAATGTGAACTCTCTGCCATTCCGCAGATCCTATGACCTCAGGGGTGGCTGCTTACTCCAGTGTCCAGGGAACAGGAGTCTAGCCCAGGTCCTTGTGTGCTTTTGTTCCACTGTGACTCTAGAGGACTTATTGGATAATATCTCACTACTGTCACCCATGACTGTGTAACAAACATGCCCCAACTGTGCATTGAACAATAATGACCCTGTCTTTTGTGCATGAGTCTCAGGTTGATTTGACTGAGGATCAAGTTTCATCTCTGAAGTTGACATGAGTCAGGTCATGCTGGTCATCCTTTTGTCAAACACCCGGGTTGGACTCTTTGGGTCACTCTTCACTGTGCTTCCCCACATGGTCACTTCAGAATAAGCAGATTTCTCATATGGTGGCAGAAAACTTCCAGGGTGTGTTTTGAAAAAAAGAAGCAGAAACTATTATTATTTTACCTCAGGGGCCACACAGCATCACTTCTTCCTCATTCTATTTGGCAGGAGTGAGTCTGCTAAGGCCAACTCGGAAACAGGGGGAGAGAAATGAGACACCATCTCTTCTTGGGAGAAGCTTGGATGAATTTTCAGACACCTTTACACACATGCACAGAGGGAATCTAAGAAACCTCCCAGGAGATGGTCCCTTGCTGAGACCAACCTTGAAGGTGTAATCCAGCCTCTGCCTACCCTTAAAGTCTCTTCTGCTCCCCACTAGATCAAGCAATCCACTTCACTTTTGACCTCACACTTCCTGGTGCTCAGATTTAAGTCTTTCAGGTCTCTCTTGATTGAAGACATAAGAAACACATAAGACATAAGAAGTTCTCTAATTTGAAGCAACTCCCACTGCATTCAAATGAAAGACAGTAACTCTTTCCTTCCTAACTGCAAAAAATCAGAACTTAGCTAAGGAGAATAAGACACATTAAAAATTGAGTATATTAGAGCTGACAAGATAGCTCAGGGGTCTAAACCACCTCCTTAGGCAAGCAAGGCTGGCCCAGGGGACCATAGTTAGATCCCTGGCACTACATACTGCACTAGCCCTGACCCAGAAAAATATTTTTTGAGTATATTGTCACTGAGGTCAAGTTTTTTAGAATATTTTTAGGCTAGGCAAATATTTCCTAATAGAATAATAATTTTCTTCAGTTAAATCATGATAGTCTTATTTTTATTTATTTATTTATTTGATAGTCTTATTTTTAACTTGGTAACCTAAGATGACTAAACAATGTATTTAGCTAGAGCTACAGATTCTTTCCAATTCTTTTTATAAGTATATTAAAGTTATATTTAAAAACTGGCTCACTACAAGCCAAAAATTAAAACTTGACCTTGGTCTATCACCATACACTAAGCTAAAGTCAAAATGGATTAAAGATCTAAACATTAAAACAGAAACACTAAATTTCCTGGAAGAGAAAGTAGGAGGAACTCTTGAAAACATAGGGGTAGGCAAAGAGTTCATGAACAAAAATCAAATCACATGGGTAATACTTGAAAGAATTAACAACTGGGACCTTCTCTTATTGAGAAGTTTTTGCACATCAAAAGAAATCACCAACAAAGTGAAAAGAAAACCTACAAATTTGGAAAAAAATCTTGACAATTAAGCACTTAGACAAGGTCTGCTCTCTAGAATTTATAAAGAACTAAAATACATTAGGGCCCCCATATTTAAAGACTCAATCCAGAAATGGGCATCTGAGATGAACACACACTTCTCAGAGGACAAAATTAAAGAAGTGAATAAATATATGAAAAAATGCTCCACATCACTAGCCATCCATGAAATGCAAATTAAAACAACACTGAGATACCATCTTACCCTAGAAAGAATGGCTATCATAAAGAAAACACCCAACAACAAATGTTGAAGAGGCTGTGGGGAAAAAGGAATCCTTCTCCACTGCTAGTGGGAATGTAGACTGGTGCAACCATTATGGAAATCAGTGTGGAGACTCCTTCAAAAACTAAGACTGGAAATCCCGCTCAAACCAGCTCTCCTCCTACTGGGAATTTTCCTGAAGGAACTGAAAACATCCTATCATAGAGATATATGTGTGCCTATGTTTAGAGAAGCACAATTTGTGATAGCCAAATCTTGGAAACAACCAAGATGCCTGTCACCTGAGGAATGGATGAAAAATATGTGGTATTTGTATACAATGGTATTACTTAGCTATAAAGAATGATAAACTCAAAGCCTTTCTATTTACGTGAATGCCACTTGAAGATATACTCATAAGTGAAATAAACCAGACCCACATATGTAAATATTATATAGTCTCCCTAGTATAAGAACTCAAATGAAGAAATAAAAATAGAAAGGTGTAACACAATTAAAAGGAAAGCAAGAACTTGAGGATTAGACAACAAAGAGAAGGCAAGAAGAAAAGCTAGGAAACATGACAAGGGCAAAGCCATACATTTATATGCACAAGATGCATAATGCAATGATCCTGAGAATCTTCAGCATGTTATTGAAACTAGTAGTTAATTGGTAGGATTCCCACCTTGACTAACTATATATGCTGATACCTGTGAACTAAGCAACATCACTGAAGAAAGCAATGTGTAATGGTAGGATCATGCTTAGAATGCCTGTCACTCTGGTCATTTAAATACATACTCTTTGTCATGACATACCAATTATTGTCGTACTGTCTCTCAAGTAAAAGTTTATTTAAAAAAATAAAAGGGTAATAAATGAAAACAAGAGACAAGAAAAAAAAATGTCACAGGTCTGTCCTGCTACCATACTCTATATGGTTAGATTTCTAAATTTCTGTGTAAAAATATGTAACAGTTTATTCCTATTTTTTAAAATATTTTTCATTTTTTCTTAATTTTTTTTCTTCATATTCTGTAGGGACTTAAAGTTTAACATATCAATACTTGATGAAAAATACCTGTTCCATGCTATGTCTAAAATGTGTAATATTCAGACAGATAGTGGGGCTAAGCTCAACAGCCTATATTGTAGGGTAATAATATTAAGCTTCTCTTCTGGAGGGTTAACAATCTTAGTTTGCAGACCAAAATTAGAGAAAAAGAAGGTCTGCAAGGACAGCCAACATTTTGGTCCTAGCCTTTCAAGGTTAGTGAGGACTCAGGACATAGGCGAACTTATACTGTAACATCATGTAACTCAATTGTGGCCAAATTTTCTGATCAAGGAGATTATGGGACCACAGAGCAACATGATCGATGATGTAGAGTGTGCCTAAGGAGAGTCACATGGAGAGAAAACATTCTCTCAGGCTTTCACAGAGAGCAAATAGGTCAAGCAATGGCTGTGACTCATCCATATGGCTGACACTGACAAAGGATCTACAAACTACAATACAGGGTTTCAGGTTAAATCCTGAGGGGATTTGACTGACCTTGGCAGATACAAAACTTACATCTCTTGTTATAGAGGTCTTTCTTTATCTTGGTCTTAACCACCCAGCAGAAAAGTATAAAAATGAAGTATAAAAAGTAAAGCCATATTAATATGCTGAGTTATAAAAAGCTCAAGTCAACAACTTCTAACATTGCTAGTCCTACAGAAAGCCCACTACTATTATGGACTACTGGTCTATATTAGAATATTTTGCTGAATTCATGCACCTACAATATTTAAATGATAATGGAGTACCCATCTCTAGCAAAACTAAACAAAAAAGGGGGATACAAAGGAACGACCATTTTGTGTCTGTATATTCAAAATAGTTAGGATAGATATACAGCTGCATTCTCTTAATGCAATGAAAAGAGAGATTTGTTCGAATAGTGTTTGTGGTCAGGATATCATGTCTGCATCTTGTCCAATGAATAACCACTAAGACAACAATATCTAATGTACTAATTATTGAAACTGTGCTAGTAATCAGTTTTGAAACTGTCTCATTGCTATGTGTTTCTCAACAAAATTATTTTAAAAAAGGAAGATCTCTTCTATATTAAAATAAAAATAAAAAACATTCATTCCATGAATTTTGGAACAAGATGATAGGAAACTAATGATGGTTGTTATATTGCATGTTTATCTTCAAAGTAATTGTTCAGATCACAGGATATAGGCATGCGAAATTGATCCAAAAAGCATTAACTGTTCCTTTCAATAAACCAATAGAAATTAGTAGTACATTTTTTTAGCTATACATATTGTACTATACATATATTCCCCTTCTTTCTTTTCTCCTTGACTTAGCAAAATCTTGGAAACCACCTAAATGCCAATCAACAGAGGAATGTGGAAAAAAAGATGTACTTTTGTACTCAGCTATACAGAAAGATAAAGATGAGGCATTTATAGGTAAATGGATGCAAATACAGACCATATTCATAAGTGAAGTAAATCATACCTGCATATGTAAACATTGTATTTTCTCCCCAGTGTAAAAAACTGAAAGAATAAATAACATCCAAGAAGTACAATAGGTACTGTGGAAGGACAAGAAACTGCTCAAAAGGAAAGACCATTAGCTCATGTAACATAGAAGTATTCTGTGGACAGTTACTAGAACAACTTTGTTCTAGATTTCTGAATAAAACAAACTTTAAATATAAAAAATAAAGTTATATTTAGCATTCTTGCAGGTTTGGAAAAGGAATCACAAAGAATTAGGTAACTTAACTGAAGTTGCTTTATCAATCAGTGGAAGGCTTGATTTCCCACTTCTAATGTCAGGATTCAGTGTCAATCAACCAAGATGTTTTCAGTGAAGTTTGTTTTCATAAGACATAAAACAATTAAATAAATACAGAGTCTATGATGCCATATTCTTCTTTTCCCAAGATTTCATGAATATGCTTGAATAAAAGACAGATTTTAGGAAATAAGTACTGGCAAGCAACATTATTTAGTAAGTAGGGATCCAGATGATGTGGTCAAATGCCATATGCTTGAAGAGCTGCAAAGTGAGAAGCAAAGTGCTTTTGAGACAACCCAGGATGTGGTGTTGAAAAGCTGCGTGTGGAACAAGCAAGGGCCGAAGGCAACGTGGCTTCACACAGAAAGTACAGTAACCGAGTCCCTGACCTAGCACCTTTAGGTTTGTTTTGTTTTGCTATGACAACTGCTTATCTTTGGTAGATGTTTTGGGATCCACAGCTGACACTAGAGGAAGTTGCTTTCCTTAACTGGCTTGAGCAAGTGAAGACCAAATATGAAAGTTTAACAGCAGAGCAAGTGATTTCTGTGTGGGAACTACTATAGTATTTGTTGTAACTGCTCTTTTTATAATTAGATGCTGAGTAGAAAATACTGGTTACTCCAATCTTCTAATAATGCCAATAAGATAAAGTTGATCAACCACCTAGAGTTAATTAAAATGCTTAAAAGTTATTGCGTTATTATCACTCATATAATAAATTAAAATCAGTGCTGGTAAGGTAGAACCATTTGCCTCTAACCCTCTCTCCCCTAGTGAATTAGACCAACCCGGTGTTCCCGTTCCTGATTATAGAATCTTCTGTGCCACTCTGAGTCTGCATGGTCATTCTTGTGTCCACTCATGTAGCCCTAGTTCCTCCCTATTAGACCATTAAAGGATCTCAGGGCTCCCTAAATGAGGGAGGACAACCCAAAGCCTAGGCTAGCAACAGAGAGTGAACTGACCTGGAGTGTGAACCACTGAACAGCACAGGTCCCAGTTCTTGACAGCAGTGGCTGCACAATTCCAGACAAGTGTTGCCACAGTGGACTTTAGAACATGCACACCACATCTCCCAATCTTTATGATAAACTATGGAATTTAAAAGTTGTTTAAATTTTTCTATATGATTCCAGAAAGAATTTCCATTCTTCAAAGTACAAGTAATGCTTATTGCCGAGCTAAATATGATTTGGAAGCTACCTCTTTGCCTTGTCCAGTCTTGAGATTAGTATGACTACTAACTATACTCCTGTGGATCAAGATCATAACAGTTCCCACTAAGCCCACTGTTCTCATGTCCTGCAACTCTTTCGAGACACCTTCCTCCATCGGACCCTTGGTTGCCAACAAGTAGTTGGGTCAGGTGCTTCCTATAGTTTGGGGCAGTTTACCCCTGCTGTTTGTTAATACAGAGCCAATGTCATCCTTTACATCCCCAATAAGCCTGTGAAGTGTTGTCCTTCATCCAGGCATCATCATTCCTACAGTTCAACACTGGACTGGGACTTTCTTCAGCCAATAACATTCTGTTTCATTGGCTTTTCAAGCTACTTTATGTGATCTGCTGTTTTGATGGATACATATGAGTAAAAAAATGTCCTTATAAAATTTGAAAGGAGACATGTTTTAATAGCTCATTCAAGTAATTGTGAATCTTCTTGATGTTACACTGAAGCTCAATGAATGATAGCCTCTTAAATGTTAGTTGCAAGACAGTCTCAATGCATATCAGTGAATCGATGAATTACTTAGCTCTGTTCAAATCCATCGATCTTCTTGTACTCTTTTACTCAAGCCTGATTGCAAAACATCATATGTTTGTCTTTTGCAAAGTGGTCGGTTCACACTTTCTATATGTTGATACATTTCATTACATTATCACGACATATCACTTCAGGGAAATGTCATTCTATGCTTGATTGTGAATGAGTGATAAAGGCTAAGAATGTCGTCCATTATCATGATAGTAAATTTTGACATCTACGGACCTTCTGCTGTAGCAAAAATAGTGTTTTCCTATAATTATGTAGATCTGGATCCAACATCAGGCAGTGTTATTAAACAGATAAGTGATCTTAAATACATTTCATTTTTCTGTAGTTCAATTTCCAACCATAAAATGGAAGTTTTGAACTTGAGTTAACATTTATTTAACTCAAGGGATTAGCATTTGAGGTGGAAACAGTTGTTGTGAGGACTGCTTCTTATCTTACATTATACATTATCCCTGGCCTTCTTCTCTAAATAAAAATTGTACCACACCCCATCCCAGATATGGCAAAAGCCTAAAATCCTAGGGAGAATCCTCAAGGGCAATATTGACACTAGTTGAGAGGTTTTAAAGTAAAAGAATTGTATATCTAATTAATTTATTAAAAAGTGGGAAAATAACCACACTTGAGAACATCAAACATATTTGGAGTGTTTGCTCTCTTTGTAATCTATTTAGGTATTGTGAACATTCTGAAATATATTCTATTTCAACACATGTTTCTGAATCCATGGAAAGTAACACAATTAAAAGAGCTAGAGGTAGGTAAAAGAAGGCAAAACCAAGAAATTTTCTCCTGATTGCATGTTTAAAGACTAACGATCTGTGATACCGTTAGTAACTGACATTATTTTGCCTGTATCCTTGAGGGCGGACCACAGTAGTAGTGAGGAAGAACTAAGTTTTCCTCTAGATGCCTGTGCTTCAGAGAACCTATATTGAGACCCACAACCATCCTTTACTCGGCCCTCCACTGGAAACCCTAGGTCAGCTTTGATATTATGATTGCCTTGGCACGTTACTTTTTTTTTTTTTTTCATGCTTCTCATGTCAGGCTGAGCATGAAGCAATCTTTTTTTCATATTTTTATATGGACACTTATATTGGTTAAGATGAGGGAAGCACCATTATATAACCCTGGGCGATTTTAGCAAATAGCTCCTAGGAAGCCCTCACTGCTATCCATTCATTCTCAGTGAATGCAAAGACATTCTTCAAAGTGTGCATAACTGGCACATCAGGAATTTGGGTGATTCATCTGAACCTTTCTCTTTTGACCATAAAAATCTCAGTGCCAAAAGAAATTCCCAATATTCTCAATTTCCAGGGATCATTGGGAAGGAAATTCCAGATTTTGTTTTTCCAAAAGAAACCATCCTTAAGAAGACATCCCAATATTTGAAAAGCTTTCAAGGTAGATCTTGCAAGAGTGCTGCCTTTTCTGTTATTGGTCCTTTACCCAAAGGGCAACTCTTTTCTTTCCTATCCTCCTCCAGAAAGAAAATTTGGTTCACATTTGTGTTCTGTTAATCATAGAATCTCTTCCTGGGCTCCAAAGAATTTTCACTTTCACATTGCCAGAAGAATGAGAGTGGTGGAAAGATAAGAAGGCAAAAGACACCTACTTCTGGGCTTCATTGTGGATGTTTTTGCAACTGGGCTTCCGGCTGACTCATAGATGCTGAGTTCAGGGTTCTGATGTGTGTGTGTTCCATCAACATTGCACAGATAAAGGAAGGCGACCCAATGGCAGAGCTTCCACGTGTCCATGTGCCTCTGAATGGACACTCTCCTCGGGGGCTTCTTGGTTTGTGTTTCTCAGTTTTCTTCCTAAGTGGTCCTGACACTTGGTACTCTTTGCACTAAAGACCAACTGAAATATTTCTGGGTCATTGGCAAGATGAGTTTAAGGACATACATTTACAGAGTCCAGGAGGTTAAAAATGATTTCACTTTTCATCTTGTTCAACCATCTTACTTTCCACATTAAATCCAAAGCTAGAGACACTAAAAGAACTTCCAAGCTCAGAAAGTGTTTTCATAGCAGGACTAGGGAAGAATTACAATCTTAAACCTTTCTCCTGCTTGTTACATGATTCAGATTTCTCCTGAATTGACTGTGCATATAGTGTTGCAAAATTTATAGAATACAACTTGACCATCTCCTGAGCTTTGATTTTACCTTAAGGCCAGTACTTGGAACAATTTTCATATCACATATACCACTGAATACTCAGCTCCCAGCAGAGTACCTGGGAGAATAGCAAGAAAAATAGCAATAAAATTCATTCACCAGAGTACCTGGTAAATGAATGAATAAATGAATGTTAAAATTAGAATGCAATACTGCACCGAAAACCTTGCATGCAATGGACTCTTTTGCCATAAAAAATGTCAGTGGAAACGCTAGAGAAAGCAATAATAATGCTAAAACAGTGGTTTCAAAACACCTGTTAAACTCTGTCCATGTGACTCATTTGAAAATCTTTCTGTTTATTCATAAACTTCTATGCATTTTAAAATTGGATGGAGAAGGGAACTGTACTTTTTCTTCCTCATTCCTGCCCTTTCCACCTATTGGATGAATTTCCAATCTGTATAATCTTTTCCTATTGCTTCCCCAGGGACAGCTTCCCTGAACTCCTAGACTACATTAAATGTCCCAGGGGTGTACTCCACCACACTGTGCCCTGCTTTCTATCACTCACACACTTTATTGATATCTATCTTCCCAGCTTGAGTGTAAGTTTCCTTCATGAGACATGACCCACGTCGACCACTCATTGCTGATATTCCTACTGCCTTGCCCAAAGCCTACACCACTCAATAAATTGTGTTTAACTGAAGTAGAATTGAATTTCCTGAACTAATCATAGTTGTCATTGGAGGTGCTGGACTGATCCTGCTCCAATGAGGAAGCTCAGCCTGCCAGAATTTCAGCAGCTCACTTCATCCCAGATACTGGGCAGCACTGCTTGCTGCCTGACTTCCCAGAGCTGAAATAGCTCCAGACCCCTCTATCTTCAGAACCAGTGGCCATTCTCTGTGACACGGGTATTTGCCTAACTCTTTTTATCAGGATCACTGGTTTCCAGAGTCATCTTATTTCTTTGTTGAGAACTGCGGCAGGTGGGAAGTCCTTCAAGGATGTTGAAAATGAGTATGTTCTGCAGCAGTGTAATGTCTTGAGGTCAGCAAAGGATGGATTCAAGAGCTATTTTCAGGATTTAAATCACCTGATCTTAGGGAAGGAATGGGTTTGATGGGAAGTGAAGACAGGGTATAGCGAAGTCCAGAGGATTCTGTGTTTTGTAGCTTGGGTGACTGGCTAAATGATGACCCTATTAATTAAGAACAGAAAAAGGTGATGTAATAACTAAGAGTGATGAAGGAGAGTGGTAAGGCAGGGGGGGGGGCTGCCTGAACCAAGAATTCCAGTGTGAAAACACTGAGTATGAGGCATCCACTCCTATAATGGATGTGCCCAGTAGGTAAAGCTCTGAATGTAGAAAAGGAAAAAAAGTCAAGGATGAAGACTCATGCTGGGAAGCTAGGTGGCTTTGGACTAGTTACAACCAGAATGCTGTCCTGTTCACCATCAACAACATATCTCTCTACCGGAGATCCTAGTACAGTCACCGTATCTCAACAAATGACCACAATGTCCATGGCCTTGGGTCACCAAGACAGAGTGACAGTTGCTGTGCCAGCTTCAATGAAGTCATAGGTGAAGGCATGAGAATTGCTCAATCCCACGCTCCTTCAGGAGGAGGCAGGAATCCCAGCACTGAGTTCTGTTCTGATGTTGATGCTTCCAAAGGAAGAAAGCATCAGTAAAAGTGGAATAGAAGTGCGTGCTGTCCTGGTTTACATCCAGGTGTCCCCCCTCAACCTTCATGCTCTGATAGGTATGGTTTTGGGGAAGTGACTGTACCATGAATGAGTGATACTCACCAATGGATTATCCACTGATGAGTTTATAACTAGTGTGATGTTGGGAAGGGAAACCTCCCATGTTGGTTGGAGCACTGGGATCTCTGGGATCACGGCCTAGAAGGGTATATCTCTCTCCCTCCTCCCTTGAGTTCTCTCTCTCCACTTCCTGCTGCCTTGTCATGAACTGTTTCTCCTCTGCCATGTCCTTCTGCCATGCTGCCCCACCTTGGAGCCATTATGCACTGAAACCTCTACAGACTGTTAGTCAAGGTAAACCTCTCCTCTTTAAAATAAAA
>NW_004524654.1:53773-55131 GCF_000260255.1 Octodon degus
TCTAAAGAGAGTACAAATCAAATTAAAACAGAAAAAGTTACAAGTCACAGGGGCCAAGGGTTCAATCCCTGGGCCTGCCCTGCTGGCCCCACCCCTGGGGCTCCCTGAGATAGCAATTGAGACTAGGTGTGGTGGCCCACTCCTGTAATTCCAGCTCTGGAGAGGCTGTAAACAGGTGGATCACTAAGAGTCTGATCTAGTAGAGAGACCTTGAACATCCTGTAGACCCTTCCCTAAAATACAAAAAAAAAAAAAAAAGGAAGAAAAAGAAAAAATTATAAGTAATACAGAATTGTACTTAATACAATTGTTATGATTTGTGTCTAGGTGTCCTCTAAAGCCTCATGTAGTCATGGGGTAGCTTCTGGAGTTTGTGATTGATTATTGTGGGTGTGGATGCTGCACCTGCCCTGGGGCAGGTAATATACATTACAATGCAAGTTGGGGAAAGAAGCTAACTAGCTGCCTGAGCAGCTGCCATTCCCTTTGCTCTCTTACTCTTTGTTGCCACCATGAAAGGTTATTCTCTGCCATGTGCCACTCTGCGGTAGAGCCAGCTGAGTACAGACTGAAACCTCCAGTAACTGTGAGCTAAATAAACCTTCTTTTCCTTCATTTTGAGTGTTGAGTATTTGTCTCAGCAACAAGAGAAGAGTAACTGAGACAAAAGTAATATGAATTTCACAGCATTTGTTGTGATACATAGTGTTGATTCCAATCGATTATTCATATTACCAGATATATGCATGTAAACTTGGAAGAAGAAAGAAAAGAAAGAAATGTATAAGAAAGTAAGAAAAGAAGGGCCAGGGAGATAACTCAGTAGAATAAGTGCTTGCCTGGCAAGTGAAGGGTCCTGAGTTCAACCCCAGTACTGCCAAAATAAATAAATTAAATAAATAAATAAATAAATAAGAAGAGAGAAAGTACAAACAATTGAAAAAAGGAGACAAAATAAATTAAAGCTTTAATTGCTCCATAGACCAGCAGAAATGCACAGTACAGTTTTCTAAACCATCCTGCTTACATACATGGATAAATCTCTTTCCCACATTCCCTCTCCTGTTCTCAGCTCAGTAACTCTTTCCTTTTTTTTTTAAGTTAAAAATTCCTTAATTTTTATTCCTGGTACCATTACCATAATTTACAGGGCAATATACTTGATGTAATGAAAAGAAAGAAAAAGACAAAGCTATAACAGATAAAAGACCTCAGAAATGTACATCTAATTGACACTACATTGCTTAATGTATAGCTTCACTTTTTGCAAACTGTAACTATGACAGTCTTGAGCCAGAAGGATTTCCTGTTTAATCTGCAGTAAATTTTCTGACTATGGATCATTGTTCCTTCTGTGA
>NW_004524654.1:60769-69626 GCF_000260255.1 Octodon degus
GAAGCTCTCCCACACACTCACTGGACCTGGGCTAGGACTGGATCTCAGTTCTTAATTTCTTACATATCTATTTGAATCTGTTTCATGCATTCTACTTCTTTCCTGTATTGTTCATTCAGTGTTTTCATCATTTTTCTATTCTCCTTTATTTTTCTATCTATGTCTTCTTCAGCTGTACTGAATAATTCTTTCACAATTGTTGTCCTTTGTTTTTGGACCTGAGAAATTATTTTTGATCTTAGTTCTTCTATAGCTTGATGGACTTGTTTCTTCACTTCAGTTGTTATCATTTCAGAGATTTCAATAGTGTGATTTCCAAGTTCTTGTATGTCTTTGTTTTCTGGATCTGTTCTGGATGGACTAGAGGATTGAGAATGCATGTTTTGCATTTTTGAAGCTCCCAGTAATCACCCAGACAGAGTCCTGCAGGTGGCCTGGAGTCCACCAAAGTTCTTAAATGGCTCCAGGAAAGCTCTGTGCCTGCATGTGCTGGGCCCACAGATTGCAGCCCTCCTGCATTCCACAGGCCACTCAAGGTTCATCCAAGTTCTCAAAAGTCTGGATTGGCACCAGCAGAAGCTCCATTCCCATGCACTGGGGACTAAGGAAGGTCAGAGCTTACCAGAGTCATCCCGCAGGTTTCCCAGTGTATGCCAAAGTTCTAACTTCTCCTCATTTAACTTGGAGTTAGCAGATCTTTTGTCCTAGCAATAAAGAAGTAACTAATGCACATGGAAATTAGTAACTATTGGAGAATAGAAACCTGTGAATGGTTTCACAGAGTACAAATGTCAAATAAGTTAAAACTGCAGTATGTGGAAGACGGAGACAGATTTGCTCAGTCACATTCTATGTTCAGGATGCTCCTATGTCTGTCCTTCTGGACACTTGGCTGTATGTCCACACTCTTGGCACTCTCATTGTCACTGACTATACAATCTTGGACTTAAAGATTCCCTAGATC
Organism: Octodon degus; assembly: GCF_000260255.1. Classification (NCBI taxonomy): domain Eukaryota; kingdom Metazoa; phylum Chordata; class Mammalia; order Rodentia; family Octodontidae; genus Octodon; species Octodon degus. Next base: position 61,734 of record NW_004524654.1, read on the forward strand.
CCTTGACCACCCCCTCCATTTTATCCTAATTTATCAGCTCCGTACCTGCCCTTCATGGATTCACCACACAACAGTCCATCCAGCTCTCTGACTTATGTCCTAAAGCGAGCTTGTCTTCTTATTTTTTCAGCTCATCCACAAGCCAAAGCTTATACCTGGATTTAAATTACTTCCTACCTCCTGAACTCCTGTTCTCAGACTGCTAAGTTGGAACCCAGGCACTCAATAAGCTAATGTAAACTCTCGGTAGTCTCACAGTTTGCAGACCAGTCCTGAGTGTTACCAGTGGTCTCCAGGTTCCATTTGGTTAAAGAATATTCCAAACCCTTAACTCCTCCACACTGGGGAATGCTTGTCCTTCCTCTGGATCTGGTGTAATGCTCCAGCTCCTCCCATACCATGAGGTCTCCTTGCCTGTGCCATATGGCACACAGGTAGACACACCTGAGAAGGAACATGATGAAATGAGACTCCAGGCTGCTGTAGCCAGAGGTGATGAGGCAGGATCAAAAGTGATTAAGTCAAAAATGCTTAAATGAGAGCTCTTCTAAGTGCTTAGTACAAGGCAGAGTTCCACAGCAAGGCAGAGAAGCCAGGATGAAGCACATGATCTGACAAAACCTCTGTGGTGAGGGTAGGAAGAGTGATGTTGAGTCTCCAATGAGGGTGGAATATAGAGTATTGGCAACAACCTTACTGTTGAGGATGTTCCCAAAGGAAGAAGGGAGACTCAGGGAATTCTTTCTTTTAAAAAATTCCTTTAAAGAAATTGATTCTTCTCTGCCAAAAAGGTGATCTTTGCACATACTTCTAAACACTGTACAGACATCAGCTCACATGAGCTCAGAGCATTGGGTTATCATGTGACAATACAGACCCCTGGTGCTTCAGTTCAACTGATGAGCCTTTTTAAAGTAGTAATTTATTCACTAGAATTCTCAGTCTGACTCTATAACTCTTCCAGCTGCCACATTGTAGCATGTAATGAAGAGGGTCAACAATGGAGTTGCAGAAAGAAAGGGATGAGAAATGGCTGGCACCAAGTGAATCTGCAGAATATTTATTAAAATAAAGGTTTTAAAGTCCAGAGTTACACCACTATCTCCAGCAGCAGATTTTTATATGCCTCAACTGGAACTAAGAAGGTCACTGATAACAGCTTTCTTCAGATGTGATCTTGGAACACTTAGTACAAAATCCTGCCACTTTGATTTCAATCCAGTTTTTCTACCTTCTTCTGGAACCCGATTCTTTGCAGCCAGAATGATTAGGGTTTTCTGACGTTATTGGTGGGCTCTGACCTACACTTCTCATCTTCCTTTCTCTGAGCTCCCTCCCTCCTGCATGTCATGTCTTAACCAATTTCTACTCTAATAGTGTGCAAGCACCAACATTTCCAAGTAGCTCCCTTCAGTTGGCATTGAGGACTCTTTATTTTTGCATGTTCCAACAGCCTGTACATGCCTCAATTATACCATTCCTTCTGTTATTCTGTAGCTATCTATATACTGGGACTGTGTTTTAAAATAATGTACTCTTCATCTTTACCAGAAACATTGTTTCTTCCATTCCTTCTGCTGGAATGTTCTTCTGAAGCCTCTCCCCCTCTTTCTCTCTGTCTCTCCCTCTCCCCTTCCTTCTCTCTTCCATTCCCTCATTTTCTCTCTCGTGTCTTCCCTTATTCTTAACCATCAGAGCATCTTATTTTGTTTAATGCCATTGATCTCAATCTGCAGGTCTTTGCTTGCTTGTATCTATTGCTCCACCCCTTTCAGAAGAGCTGTGTGAAGTCAAGGACCTGGCCTTCTCATCTCTAACACAGAGCCGAACATTTATTAGGTACTACAGAAAGTTAGTTAAATTAAATAAAAATGTATCTGTCATATGGTAATCAGAACTATGATATAAAATTCGACCTGGGACTGCTTTACATCTTTCAAAATCCAGTTATCTATATTTGTTTTGTCAATTTGTATTGCATGGTCAATACAATACTCATGAAATTCAAAATGTATTGGTTGAAACCATGCAGAAGGTTCTTTTGTTTTTGTTTTTATTTTGTGTTTTTGGTATTTTGAGGAGAGGAGACCAATGCCTGCCTGTAACCAGGTTCTTCGTGGGCATTGGGCCAAGGCATATTCTCTTTTAAAACTCTTCTTTTTAAAACTCTTGGTAGCACCATGAGGTATCTGTTCTGTATCAGAGTTGGGATGTGTGTGATGCTAGTTTGTGGTCTCTATGAATTAATATTTCCCACTCAACTTACCTATTCAGGTAAGATGAACATTCAGGAATTATTGCTTTCTAAGTAATGTTATTGTTCTTCATCACAGACTAGAAATGTTGGGATATTTTGCAATGTTTTTCTCGACTTTTCTGGCCTGCAGCACACACTGCTAGAAAGTGGTAGGTGAGAAGGTGAGATGGAATGAGCAGAAGGATGCCCAGCTTACCTGTGACCTTAGCACAAGCCAGCCCAAAAGCAATTACATCTCTACTTAGAATAAGCAGTAGCTCAGAGAGGGCCTCCTTCTTCCAGAGGGTTACACAACTGAGAGAGAGAGAGAGAGAGAGAGAGAGAGAGAGAGAGAGAGAGAGACAGACAGACAGACAGACAGACAGACAGACAGACACACATATGCACACACACACACACACATACACACACATGCACACACAGATATGGAGACACAGAGGGACTACTCTTAGGGAGAGATGTTCGATTTTCTTTGCCTTCATATTTCTCTAATCTTCCCACTTATTCAGAACTGTAACACAAAAACTACACAAAAGCATAGTGGAACTCAGTGGGCCTCACTTCACCTCCTGCGTTTGCATACCAGTCCCTATTACTGTTAGTCATGTCCTCCTCCAGTAGCAGAGTCTGTCACAATGGTTTCTCCAGCATCATTAGTGTGAAACACAGTCAATCTGAATTCAAAATCTGGGACACTTCGGGTTAGTCAAGTAACTTGGTTAGTTACCAAGTCTCCTTTACTTATCTGATGAAGTAGAAATCATTGTCCTAATAAAATTTACCTCTTAAGGTACATTATTATTAAATGGAATAATTCATGTAAAATGTTTATACAATATCTGTCATATTGTCAAAGCTTACAAATTTAACAACAGTAATGAAAGCATAGCTGCTCATAATAAATGATCCAAAGCCACCAGCACCACCAGGAAGAGAACAGGTGTCCTCACGTCAAGCTGCTTTCGCATCTTGCAGCTACTGCTGCCTCTGTGGTTCTTTTCTTCCTCTATAATATGAAATATGGAGAATAGTCATCTTCAAAATGTTGGCAGGAGGGTTAAGTGAAGTTGTGTTATAGAAAAATAAATAAAACCTTAGAACCTGGATAATGTAACTGATCAAAAAATAGTGCTTAGAAAGAGACATCAATGGTAAAATCTTTGTAATGAAAAAAAGGATATCCAGTGTCTTGGTTACTTTTCTCTCATTGTTGGGACAAAATACCTAACACCCAAAATTAAAGAAGGAAAGGTGTCCATTTTGTATTTGTGTATTCAAAATGGTTAGGTTAGATATATAGTTACATTCTCTTGATAAATAGAGGGATTTGTTCTAATGGTGTTTGTAAATAGGGTATCATGTCCGCATCTTGTACAGCAATTATCACTAGGAAGAATGTATGCAATGTGTTAATTATTGAAACTGTCCTACCAATTTGGTTTGAAACTGTCTTATTGCTATTTGTTTCTCAATAAAATTATGGAAAAAAGAAGGAAAGGTTTATTTAGCTCACAGTTTATGGAGGTTTCAGTCCATTCTCGGCTGATTCCAAAGGCAGAGTAGCACATGGCAGAGGGCAGCAGTTCATGGTGGTGGGAAAGAGTACAACAGCAAGAGCAAAAAGGGGGGAGCAGCAGCAGAGAGCAAGCCTCTCTCCCTTCCTTATCCTGCATTCAAGCTATCTGCCCCAGGGCAGGTGTAGCACCCCACCTATAACCCCAGCAGTACTCACTCCCATAATCCCAGCATTGGATCATAAATTAATCACAAACTCGAGACACCCCCCCCCCGTGACTGCATGAGGCCTAGGGAGACATCTAGACCCAAACCATAACACCTAGTAATCCTTTTTCTTTAACAATTCTTCTTTGTTACTTTGAATGATTTTGTGGGTAAGGTGATCAGGCACATACTTAAGGCATCTGGTCCCGAGTCTACAACCCAATTAACAAATGTTGAATACGTCAGAAATTTCCAAGCCTTCCCAGTTCACAGTTTCCCCAGTTTCTTAGCATTTCATGTTACCTCTGACCCAAAAGAAATACCTACCTGTGTTCTTAATTAGGTAAAGTCCAACAATGTAATAAGCATTTATGTCTTAATAACTTAATAGCTGCTTTTAAAATATACATGCAAATTAAAAGAAAAACAATGCCTTAAAATTTTTGTTTGCCAGTAGTGTAACCACAGTGCAGTATGGGCTGTGTTCCCTGGTTAGGTACTACATGATTTCCTAGACCTGGCAGTCAGACTCGACACAATCACTTTTTCTTGTTCCATGTTGATTTGGGTATGGTGCTTGCTTTTATCACTGTGCTATCAAAACCTGCAGCTTCAAAAGACTTGATGTGATCAAAAAGAGTGCAGAAAATTCAGTGCTGTAGATGAATTTATGGTTTAGATCTGCAAAGTCTCCCAAAAGTCTCACATGTGGAGGTGGGGACAAGTTGGAAGGGAAGGTCACGGGGGCCACCTCCTCCCTGGCTCTTCCTGTCTTTCTCTGCTTTCCGGTCACTGTGGGTTAAGCGGCTTTCCCCAGCTGTACTATTTTGTCATGGTGCTTCTACCTTGGGATTGGCCAAGCATGGGCTGAACTCACTGAAACTGAGCCAAAATAGACCTGTTCTTAAATTGTGGATGTCAAGTATTGTGTTTAAGCTGCAAACTACTCCAGGCTCTTTCCTCTAGGTTCCCATGGACTCCAAGGGTCACTGTGTTTCTCCCAGAAATGTAAAACACCACTGTACCATTGTAAGTTGGCCACCGTTGCTGTGTGTGGTGCGTCAGCACACAGTTTGGGAACTGCCAGTGGAGTCAATTTTCTAAGTACCAAGAGGCTGGTGCAGTGATAGAGGCAGACATAGTGTGTGCTCTAGGAGTCTTACAGGTTAGTAAATGTGGCTGACGTGAAGAAACACGCACTGAAGTAAAAACAGCCTGCTAGCAATTGGGCCATATTCCCAGGCCTAAGGAAAGATGGTATTCTCACTTGATTTTCAGCAGGTGTTTCCTTTGGCAGAAGCAGCCCTACAATTGTTCTCAGCACCATCCTTCCTAGAACAACTTGGATGAGGAAGTGAAGTACTAAGTCCCAAGCTGGGGAGCTAAAAATAACGACATTCACCTTAACAGGAGGCACCTCTCTGGCGAACAGGAGGGCTATATGTTGCATCAGCTTGGTTTTCAGGAAAGATACTGATTTTTTAATTTATTATTATTATTTTTTTTATTTTAGGGAAGGTCTACAGGGTGTTCAGGGTCTCACTACGCAGATCAGACTCATAGTGATCCACCTGTTTACAGCCTCCCAAGAGCTGGGATTACAGGAGCTCACCACCACGCCCAGTCTCAATTACAGTCTCCGCGTGCCTCCCCCCCCCCCCCCCCCCCCCCCCCCCCCCCCCCCCCCCCCCCCCCGCGCGCGCGCCTCCTTGCAGGGGCTTTAATCCGCTGAGCTATTTGGCCGGCCCTCTAAGGAAAGATACTGAAAGAGATTTTTCTTTTTAAGAAAGATCACTTTATTGTTTCAATGAAGCTTTTGCTATAAAATTTAGGAGTGGGTCCAGGCTGGACACCTAGGACTGAAATGCATAAATACCTTGCCTCCAGCCCTCAGACAGACGGAAGCTTCTCACCTGGAAGCAGGTTGCCTGGCTTCCTGCCTCTCTGTACCACCCCTCCCCCCCATTTTCGTGTCCTGATCGCTGTTCTTCACACATTCAGCAAGAGTTGAGGTACTGAAAACGTAGGCACAGGCCCCAGACCTCTCTTTTCAAACTGAAGTATGAAGTTGCAGGATCCAAAAGATAACATTGTAGGGGAGAGTTTCGATAACATCCTCTCACCCGCCAGTTCAAGCCCTACCAAGGCACTCTTCTCTGGCCTGAGAGTCTTCCTTGGGTTAATGGACAGGCATGAGCCTAGAGCTCCCACTAGTGGTTGGGAGTGAAACAGCAACGTTGCGCTGACGTCTATTCTCTTACATAGGCATAGTAGGCAGAGCTGTAGCCCACATGAAGCATCCCAAAATGCCATCTTCACCTTCATGGGGACATTTCTCCTAAAGCTGGCAGCTGTTCATGGGTTCTCAGAGAACAACGGATGTCTCCAAGCTTTTATGGAAGTCTCCTTGTTGCTTACTCCAAAGCCTCAGCTACTGGGAGGGTAGTCTGAGTTCAGTTCATTTCTATCACCACCTTCATTCACCTATTTTTTTCTTCTTCAGAGGATTGTTCAGAATTAAGAGATGTGACTTTTTCGTGCAATACACATTTCTGTGTGCATACACAAACACATATGCACACGTGGATTTATTTTCCTCTCCCTTTGCTATTGTGGAGTCAGGTAGGGTGGTGGGGTTAGATCTGGAGTGAGTGACCTAGAAAATCTCTGCAAAAGGGATTAAGAGAAACACTCCTCCCCTCCTTTCCTTTATAACACTTTTTCCTCAGGTCTCCTTCCCTAGGCGTCTGAATGCCGAGTTGGGAGAACCCAGCAGGAAGGTACAAAGGAGGTCAGTCAGCCTCTCGGGGTGTAGGCGACAGATCCTCGTAGAGCCCAGGTGCAACAGGCTCCTGGAATGCCTCATGGCCTAGCCCCAATCCCTAAGGGGTCAAACCGTTGTTCAGGGAAAAATCTCAAGATGATCAAGAATGTGCTTCAATAGCTAAGCTGTGAAGCAGCCTCAGAGCACACAAACACATGAGCGGAGAAAGAAAGTGTGGCACATATGCGCATCAGAGTGTAAAGGAGCCATAAGAAATGGAAAAAACCATTTGCAGAAAAAGGGATGAAACTGTGAAACTACTGTGTTAAGAGAAAAAGGTAGACTCGAAAAGCTAAATATCACATGATTTGTCTTGTACTAGAAGCCTTATTAATTAATTAAATGAGCAATGGCAGGAAACTAGAAGATAGATTTTGAGGGAGGGAAAAGAGTGTTGGTGGAAGGGAGAGGAACAGGAGATGGAGTAATAGGATTGAAATAATCAACATAAGAGCAGGCAGAATAGCTCAACAAACCAAGAACCTGCTTACACAAGCACTGGGACCAGGATTCCATCTCTGGCACCACAAACCCAGCTGGCCCCACACTCAGGCACACTGAGCCAGGCACCAACGGTGGGCAAGGTGGTGGACACCTGCAATCCCAGAGCTGGGGAGGCTGAAAGGAGGATCACTAGGAGTTGGAGCTGTGTAGTGAAACCCTGTATCGAATACAATCAATTAATCAATCAATTAATAATCAAGATATGTTAACTACATGTACCTATTTCCCAGATTGTACATTATTGACATGATGTAAAAAACAAACAAAAAACTATCACTGTAAAGGCTAGGTGAGTATAGGGCTGTGCATTCGGGGATTATATTCTGCCTCATCACACCAAAGTGATAAAAACATTATTAATAATAGCTTAAAAATCATTTCACAATAAAAAAATGCTGGATATTACGATTAAAAGCTTTCTGATCCTTAAGCAGTGTCCGTCTCAACACACTTATGAGCTGGCAAGACTTCAGAATTTTGATCTTATTCATCACCTGTGATAGAAAATGAAGGGGCCGGGGAAATAGCTCAGCAACATAAGCACCTGCCTAGCAAGAGCAAGGTCCCAAGTTTGATCTCTGGTACT
>NW_004524654.1:70861-86348 GCF_000260255.1 Octodon degus
AGCCCATTCTCCCAGGCTTCTTGCAACATCCAGATGCTTTCACTACAGGCAGATCCTCATCCTGAGTTTCACATACTCAGCAGCTGGGAAGAATTTTTGCCCTACAGGGAGATGTCATTGCATGGTGGCAGGCTTCGCTGTGTGCACAGTATGCCATATGGGCAGTGGGGCATGCAGTCTGCTCTAGGGACAATTCCTTAACCCTGAGGCCTTAAAGTACAACATGACTGACTCGTCCTATGAATGGCTCAGCTCCTATAGTCCTTTCACTAGCCTAAGTCTGTTTTGTCCTTAAAACTATTTTGGATGGTGAGTAGACTAAATATTGCCAATATCTTGGTTTTACTGGCTAGGAAAGTGATGTCCCACAGAGTGACTTTGACTGACACCTACGCTGTTATCAAATATTGGTAGAAATGTGCACAGAAGAGAGGCTTTTAAAGTAGCCCAGTGCTGATTTCTGCAACAAGACTGACTTGCCTTGGTCCCAGAGCCCCAAAGGAAGAAGACAAAGCTGGAGCTAAAGAATATGTTGAGATAAGCTAGCAAATCCGATTGTCTGGGGATAAAGAGAGCACACAGAAGGATGCGGGTTCTACAAAAGAGCCACTGGACTGAACAGTTCCCTGAACAGCTGGTAAAATGAGTGAAGGTATCAGAACTTGTGGAGCCAACAGGCAAAGGTTGGGAAGCAGCGTGGTGTGACTGTTCAATTAGGTGTACAGTACGTCTTGAAGGAGACTGACTCATGAAAAGCAAAACAATGTTCCTGAGGTAGGACCCATGTTTAAACTTACCCTACATCAGGCATCACCTAGAACAGAGAAAGGAAGTCATTTTCACATTCAAGTCTGTAACTGTAAATTTGCAGCCTAATGACTCCATTCCTAAATCTTTTGGATCCTGACTTCTTCATTTACAAAAAGGTCTTTGTCTAGTATAAGTAATAATAACAGCTTCACACACCAATAGAGCGCTGTCTTAAGGTGGATTTCTTGGGAAATATGTTGAGATCTAAGAAACCAGGAAGCCTCTTGTCCTGAGTGCTCCTCTAAGGCTCCTCAGGTCAACTGAAAGCTACCCACTCCCAGATGACACAGCCCCACAAGCCCTGGGCTTGGTGAGCTGACACCCTTGGCATGGAGGAGCAGTGGGCTTAGGGTGTGGAAAGCGAAATGTGGGCTGGACTGACCTTGTCCTTTCCCTGGTGCTGTACTGCTGTACCTGCCCCTTAAGGCACCCCTCCACCCCCACCCCACTTGCAAATGGCAGTGTCATGCACCTGCAACATCCCTCAAGTCTCTCCATGGGTTTATAACTGCTGGGTTCCCCGCTTTGCTGTGCTCTTCAGTTCAGCAGCTCAGGGAGTGGCTCTATCCTGCCTGCGCACCTCTCTTCTTGTCAGGTGGGAACTGCAGTGGTGCACTTTCTTATGCTTTCTTGTCAATCTGGAGTTCAAGTTGGCCAATGTCAGTTATTCACATGTAAAAAAGACTTGTCAGAAAGCCAGTTTGGCAGACAAGGGATACACCCAATTACTGAGACTTTCTGAAGTAGTCACTTTCCCCTAAACCTGCTTAGCTCCATCCCCAGTCCCAGAAGCTGCCAGAAAAACATTTTCACCTGAGTGCAAGACAGTTTGCAGAGCCACTGTGTTGCCACAGGCAGGAGCAAAGCAGAAGCAAGTCACTTTGCTGTAAGGGAATATTTGTACCTAAACCCTGGAGGTTTTGTTCAAATTAAACCAGCTACTAGGGTATCATGTCCGCATCTTGTACAGCAATTAACCACTAGGAAGAATGTATGCAATGTGTTAATTATTGAAACTGCCCTACCAATTTGATTTGAAACTGTCTCATTACTATTTGTTTATGAATAAAATTATGAAAAAAAATAAATCAGCTACTATAATTAAAGGCCTCAGAACAATCTGGAAGACAGTACTCAGCACCCATTAAGTTAGCAACCATTATTGCTATTTGTACTATAATAATTATTAATTTTAACTTTTCACAGGCATACATTATATGAATTAAACTATGCACTAGATGAAAAACCAGGAAGTAACAATTTAAGCAGAGGCCAAGAAAGAGATAGCAATCCCAGCTCAGTGGCCCATGTTGATGATTCCACCGTTTACTTTACCTTATCATTATATCTTAGTGTTCAGGGTATACATACAGCAAAGAATCTAGAACCTTATAAATGATGTTGGGGGATTTTCCAAGGTAATCGTGAAAGAGGTGATTGCCATGTGACGGGCTTAAGAATTGGACTTCATATATGATGAAGCTGCCTTGCTTGGTGAGTGCTACCATCTGAAGAATACAGGGTTTCACAAATCTCTTTGGTGGAATCTGCTCTTCAAACAGTTTTCCTTAAAAGAGAAGACTTCCAGCAACATACCTTGGAAAACACTTCTCTAGGTAATTACCAGATTGCCAGGGGGTACAATCTTAATCTAGAGCTAGAGACAAGTACTGAAAACATGGAGAGCGTGTTCTCCCTAGGCAGACAAGAACTAGAGGTGATTAACTGGGCCACTGGCTCCTTGTGAGGTGCTGGAGTGCTGTGTGCTGGCTCACAAAATGCAGCAAGCATCAGATATTCTGTGTGCAAGCGCAGAGAGGTCTGGGCTTCCTGCGGCCGAAATATGCCTTGAAAAAATTCTCTCTAAAGAAAGAGAAAGCCTGAGTTTTCCTCAATAGTGTAAACATATAACATTACACTACACAACAACAAAATACAACAAGACTGATGATTTTCCACAATAAATACATTTATGATTTAATTGAATTGAACAAACTGGACAGTTATTCTAGAATAGTGTCAAAACACTCAATCATTGAACTTAAAAGAAAAGAGCCCTAGTCAATTGTAGCTCTTCTAAATTGTCATTACCTGTAGGAGCAAGAACCATTGATGTAACATTTTATAATACCTTGGGTGTAATTTTCTTGCACAAAGGAAAAAAGTTATTGGCACAACTACCCGGATTATCTCTGCATAGAGAGCCACTATTTCAAGATTGGCATAGCAGCAGCTGAATGCTGTATAATTTCCATATATTTCATTCTCCACATACTCTCAACTTCTGTGGGGGAATATATTCTGATTCTTTCAGAAAAGCAATGGAAACGTGAATAGCAAGTCACACCACTGATGTCCACAGAGATGGGCCCCATAGTCTGAGATCCTATATGAGATTTTAAAAGCAATCGCTTCAATTCTGAGGGTTGGTTTCACATAACAGCCAGCATTTCAGCAAGTGAGCATAATCAGGATGACAGCATGGTGTAGGCATTTAAAGGTCGTAGTTGCTTTTTCAATGAAGGTAATATAGTTTAGTCCCTTGTATGCAGGCTTTGATCTCACAGGTCCAACAAGCCACAGACAGGAAATACAGCATCTCTAGCTGCATATATATACTTTTTCTTATTCCTTAAAGAATATAGTACAACAACTGCTTACATAGCATTTACCTTGTATCAGGTATTAGAACTAACCCAGAGATGATTTCAAGTATATTAGAGGGTGTTTATAGATTATATACAAGTACTAGGGAATTTTAAATAAGGGACTTGGTATCCATAATATGGGAATCTAGAGGATAGCCTGGAACTAGTCACCTGAAAATATCAAGGGAGACTGTATCCAGCCCTAACATAGGCAGAGGACCTAACCCCAACCATCTGCTTCTCAGGGATCAGGTTCAAGTTCCCACAGAATGTGTCTAGGGTCCTGACCCAAACCAGTTGAGCTGGGCCATGAGCTCGCCCAGATCATTTCCTAAAAGTGCAGCAGCATTTAAACTATTGCTCTCTTTTGCAGCTTTGGAATTAGTGACTTCTAAGAAAAGTAAGGGCTTTGTATCCTCTCCAGAAAGTCAGGATGATAAAATGCAAGAAGCAGAGGGCAAGTCCATGTCAGCGCATTGTTAGTGGGCCTTGTCTCAAAGCTGTCACATGGCAATGCTTCCTCTGCTTGCTTGTCTACTGTGAGTGTTACAAAGACATCTGGACCGTGTGAAGCAGGCTGAAGACATTCCAGTGTACTATGCCTGGAAGCTGCAAGCCTCCGGTTGGGACACACTGTCTTATGCTGTAAACTTCTAAAAGACAGAGCCTATGTTTGACTTGACACTTCTCAAAAAATGAAGAAAGGATGGAATGTGAGACTCTGTTTCCTCCCACGATGCAACACCATTCACACCGGGGAACATGAAGACATGATGCTCTCCTTTATTATTTATTTATTTATTTTTGTGACCGGCTCATCCCAACCTGGGGGTATGGCTGGTATGGTATGTGGTGCCTGGGGTCAAATTGAGGTCCCTACGTATTTGCCTAAGGTTGCCTAAGCTGGAGTTTTAGACCACTGAACTATCTCATCAACCCTGGTTCTCCACTTTATTATTATTTTTTTTTAATTTGAATTTCTTTTTTTTTCTTTTCAAAGTTTTATTGATAAACATATAGCAATGAGACAGTTTCAAATCAAATCAAAAGTACAGTTTCAACAAATAATACACTGCATATATTCTTCTTAGTGGTTAATTGCTGTACAAGATGCAGATCATGAGATCCTATTTACAAACACCATTAGAAAAAAACATTCTATTCATTAAGAGAATGCAACTATATATCTATCCCGACCACTTTGAATACACAGATACAAAATGGACATTCATAGTTATACCCCAATTTTTTTTAAGTTCCGTTGTTGAATATTATAGGTGTGTAAACTCAGCTATTTCTCCACTTTAGAGGTCTCCCTGGCAATGCGACTCTCAGACTTATCAGCACATGCCACTTGAGGGCTCTCCTTCTCATTCTAGTCATGAGGAAACAGAGGAGATTTCTGAGTGGAAAGAAGGGTTGAGAATAAATGAGGGAGTTTGACATGGAGGTCCTTACCTTCATGAAACCAGAGACTTCGAGGAGACCCTAATTGGTGAATATTCCCAAGCAGCCTTTTGCGGGTGGTGCTGAAGCATGAGATGAAGAGTGCCCATGTGACACTCAGCCTTGTAGCCACCCAAGGCAGGCAGGTGGGTGTGACTCAAGGTAATGGAGAAGGCTTTTACCTGGAGAAGCGTCTCCATCTTGACGTTGGATCAGAGAAGACACCAGTAGGAGTTCTTTCCTAAACTCCTGTCAGGCTTCTCTAAAAAGAAAATATGCTGGTATCTTAGATTTTTTGTACTATAAAAAAATTTCTGAGATCATCAGCTTATAAAGAGGGATGTTTTTGGCTTGCAGTTTTGGGTGTCTCAGTCTGTGGTTATTTGGCCATGTTGCTTTGGGCCTGTGGTAAGACTGTTCATTATAATGGAATATATGGTGGAGGAAACTGCTCACCTCGTGGCAGCTGAGAAGCAAAACTAGAGAAAAGGGGGGGGGTCAAGGTTCAAATATTCCCTGCAAGGGCATCCCCCTAGTGACCTGACTCCTTGTACTAGACTCCACTTGTTTAAGGTGCCATCACCTCCCAGTAGTGCCACAGACTGGAGATGAGGCTTTCAACACATGAGCTTTTGGGGGATGCTCAAGATCTAAGTAGTATGCTCAAGGAGTGGTAGAACACATCTGTAGCCCCAGTACTCAGAAGGCTGAGACAGGAAAATCACTGAGCATTCCAGGCCAGCCAAGGTATATAGTGAGTTCAAAGTCAGCCTGGATTACATAGTGAGACTTCGTCTCAAAAAAAAAAAAAAAAAAAAAGAAAAAAATCCCAATAGTAGCTTGTGGACATTTTATCTTATTTCTTCTTTCCTGTCTCAGTTACTTTTCACTCATTGCTGGAACAAATACCCAACACCTAAAATGAAGGAAGAAAAGGCTTATTTAGCTCACAGTTAATGGAGGTTTCAGTCCATACTCAGCTGGCTCCAAGGCTTCATGGCACATGGCACAGAGCAACCTTTCATGGCAAGGGCAAACAGCAAGAGAGCAAAAAGGAGTGGCAGCAGCCCAGGCAGCTAGCTAGCCTCTCTTCCCTCCTCACACTGTGCTGCAAATGACCTGCCCCAGGGTAGGTGTAGCACCCCACCCACAGTAATCAATCACCAACTCCAGAAGCTGTCCCAGGACTGCTTGAGGCTTTGGGGGGACACCTAGACACAAACCATAATACCAATACAGTTTAGATGTTACTCCTCTCCTCTGTATGAAAGGAAAGCATGGGAAGTAGAGCAACACACAGATCACACAGGCTCACTTCAGTTCTTAGCTCTGCTGCATTAAAACTTCAGCAAAATAAGTTTGGTTGCATTAAAAAAAAAAAAAGAACAAAAAGGTTGTTTCAAGAGCTAAAGGGAATGCTATGCAAAATGCCCAGCATAGATCTTGGTGGAGAACAAACAATACTTGCTGCTCTTAATAGTAGCTATTATTATTATTATTATTATTATTATTATTATTATTATTTGGCTCTGGTGTCAAAGATGCCAGGATGTGTTTAGCTTGGTGAGCTGTGGCAAGACTGAGAAGTCATAAATAAAGAGGAGAACGGAGGGCAGAAGGGAAGTCAAAGTGCTAGCTTCAACCAGCTCTCTGGTATGCTTGGGGGCAACCTGGCTTCTCCATCCTGCGGGCTGACTTCCCCTTTCTCCTATCACTGACTCCTCACCCGGTCTCAGGCGCTCAAGTCGCACACTGCAGTATGCCTTGGTCAGGTCTACAGCCTTGACCTGTTCCCTTAGCTGTAAAATATCTCATCTATCCAGGCACACATTTCTTCGTCACATGGCTCTCTACTAGGAATCAGATAAAGGTAGTATTACTAGTTGAGGAAGCCTCGTGGATGTCTTCCAGTAAAACCACATTTATGGTTAATATCATAAGGTCAACTAGGAGGGATTTCTTGATTTTACATGAGTCTCAAAGGGAGGTGGTTTTAATCAGACATTCTTTGCCTAGGGGGAAAGTCAACTTCTCAAGTAAGTCAAGGGATCTCAAAATCCTTGGATTGGCTCAAGATTAAGTTACTATTATTTTTTTGGGTGAGTTTTCACCATCTGCAAAATGGTTATATAAAGAATCCACTCTTTATCTGTCAGGCATGTTTTATCTGAAAAGAATGAGCATGTGATTAACCATCATGAAGGGGTGACAGAAAATTAAGTTGTGTTAATTGGAGAGAAGCAAGTAGATTAATATAATCATTAGTCATGACTCGAGCCAAACTTAATAGTTTTAGAACAGTGTTTAACAATCTTGGTTATATATTATTATCAATGAAAATTTTTTAAAATCTCAATTCTTAGGGCCCACTTGAAAAGATTTTGATTCAATTCATATCGGGTAGAAACTAAGCATCAGAATTTTGTTTAAGTTCCAAGATGATTCCACTGTGTGAGCACAGACTGAGAGCCACTGTTTTAAAGCAGTAATGGAAATCAGGTGGTAATAGAAATCAGGTGAAATAATGGCATTTTCTTAGGTCTTGGTTATAATCATGAACAGACGCCAGATTTTTTTTTTTAATGTATTTGATACAGGGTCTCACTATGCAGCTCAGACTCACAGTGACCCTCCTGTTTTTAGCCTCCCGAACAGTGGGTTTACAGGCATGTGCCACCACGCCTGGTCTTGGTGGCCGGCTCAGCATGCCCGGGGTGGGGCTGGCACAGCATGTTGTGCCAAGATTTGAATCCCAGTCCCTGCGTTTACCTAAGAAGATGCTTAGTCTGCTGAGCAAGCTCACTGGCCCTAGATGTCAGCTTTAAATTCTGACAGTACTCAGCAACTGAGAATTTTGCACTACGACTGAAATGTTTGGGAAAGAACCCTTGGAAAGAAGCGAAGAATCATAAGAGTCCCTGAAATGTGAGCTAGAGGATCCCTTGAAAATTACCTCCTTTAATCTTCTTTCTTATTGCATTGGGAACACTAGCTATTCAGTTTATGTCTTTGGGCCTCAATTTCTCTGTCCATTAAATAAATGGTTTGGATCACATACACTCAAAGTGTCTTCCAAGTTGATTGTTCTCTAATTATAAGACAGTCATCCAGGATCAGAGAAAATAGAATATGCATAGTGTACATAATTCTGTTCATTCTTTATCTGGATATATATATACCCTGGACAACCTTCTGCGCCACAAGCCCTGCAGCTCCCGCTCTTTCTCCTGCTGGCCAACTGCATCCTGGGCTGTTGTAGCTGCAGCCCTCTTCTGCAGGCCTCCTTCTTCCCAGCCTCCTCAGGCAGGATGAAGGATTCCACATGATTCTTGTAAAGGTGTCCTGTTTTCATTGTGGGAGTGTTCTCTCCACTCCTCAGCCAGCACGTGACGTGCACACTGCGGCTGCTGCCGCTGCTGTTGCTGTTGTTATTGCTGCTGCTGCTGCTGCTGCTGCTGTTGCTGTTGTTATTGTTGTAGCTGCTGCTGCTGCTGCTGCTATTGCTGCTTCTCCTACTGCTATTGGTATCTGCACAGGAAGTGGTGGAATGTGGAAGTTTACATGATGTCAATGCACATACATCTTCCTGCTCCCAGCCTGTGGAGCCCAGCCAGCAGCTGTTGTAGCACTTCTTGTCCTGTTCCTCTCAGTAGTCTCTGGCTGCTTCAGTTTCCTGTTTCTTGCTTTTCTGAACAGAGCTTAAGGAAGTTGGTCAACACAATGACAAGAGTGTTTATTGCTTGCATCTTAGGCAGCAGGCTCTGGGCTGCAATGCTGCATTTGCTCTCTTCTGGCCTTACAAATATCTATTGGGAAGAAATCATACCAGACAATTCCCCAGTACAGACTTCTCTCATATGTTACATAAGCTTACTGGAAAGCGCCACGTCTGCCTTAAACTTCAGAGAAATGAGTCCCGGTGTGAGTCAACTCTAAGACTTCAAGGCGGTAGAAGTGCAACAGGGAAAAGGGCAAGGAGCTGGCGTGTACGCTGGAGCCTTTTGCACGTGCACGGACAGAGCCCAAGAAGGGGAAAGAGGACGCAGAATTAGTCCAGTCTTGTCCATGCGATAGCTTTGAAAATAAAGGGGAGAGCTCCTGGATCCAGCAGAACATCTGACATAGATTAAGCTCCAGCACCGCCTTCTTGAAACTAGGCTTTGGCTCTAGCAAGGCCTAGAACTATGCTGTCACGCATCTCACTCGTATCCTTTGAGGCACTGAGTACAGGGGCGACAGACCCCTGATCTTCCCTGGATCCCTTGGGAGTCACAAAGATTGAGGGACCTGGAAGAACCCTGGGGATTGTGTGTGTGTGTGTGTGTGTGTGTGTGTGTGTGTGTGTGTTCTCTTCGTATGGAGGGTGGCATGTCACCAAGGAATGCACCTTAAGAAAGCCAGATTCTTTTCCTGATTGCCCAGAGCTTCTGATGCCGAATGGGCTGCTCTGCTTCTCATATCCCCGATGGAAGGGGTAGAGCTAGAAACATCACCAGACCAGGGAACTTGGGACTCAGAGGTAGCACTCCCAAGAGGCCTGAGCTCCAACTGCCTGCCTAGCAAGGTCCTGTAATACCGGGCTCAAAACAGACTTCAGGGACTTCTGTTTGCACTGTCACATACAGTGTGTCCCTGTGGAAGTGTGATGCTGATCACTTCCATACTCAACTTTGGTTTAGTCCCTCCCAAGTCTGTGAGACACGCAGGAGAAGATAAGGACACACGCTAGCAGAACTAACTGCAGCTACATATCAACTAAGCTTAGATGTCCAATAAGCTCGAAGCGATGGGACATGCCTGTAATCCCAGCATTCGGGAGGCTGAGGCAGGAGGATCACTGTGAGTTTGAAGCCAGGATAGCTTGGGCTAAATAGTGAGTTCAAAGCCAATCTGAACTACATAGTGAGATTATGTCTCAGGACAGAGAGAGAGAGAGAGAGAGAGAGAGAGAGAGAGAGAGAGAGAGAGAGATCCAATAAAGATCGCTATGTTTGACTGTAATTAAAGAGTAAGTAGATCTCAGGGATTCACATATTTTATTGATTTTCTAACAATGTCCCAAATCTCCCCCTGCCAGCACCATCTTCTTCAAGTCGACCATCTCCAGGGAAATTCACCTCCCAGATGTTGTCTAGTGCCCAAGGTAACTTTAGAAGGTGAAAGCACGTACATTTTCACAAATGGAAAATATATTATTCTCATATATTTTACTACATAAATCCAAAGTCTTTAAGGAGGTCACATCAGAGCAGGAAGCCTTTACTCTTGGGTCTTCACACACAGTTGAGGCTACTGAAAGGCAAGTGAGGGCTTGCGAACAGCCCATGTCCTGGTCACCAAGCCATGAGCTCCTGAGAGAGGTACATCTGCTCAGAGGAAAGGATGTAGCTTAGCAGTTCTTACAAAGGTGTCCTATGAATTAGCAACAGCCTTGCTCTTTCTTTTTTGTTTTTAAAATTACTTTGTTTGAGTATAGTTTTGTCTTTATAAATACAGTTTATTGCTTGCTTCATCTTGCTCTAATATAAAGTCGGAAAACCCCAGAGAATGTGCGCTGTGGCAAGGGTGGTAGGATGGGGTTCCCAGCCCAGCAGGAGCAGCTGCCCAATCCCAGGCCTCCTGGATGAGCTTCAGAGAGCTGAATCCCATTTCTGCCTGTGCCCAAAGGTATCTTGAGGTCATCTGGCTGGGTGAGTTGTTTCATGCTGAGATAAAGAACTAACATCTCCGCCCAGCTTCAGATTATGGCCAGCTTTCTGCCCGACCACTGAGATATCACCTGTCTCATACTTCTCTGTTGGAACAAGTTATTACCTATGGAAGGTTTCATTCACTCTTCCTGAGGCCACAGGGGAATAATGCAATCCTTTTGAGCTCAGTGACAGGTGATCATAGGTGTCCGCATATTTCCCCCCTCATCCATATCCATCTGCAAACTCCACTGATTTGCTTATTGTGCAGTGTGACATTTCCCCTAAAATGTCCTTTCCCTCTGAGGGAGTTAAGTTACTTTTCCAGTTGTGCACACCACTGAGGAAAGGAACAAAGCCAAGCTTTGATTGTTGTCCTTATGGTACTTCTAGGCCCCTCACGGATCAGTCTTGGGTTCCTTCATTGATTTGATAAATTCCTTGACTTCTTCTTCCAAAACCTTGTTCCTCTTCTCCACATCCTCCCTGGAGCGCTCCACATTGCGAAGGCTGATTTCCAGAGCAGCAAACTTCTTCTTTTCCTTCTCTAGCTCTTCATTGAGTCTGACCACTTTAGCCCAGACATCGTAATTTTCCTTCTCAAGACTGCAAGAAAGGAGAGAATGAAAGTATAGGGTATTAAGTTTAGATTCTTCCTTCACACTCCTTCCTGCTTGCTCACAACCTCCCTGTTCCTTTTCCTTTCCAAAATCCAGGTGTGCAGTCTAACTTGTGCCTCCATTTATGCCCCTCCTCCCATTTATGTTTCTCCCCCCATGAGGGGTGTGGGTGCTTCCCAGAAACTTGAATACCCAGAGTATAACTGAGCCCTTTCTTTGTCATTCAATAAAGTAACATCTCGTGGCATCCCTTATGATTTTTTTCATAACTTTTTTAGGTTTTGTGTCCTCTGCCAGATAGTAAAATCTTTGAAGAGTCTTCCCTAATGATGGATGCTTCTGCTCTATGGCCCCTTGTATCCATCTTGCTCAATAAAGCTATGGAGGCCGGGGCCATATTCCATCCGCCCAACATTTCTGTACCTATGTCACATCCTCCTCCTACATCAATGAAACCATGAATCAGGACCTTTCTTTATGAAAGTCCTTCTTGGGATCAATGTTTGGAGGAGCAAGGGGAACTTCCAGTCTGATGTTCTGTCAGCTCCAAGCCAGAGATCTGTAGGTTTTCTGGCTTCCCAGGCTTTTCACTGTAACTGACCAAATCGTAATACAGTCTCAGGTGCCTCTTTTTGGACTATGTTGAATTAACCCTCAGGAATGGGTGTATGTATTCCATTTTTAAGACAAAGAAAGGAAATCTGAACCTGAGGATGGATGTAAAGCTCAGACGGTGTGATTTGAAGTGACTCAGAATCTCACCTGGAGGGGTAGTGCCTTCCAGCTCGTAAAAGCCTGCCTCTATTCCTGTGGAAACCTGAGCTCCCATCAGAACCTGTACCTTGGTTTCTGGTTTCAAAGGCCTTGCCCCATTCTGCGCACAACAGTCTTTCAGAGTCCTGCCTACCCTGCTGTTACTGTCACACAGAAACATGGGTCTCATTCATTCTGACCCTTTTATTACATTACTAGATCTTGACCACTTGCTCCAGGGCAGAGGTAGACTCTGAGTAGGCTCAGGAGCCTGGCTTTCAAATCCCAGTCCAGTGCCCATCAGTCACGTGAACCTCCGGCATACGTTCCTACATCCTGAGCTCCTACTTCTCCTGTTCCACAATACTACCGTAGAGGTCCCGTAAGACCTCTCTGAAGCACAAAGCTTTAGCAGCTATTGCCGGCAGTTCATCGTTCCCTCTCTGCTGAGGTGGGAATGCCCTGATAGGTGGATTCACAGGACTCTGCTTTATTCAGAGGATCAGCCACTACTGTGGCAGCTGGTTTGATGTTGATGCTACCATACTAATGACATGCATGCTGAAGTGTGGCGGTTAACCTGGACGGTCAACTTGATTGTCTTCAGTGCTGCTCAGGAGATTGATAAAGCACACTCTGGGTGTGTCTGGGTGGATCATATAGGTGTGACTTCGGGTACTCTATGTGGTCCCTGCCTCTCTCTTCTCTGGCATATTTCCATGCTCCGCTTTTCAGCAGCCATGAATTAAATTCCTCTGCCACCTCTTGGCGAGACTCTCCCTAAACACCCTATGTAACACTTTGAATACATTTTCGTACTCTCCAACCTCTTGCCCTGCTTCTTTTCCCCATAGCCTTTCCCACCACTTGATGTACCATGTATTATCACATAGTTGTACTCTCTGTTGCCCCCACTAGAAGACAGTACCCTCATAGCACAGTGCTTAGGGTGCTGTCTTGCTCAGTGCTGTTCCCCACCACCTGGGACAGTGTCTGGTGTGAAGCTGATACTCAAAAAGGATTTGCAGAAATTGAGGAATGACATTAATGCGAAACATTTTCTCTCAGTTCAGTAAAGTGTGGTGATCCGTGAAGAACCACTGTAGGAAACTGTTAATTTACTACTTAAATGAGGTATTTAAGTTTCTCTAACTCAAAGTGCAGGGTTTTCACTAACTTAGTCATCTTAATTCATCACATGCACCCTTTTCCCTTTAGACTCAGCAGCTATATTCCCACTTTTCCTATATGGAAAATTTATAATGTGACCTTTTCAGCAGGTGAGAACAATCCAGATGGCTTCTAAAGATGGAAGCCTGGTGCTTCCCAGTGGTTCTCTGTATGTAACTTACTTTTTAATCTGTTCTTCATATGTTTTCTTCTGTGTTTCTATTTGCTCCCGTAGGTCCTGGACCATCTTCTGCAAAGAATCAAGCTCCTCTTCCACAGAGTTCTTTCCTTGAGGCCCCGTTTGAGAGTCTGGGCTGGCGAGAGCGTCTTTCTTGCAGTCAGAGGTAGGGGAAGAAAGTGTGCCCCCTTCAGGCTCACGGGGCCCTGGCTGGGAGGGGACATTGTCATAGGTTGAAGTCCGCTGGGGGTCGGAAAGATGGCCCAAGTCTTGAGACATGGTTCTTCTGTGCCCTTCCCCCGCCTTAGCCTCTGTTGAAGGTGACCAAAACTCATTCTTAAAGATCTCTACTTTGTTGCTGTTGCTACTTGGAAAAGCTGATGTCAAGAAACATTTCCGGTTCGGGAGTGTTTGGGTCCTTTTGCGAGACTGCACCTTCCAGTCTCCCGGCTTTTCTGTGGGGGCTTTGCCACTGTCGTGCTGATGCCTGTCACTTGGCTGCGATCCTGTGGGGCTGGTGGCATCGGAGTCACTTGTCTAGAACAAACAGCCATGATTAGTATATGAATTTTCTCACCCGTGTGCCAGATCCCCAAAATAAGGATTAAAGAGCTGGAAGAAAATGTTCCCTGATTGCACGCACTCTTACTTAGAAGTACGCATCTTAATTTATTAGCTTGATTGATTATCTGCCCGGAAATTTTTAAAAAGGGTGTTGCAGTTAAGGAACTAATTCACACTCTAGAGATAAAATGTGGACTAAAATAATTTACTTGTTTGTGGCTAAAGAATATGCAACTAGGATCCTTTCATACACTTAGGATGAAAGATCTTCTATACTATGCCTCAAAGCCCAGAAACCATAAAGTAAAATGAATTTAACGGATGTGGATTTCTATGACCTCCAAAATTAAAATGAATGAAGATAAGCAAATCACCACATACTATATCAAATACCAAATAATAAACTAATAAATATTTATGATGCCTACACAGGTAACTCTTGCTCATGTAAGAAGAAGATACTCTTATTGGCTGCTATTATGTAAAGCCTATAAAAATTGAGAAGGAAAAAGTCCAATAATCAATATAAATATGATCAATAGATGAAACTGGACAGTTAATGCAGGAGAAAGTGCAATTGGCCTGCACATGTTAAAAAAGATGTTTAACTTGTCTCAGAACGGGAGAAGTTTAAGATTAAGATTATTAACCAGGACAGTGGCACATATTTATAATCCCAGTGACTCCTCCAGAGGTGGAAGCAGGAAGACCACAAGTTCAAAGCTGCCCTGTGCAACTTAGTGAGACTCTGTCTCAAGATAAAATTTAATAAGGGCAGAGGATGTAGCCCAGTGGTACAGGACTTGCTCAGCGGTAGCTGCACAAAGCCCAGGGTTCAATCTCTGGTACTGGCAAACAATTAAAATTACTAATATACTACTTCTCACCTATCAAATGGGCAGCCTTAATCAACGTCACATTAGGAAACTTACTTAGTTGTTGACACTGTGGAGATATAGGATTCTTAGGCATTGCTCACGTAAGTATAAAGTAGCACAAATACAAAAATTTTTTTTGTCAAAATTACACATTTAAATCTAATTATATTCTGACCCAGTTGTCCCACTTCTGGGAATTTATCTCAGAAATGAATCTACCTGAGTGCTGAGGGAGATACTGTCAAGGTTATATTCATTGCAACCTTGTTTTTATGAAAAGGCTGAAAATACGTTTCTCAAGTGTGGGTTCTGTTAAGTGTCTTACAGTTCATGTACAAAACAGAGCACTATATGCCTGAGAAAAGCATGAGCTTATGTGAGAGAGCTGCTTAGGTACTGATGTGAAAAAGTCCCCAGGTTATACTGCTAGGTTAAAAATTCCAGTATTCAGAGCAGTGTGTGTGTGTGTGTGTGTGTGTGTGTGTGTGTGTGTGTGTAGAGTGGGGGGGAGAGAGAGAAAGAAAGAGAGAGAGAGAAAGAGAGAGGCAGAGTGAGCATTATGCCATGTTGTGTGTAAAAATGGAGCTAAGGTGATAATCTGCACTCCTGTATTCTTTTTTTTTTTTACTTTTTTTAAAAAATTTTATTTATTTATTTGTGTGTGTGTGTGTGGCCAGCTCAGCCCACCAGGGGGCGGGGCTGGCTGGCATGTGGTGCTGGGGGATTGAAC
>NW_004524654.1:86498-95896 GCF_000260255.1 Octodon degus
GGACTAGGGGAGGTGACAGGACTTCTCCATGTTTAACTTTTTCTCTCTTTTTAATTTTTTGAATCATATGTATATATCATCAAGTTTTAAATTCGAGAGAGGGAGGAGGAGAGGGACTGGAAGAGGGAGAGCAAACTCAAAACAGAAAAACAAGAACTGCAGAGTTCAAGCTTTCTTGGCCTTCTGGCTGAGCACCTGCTTCAGCACTGCCCTCTGGGTTCAAGGGCACACGCATCCTGAGGTGGGAAGCAGACTGAGCTCAACCCTGGGGCACGCTGGGGCTTCCACCTCCGGCAAGCTGCTCAACCTCTCTGGCCTCAGCTCTTCAGTCAAAGATGCAAATGACAGCTTCTGCCCTGCAGAGTTCTGCTGAAGACTCCAAAGGTGATAGATTTAAATTTCCTGGCATGGTGGCTGCTCATAGAAAATTAGGAGACTTTTTATATGAGCACAGCAACCACTCTGCTCAGGGACTGCTGAGATGGTTTTAATGCATGAAACATGAGCAGTTTGAAATTGTAATTTAGTTTTAGGATGTTAGTAAGTTGCTTATGTCCAGGCAAACCTCATCTAAGAAAAAATACCATCACTCCCATTACTATTTTTGTTTTTTGTCTGTGGGATTAATAGCACTATTGGTAATTTAAGTTATGTGGTCCACAGAAATTTCAAATTCATTTCTTGGCCACATGTAAAAAAATCAGGCTGTATATAAAGTCCATATGTTCTTTTGAAAAAGATTTGTTTCTATAAATACCTAAAAATATTTGACCTTTGCAAATTATTTCTCTCAAATCATTATGTCTTGGAGTCTGCAGAGTTTCGGGCTACTGAGAACGTGAGTTCCAACCCCGCAGTTCAAATGAGGGGCTGACACTGCTGAGCAGGCTTATCGGGGAATGAGAAACAGTACATGAAACACCACACACTCTGAGCAAGGAATCACGTCTCAGGGTTAGCAGGAAACCAGCTCTTTCTGGAATTTCACACAGAAATTCCAACAACTTTTGAACTGCCCTGGACTATACAGTATATGAAGAGGTTTCTCTTTCAGAGAGGTTTCTTAGAGGACCCGTTGCCCACCCTTCAGAGAATAGGTGCAAAGAATAGGTCACAAGCCTGCCCCCAGGGTGCCCACAGAGCCTGCGCTGAGAGAGACCAGGGTGTCCAGGTGTGCTTGCATGCTCTGCACCAGCTGAGACGCTGTCACAGCAGCATCTGTCACTCCCCAAGCCCACCCTGGTGCAGCTCTTCTATGAAACTCTTTGGCTCAAAGGAAGGGTGCAGGGAGGCAGAAAGGCTGTCCGTGTCTCACCGTGTTACTGAAGTTGTCTGTCCTAGAAATGGAAGGGTCTTCGGCAACATCCCAGCCCACAGAGCTTCGAGGCACTGGCAGTTTCTTGGGGTCATTTTTCTGGGCAGAGGGTGACAGGGGTGTGTCCTTGGACTTGGGGAAGAGGACTTCATGATCTCTGATCATCATGGTCATCACTCTTTGGATCTGAGGGGTCCCTGAAAGGACAGAGAGAAAAGAGAGATCTATCGTGCTGGATCACAGGACAGGAAATGGGATGTCCTCAAAATTCCCCACCAGCATTATGCATCCAAACTTGGCCCTAAAGCCACTGAGCCTACAGAACTCATTTTGTTCCTCCCAGGTCCCTTCTTAATTACTCTGAGTGGGAGCTTGTGGTGAAAAGGATAGACTAGAAGAAAATGTGGAAGTAGGGTAGAAGAGGGGGCTTTCTGAAGTTCTTTTCAGCCTATATTGCCCTGGGTCAGTTTTTAATCAGAAAAGTAGGCAGTGTAACAGGAGGAAAGGAAGACATTTTTCTTTCTGGCTGTGGCCCTCTGGTTTCTTAATGGACACATAGCGAATGTGTGTCCTGTGTACTGCCTCCTCACACCCACGGCGGACGTCCATACTCTATGCAGAGACTTGCTTACAGAGCGAACACACTCAGAACTTTCTCAGTCCAGATTACAGCAGCCTTTTGATGAGATAGCTTATAAAATGAAATATTTCTCTGTCTAGTTAAAGCTATAGAAAGGTAACAAAAGACTAGGAAACATTCTTTTCATGGTACCCCACTGTGTTGGATAACCATTGAAGAAATTCATTCTCTCTCTCTCTCTCTCTCTCTCTCTCTCTCTCTCTCTCTCTCTCTCCACTGTAATCTGGAAAATTGATCTAATTTTATCTCTGCCTACCTCATAGTACTTTTAATACAATTCAGACAAAATAATCAGCTGCATGTGCTTTGTAAACAGCAGAGCAGGGCACAGACATTAGGAACGATATTCCTGTTCCTTCCTCCATGCTCGCTTTCATCGCAGGACCAGCCTTATGTACCTCTCATGATCACAGCCGGGTCCTCGACCTTTGACTTGATGAGATTCACACCAATTACAGTGGCCAGGTTGTCCACACTCATCTTGTTAACAGCGCAGTTCAGCTGGATTTCATGTAGAAACCTGTGGGCAGCCAAGAAATCCCATAGTAGAAAACAGGAAGTTGCCAAGGGAAGTCCTTCTAGGTACCAATGAGGCACTTGTTGGATTCCAAGTCATGTCTTCTGTGTCAGGAATAAAACCAGCCTGTTCTGCTCACAAAGTTAGCTTCTCTCTAACTAGATCTCTAACAAGATCATTCAGGAAGGAGAACCCATGACAGACTGTGTGCACACTCTGCCAGGGATGGGGCAGGGCCTGGGGTGGAGAATCATGTAAGTGGGTGAAAGGACCCAGTTCGGGTGGCTTGAGAGGTGACTGGAAGGACTAGCAGGGGCACTTGACTGCCCCATTGCCTGCTATCATAGGCTTACCTCCCACCTGCCAGCAGCCATCGCCCCCTCATCTCCAGAGAGGAAAATTTGATCAGCGAGAAGGTCTTAGACAAGGAAAATCTGTGGAACCTCCTCACTTGGTTGAGGACACCATGCATCTCTAATGCTCAGCAGGTGCACAATAGCTACCAATCAGTTTTTATTATTCTTCTACACATTTGGTCCATGAAACTCTCAGATTCACTTGTAAAAAGAAAACTGAGCAGATTTGTATGGATAGATGGAAGCAACATGAAATGAAAATATGGAGATATGGGCCAGTCAAATAGCTCAGCAGATTAAAGTACCTGCAAGCAGGTGCAGGGGTCGGGGGTTCGATATCCCTGGCCTGCCATGCCAGCCCCACCCCTGGCATGCGCTGAGATGGCAATTGAGACTGGGCATGGTGGTGTGCGCCTGTAATCCCAGCTCTTGGGAGGCTGTAAACAGGAGGATCACTACGAGTCTGATATAGTACTGAGACCCTGAACACACTCTAGACCCTTCTCTAAAATACAAATAAAAAAGAAAAGAAAATATGGTGATAATATTAAATAAAGGGTGATGTACCCAAGTGATGAGACATTGTAAAAATCTTATGGAGTCACTAATAATCCTATTTTATAACATAAGGGAAACACAATATAATTGCAAGCCAAAAAGTGAGATAAAACCATATGTGGATCTGGATATATACATATATTGGTAAAATTTCAGTTGGGTATAAAAATGTGGAGAAACACCCAGAAAGATATAAGCCCAGGTGTTGTTGGTACTAGACAAGGGGTTGTAAGTAATTTTTATTTATCATTTATAGTTTACTGTATCTTCATTTTTTCCAAAGTAAGAAAGTATTGGTCATATGCTGCATTTTTAAAATATAAGGTCTGTTTGTGACAAAGATTGAGGTTCCCAACCCAGCAGTTCTAGACTATTCACAAGACAGATGTTGCCACAGAAGTGGTACCTGGAAGGTTCCCAGAAAGGACTGAAGGAAAAGGGGTGGCCCAGAATGAATGTCTCTGGGTCATTAGGTTGTGGTCCAGAGTCAAGGGGCCAGAGACAGCTCTAGAAACAAGGACTCAAGGTTCTGTGGCACTTCCCGAACTCTGGAAAACACTAGAACAGATGTGGAATCATGCTAACTTTGTGTTGGGGAGTTCTTGGACATTGTCTTGTGGAAACACGAATTTCAAACACTCTTCCCCTCATCCCATGTGCTATGTAAATAGAGTTGACTTTCCGAAGTTCTCAACTAAAATCTCGGTGATGCCAAATGTAAGTCCCTTCTCCTCTGACTATGGGCCTCCTTTCAATGTGGCTGAAAAGTACAGAGTGGACCCCAAGAACTCTCACCGGCAGATGTAGCTCAGGAGTCTGTAGTTGTCCCGCGGAAGGATGGAGAGCTGCTTTATCAACTCCTGCTGAGCCTAGGAAGAACATTTTAACACCATTAAGCAAGACTTGCCTCTTGCCAGCAATGAGAGCTGGCAGCGGAGGTGGCATATCTGCACAGAAATGTCACTTTGGCCATCATGTCTTGGCAACCACTCCTGATCTTATGGTTTGGGGAATAGTATGAAAGAATTACTTGGAACTCTATAAATTCTCAGCAAGTTTCAAGATACAGTATAGAGAAAGCCATAACTTGTGTACAGAGTAATTTATAAGTTTGGTTGTCATTATGCTGTCCCATCTCACTACAATAGGTGCTATTTGACAACTCACACTTGCACAGATTATTTGCAATGTGATAGTCTGCCAAAGAACTGGACCACAATCAGTAGCTCAAGATCACTTTTAATATGGGTAAAGAAGGGAAGATGTTCCTATGAAGGAACACCTTGGTTTCAAATGTTCCTAAGAAGGAACCATGGTTTCAAACATGTGGCCCTGCTGAGACCTGCTGGGACAAAAGACGGGCTGACCAAGCTGCAGGGAAGGTGCAAAGTTGGGCTCTTCTAGTTTTATGACAGTCACGGATGTCAGGTGGGTCAATCAAAGAAGGCAAAATATTCCAAGCACCAGCAAGCAGAGAGATGGGGAGCTCTTTGCTCTTTTCCACCACCACTATGACTTTTCTTATGATGGGACACAATTCATGCAAGGTCTGTGGAACTTCCTCAGACCTAGGAAGCCCTTCATCACAAACGTGAGCTGTTCTCCTAGACAAAGCATTCCCTGAAGGTCTGTCAGGCATCACACAGTGATAAGGTATAGACCCTCCAATCCAGAGTGCCTGCTCCAGAGTGTCTCTCCTCTTTAGCCAAGTTGTAATTTCTTGGCAAAAGTTGTTATAGACTCACGTCTCCTAGTGACCACCTTTATCATATTTTCACCAATGAAAAAAGACTATGGTCCCTCTGTCTTGCCAGTGTTGCTCTATACATATAAATTCTCAGCATATTGAGATTAGGGGTGGCTGGGAGAAATGGTCTAATGTGAGGAAGTTTAGGGATGGAGTCTCATCAGAACTCCATCTAAGTGGTCTCTTTATTCTCCCCAGAACTGAGAGATAAAGCAGATGCCAGCTGAATGGTTATCCCTTTAGTCAAATTTTAAAGTTTATTCCATAACATTTTATTACTTCCATAAGGGTGAACTGATATTCCAACATAAATTAATTCTTTTCACATCCTCTTCTCCCCTCATCCAAAAAAAATTATAAATCACATTTGAAATAGCTTACATCTGATCTTGTGATTTAATACTTTTCAATTTTCATCTAGAATAGCTACAGCATGATGGCTGCATCATTATTATTTTCTTTGCATCCTATTTTTGAAACAGTGAAAATCATGAAGTTCTCCACTGTCAGTCGGGATGGAGAGGCTCATGTTTTTGTCTTCACACGGTTAAGGCAGGCATTTTTCATTCTGACAAATTTTGAAGCAGAGCAGAGTCTAAACTTATCCCTATATCTACATTTTTTAAAAAAAGTTTTAAACATCTCCAAAAAACCCTCACTTATATCACCTCCTTTGATCCTCAGATAACCTTGTATATAGATATTCTCAAAATGGTCTAAATTTGTGCTGTCCACAGGAACTACTTGCTACCTATGGGTGTTTAAATTTAAATAAACTAAAATGAAGAATTTCATTCCTTATGTGCACTTACAATATTTTGAGGGCCTAATAGCTACATGTAGCTAATGGTTAGCATATTGGGCAATGCAGACATGTAACAACAGTTCCATCATTGTAGAAAGTTCTAATGGTCAAGTGAATAAAGTGAATCTCACAAAAGATACATAATTTACCTAAGGAAAAAAATCAAAGTTAAATATTGGTCTTCACTGTAGTTTTTTCTATGTGCCACTTTGCCACAAAGAACTTTTACTGTAAGTTATGATAAAAGCCACTACCTAAAGAGGAGCATTAGGCTGCCCATATTAATGGAGTAGCACGAATATATTCATGAGGCATTCAGTATTAAATATGTTGGTTATAAACAATCAAAATTTTATTAAATATGTTGGTTATAAACAATCAAAATTTTATTGTTGTTAGTTGGCTTTTATCGAATTCATTGGTTGGCTGTTTGTCAACATGACTCTAGTGTATGATATTGCTTGTCTGGCATCTCTGGAAATGATTTATACAGGGTCAAAAATCCTGGTGGTAGACTTGTGTACTCTCATAGGCCTGATATAGAAGATGGTGATTATAGACCCTACTGGCAGCTGTGGCTGAAAAGATCAAAGGAATTCTCTGTATCCTTCTTCTGACTGGCAAATGCATTCTTGGATGATCCACCTGACATCTACTGCCTATTACAAAGCTTGAACAGTTCCAGTCCATATCTCTTTTCCAGCTTGCTTTGTTAGCCTGTCCTTGTGTCCCAGCATGTTTCAGGACCATCACAGTACTTGAAAGTCTTTTCAGCGTAGCCTCCTATTCTCATTATTTTATAAGTGAGTCTGAGACATTTGATTGTGGTCCACTTCCTTACTGAATTACAATAGCCCATGAAATCACTGTGATTGGTACCAACTTCCTTCTGCTGCTAAGGAAGTCCCAGCTTGACAAAGTATTCCCCAAAGTGTGTGGGGGACCCTAAGCCACTGTCCCCTACCACAAAGTCTGTTTGGGAAACCCATCATTTTCTTCTAAAGCAAGACAACTAACCAAAGAGACACCAACCTTTGCCTCGTCTGCGTTCATGAGCTGTCCACAAAGCAGGAACCCTTCATACTGGCTCCAGGGAACCACAGGCTCTGGGAGGTCTCGGAGATAGAGCTTTAACAGAGAGGCCACGGTGTGCACATCTGTGTCTCTGGAAGAAAGTAAGTAAGTAATGCTCTTTAGTGAGGAAACCCTGCATCTCCTCTCACTCCTCCCTGATAATCCCACTCATTAAAACCATGAGTTTCAGAGGCAGTACTTCAAAGGAGTAAGTCTGGTAGAAAAGAACCAGACCTAAACATGCTTGCTAATTCTTCTTTCTAGAATAACAACCCTGAATGTTTTTTCCCTCTACTTATTCCATCTATTCGCCTTCAAGGCCCACTTTTTCATTAAACCTTCTTTAACTATTTTACCTTTCTTCTTTCTTCAAGTCATTTAGTAGCTCACAGTATCTTCTAATTAGCTTGTAAGTTTTCATGGGTTAAGTTCTTTATATCCTTGGTCCATTGATCTCCTTAATCTCCTGGAGTGCTTCAAATATTTTGAAGATTCATTCATATATTTCCTCAATAATTCATTCAATCAATAAGCACTAAGATAGTCTTTGGTTTTGTTCTATTTTGAGCTTGTCAAGCACTGAGATTCAGTAATAAACCCTGGGGACCCTGGCCTCATTGGGCCACTGAGCTGGAGGGTAGGGAGGGACACCAGTGTTATCAGCCCTTATAATACTGTGTGTATACTATGATGATACAGGAAGTGTGAGATTCAGAGCCCATCTGAACTTGGGAAGTACATCATGTGTGGAAGTGGGAAAGGTCACCCAAGCCAGCATTGAGCCCCAGGTGACTCCTCAGAGAAGGCGGCATCTCAGTTGAGATCCAAAAAGTGAGGGGATGACAGTCTTAGTCTGTCAGCCTGGGGGTGAGGATGGGGGGCTGGCCCTGCTGTCAGAACTGGGACACCATTCAGATGATTGTTATGGAAGAGGCACAGGCTTTGTGGTGCAGCTTTTCTGAGCTATTCTGAGCTTTGGCAAACCATGGCCAGTAGGCAGATCTGGTCCAGCCTCTGTGCTTGTATAGCCAGCATATAGAAAATAATTTTTACATTTTTAAGTGTTGGGGAGGCTCAATAGAAAACAATCTCACGATATATGAAAATAATATGAAATTCAAATTTGAGTATCGATAACTAAAGCTTCAGAAAAGCACTGCAACACTCATTTATCTGTATGTGTCTTTGTTTTCACTCTAAGAGAACAGTATAAGAGATTTGACAATGGCCCTCTATCCTGTCAAACCCACATATTTAATAGGTGACCTATTAAAAAAACTTACCCCTGACCTAACAGCGTTATGTCACTTATCTGCAGTACTGTAAGAGAAAATAAACCTGCATTCCCCATATATAGTCATGTGTCATTTAATAAGGGGCATTTTCAGGGGGCAGCCCTGGAGTGTCTTGGAAAGTTGTGAGGTGACCAGAGGCACAGACAATCTGAGCGTGCCTTGGCTTCAAGGGTGTGGACTTATACAATAGGCTGGGTGGATACAGCCCTGGAGGAGGGAGGAAGGGTGGGTTTGGAGAGCAGAGGGGAAGGCAGGTATCTGAGACAACAGAAACATGCATGCCAGGGATTACTGTAAAGCTCTCTCTTAGAGTTTTGTGTACCTTTGTTTTTCATTTTCATTCTTGCTTTTGATAGTCAGTTCTTGGTACTACCTTTCAAAAAGCTTCTACTTCGCAGCCTGTGTGTGAACTTTCTACCTCCAAAGGAGAACACAACGCTGGCACAGAGCTCTGTCTACATTGTGCCGCCCTCAGGAAGCCTAGGGCTGGGACCACGCTCAACACGAGGATTCTGAAAAATTCTATCCTGCTGAGTCACGGTCTAAAAATACCCCTGGGCAAAGCCAGGCTTAGAAGAGTGCTTTTGTCAAAACATGATGAGAAGTTCCAAGAAAGAGAGAGGAAGACGTGAGCTGGCCATCTGCAGGAGCACACTTCGTGAGGGTCCTGAAGGCCCTTCTCCTAATGTTCCCATGCTGCTGCCTGCCTAGGTTTTTATCAGGCCGAGCACCCCTGCTTGACTAGGGGTCATCCTTCACCCCACAGCCAATGAATCTCCTACACCCACTCTGTTATCCTGTGAATCCTCTAAGCCCCTCACTCCCTTTCACCACCCTGTATCAGGAGGCTGTTGCTCTTCACCAGATTCAGCCCTGCTCTGCTAGCTGGTGTTCCACCTCTGGCATCCTGGTACCAGATGGGCTGGTCACTGTTGGGCATAGCCTCAAGCCCATAAAACACACCCACAGAATGAATTAAGGAAGCAAAGAATTTGAAAGGAGAAAAACAGTATAAATAATAAATTAAAAAATTGAATCTTTTGAAAATTCAACAATAAAAAGGCAAATAATGTGATCAGGAGAAACTAAAG
>NW_004524654.1:96786-172028 GCF_000260255.1 Octodon degus
GCCACCCCTGGCCTGGGCTCACTGGTGCCTATAGTCTGCTCATCCACTATGCACAAGATGGAAAGTGTACTAACTTCACCATCAACCAATATCCAGCCTGATGGGAAGGAAATTTAACATTTGCATTTCTGTATCTAATGATACCCAGACCCAGCTGTGCTAGAGTTCATCAACAAGCACTCCTGATTCCTTTCATTCTAATGAGCTGGGAGGGATAGGGTGGCTCTTACAGTGGAAATGGGCTAAGGCCAGCATGGGGGAGATAAGGGAGCTCACCAACCTGATTGGTGGATACTACACGGGGGCTTCCTGCCCTCCCGACCCACCCACCTTGCCCTCCCCAGCCACTCATCCATGTCTGGAAAATGGGGGAAGGGAGGCCAAAGAAGCTGCAACCACAGTAACGTTTCACGAAGCCAACTGAAGAGAGATCAATGAAACTGGCAAAAGACCTTGAAAGTGACAGCAACCAGTCTTGAATGGTCTCCTGAGAACAAATCTGGCATGGAAAGAAGAGGAAGAGATCAGCCTTGGAACTGTGGCACCTGAACTATATGTGGTGTAGTGAGCAGCGGAGACATGTGCGGGGGCTGGAGCTGGTGGAACAGGACAGGAGAAAGGGGAAAGGGGGTGGGAGGAGGACTGAGCGGCTCAGGGTTCGCAGACCATCGTGGTCCAGGAACACACTGCTGGACTCCCAGTCAGACTTGGAGGCTGCTGCATCACCTCTAGAATTTTAATAATTTTGTTTGTCCTCTGCATTTATCTTAAAGGTCAGATCAGAAAAGTAATCTTAAAAATCATAAAAGTAATCTTAAAAATCTATCATTCAACGTGATATTAGGCATTGATAGCGTATCCCAAAGAGCAAAGAAATGGAAGCTGGGCATTGAGATGAATTCTGCTGAGTCCACAGCCACACCCACAGAGAAAGACTATGGGATACCACACTCAGAACCTGAAGCCTGGAACCCTATGTATGCCAGAATGTAGATAAATAACAAGAATAAAAAAGAGCCAGTCTCTCCTTCTCTAATCTGATGCCCCAAATCTGTCCTTTTGTCACAGGACACACAAGGCAGCCTGGAGAGGACCTGAAGAGCCCTTCTATTTCTCAGTTCTAGAGGTAGAACTGTTGACCAGGAGTGGCAGTTTCCCCCATCTAGCCCACAGAATTTTATGGGAATCAAAGACTTGACCTCACCACCCATGTTGACTTGATGGTGTCCATGCTAAAGCCCAAGGCAGTTATTTGGCAAATCTCAGCAGCCACTTCTTTCCTTTTGGTAGGTCATTTGCACCATCTTAGCAGCAGCCCACCTGCATCTCTTGATCAATTAAAAAACAACTTAAAAACTTGGAAAGAAAACTGAATACAAAGGTAGTGGGCATAATGGAATAGATACCCACATATGAAATTTAATTGATTGTGCCGCTGAGTGGGCCCTCAATTTGATGCCCACAGCCTGCTGCTGTTCCAGTAATAACTTCACCCATTGCTTCCCTCGCAGACCCTAGTGCATGATGGCGAAACTTTTAGAGCTTTCAGTGATACAAACAGCCCACTGGGGTACATGCATGCCATAGATAAGTCACCACTGCCCTGGTGTGTTAATATATAGCTTCATTGGTAAATTAAGCTTTGCCAGGGAAGATGGGTGGATACTAGTCCAATCACAGGTTGTGGCTGTGAGACCGGAGAGGAACAGGTGGACTTCAGAGATGCTTCGGAGGAGAAGTGAGCAGATTGGAGATGGGGGTGTGGAATGAGAGAGAGGAGCAATGAGACTGCACATGAGCCTGACCCTGAGGCTTTCATAATCCTCCCAGGCTCAGCCTTATTCTTCTGTCTTAAATGAGGTCTGGGAGAAACCAGATAGACTCAAGGGGTTTCTTACTAAGACTCAAAGTCTATGGACTAATGATTTGGAAAGTGCAATCAGTCTTATGCCTGCAGGGCAAATACAGGGCAAGTACTCTGATGAACACTGTACAGTAGACACGGGTGCACAAGGTTGGGGTGGGGGTTATAAGAAAGAGCTCTCTGTTAGGTGGCTGGAGGAGGCGGGGAGTTGGGTGGTGGGAGGCAGTATCTCTGTACCTGATAGGCCTCAAATAGGGAAGAGCAAGCTCCACACAGAAGACTTGGGAGAGCACTGGGGTCCTGCCATAGTATGGACTCCCCCTAAAAAGTTCAGAATCATGCAGTACTGTGGGCTCAGAAAGTTAGGAGAAATCCTCTTCCCGGCCACTTATGGAAAGCTGAGAAGAACCACCGGTACCCTTGGATCTTGGTTTGTGCAGTCTCCCTCATGCTGTGTGCTTGTACAGCCAGCTCAGCTCTTCCAAGTTTCTCATCTGCCCAAGGGTAGGCCTGAGGGTAGGTGCCAGCTATCTCCCCACTCTGCACATCCCCTTCTGCTACATCCTAAATGTCATTGGAATCCTCCCAGTAAGGCTGCAATTTCAGCTCACACCATCTTTCTCAAATTCTGAACTATGAATAGAACTAAGATGCCTTCTGTCATAAGCCAGGGATCTCAGAAGCATCTGTGCCAGTCCCATGGCTCAGCAGGGATAGAGCGGTCCTCTCAGGCAAGCCACAGGTGGAGGACAAGGCAGATGCAGGCTCCTGAGCACAGCATACCTGTCAAAAGAGGGCCGCTCCCCGGCATCGAAAGCATCTCTCAGCTGCTTCACCAGGTTGTCCTGCCCGGGCAGGCGGAAGATGCCCTCTTCATTCATGCCATGCTCCAGGATGAACTCCGCACACTTCTCCACCAGGATGGGTACTGAGTGGGTGCCAAACTTCTGTTCATAGGCTACAGTCTCATCCAAGCGCTGGCCAAAGACCGCTGGAAGAGATGACACAGGACCCACTCATCATTCAGAGTTGGCCTGAATTAACTGGTGGGGCAAAGCGCTGTGTGTCAACCATGATGCTAAAGTATTTAGCCCAGTGACACAAGCAGAACATGGAGCACTAAGTACAGTATTTCCGGGTCTACAAATGTGGCAGTTATAAATGGGAGGCAGTCCCTGTCAGTCTTTCTCTTTTTTACTGATCCACATTTTAGTATACATATTTAAAATAGCAGCTGGCTTTTACAGAGGACTTGTGTGCCAGGTGTCCTGTCACACTCTTCACACACCTTTTGTCATTTCATGCAGACCCCAAACCACTGAGTTGGTAGCACAGTCAGGCCCACTTCACTGTGACAGACCCTGGACCTTACAGGTACTGGTGAGCTTGTCGCATCGGGCAGCGCAGGGCATGGCCCTGTCAGAATTCAAGCCCAGACAGTAAACGCCAGAGAATGTGGGAAACCGCAGCAACAAGCGGGCTGCTCTGACTTCTGACTGCATCCAGAGTATGAAAGCATAATAGTGTCATCTCATGACTGACTCAAGACCATAGTAGACTGTGGTAGTGCTTAAAATAATTCAGGCTCTTTACTATGTCCGACTATCATAAACACAGCCACGCTGAACACGTACTCACCAAGTTCCTGGAATGTATGCGCTACAAACGCATAATGCCTAATTAATCGCTTCGTATATTAACATTTAGATGGATAAACACCAGTATTTCATCCTTTTGAACTATTTCCCTAGGGCAAATTCCTACATGGAGAACTACAGGGTCAAGTGGTTTGAACATTTTTGTGACCTGACGGTATGCAAATTGCTTTCCCAAACTATTTTTCCAAATCGCATAGCCTCCAACAAAGCAAGCTTGCTTTGGCTCGGCGCTGGCCCTGTCAGCACTCAGCTCCATAATTTCTCCGCCCCTGCCCGGAACAGAATTAGTTTCTCAATGAGGACAATCAATCGTTGCCTCCTTATTATCCCACCACACTCCCACGCTCTGCACTATGTGGAGGCTCAGCAGGCAAGTCCTGGCTTCCCTTCTGTCCTACCCTATCTTCCCTCTGTCACAATGGAGATGCTACTGTACCCAGCACTAGGATTCCTAAGATGCCTGTCTGTGCAGTCCTGGAGTTCTCCCCACTATGCTTTCTCTCTCTCTCTCTCTCTCTCTCTCTCTCTCTCTCTCTCTCTCTCTCTCTGGCTGGTCCCCTTTCACCAGATCCTAATTCATATGGATTTCACCTGTACCATCCGCTCCAGCTGCACCAGTCTCTGGAATCCTCTGGTCCTCCCAGCCCTCCCTCTGGCCCATACCTACCAGCATCTCTCCTTTTTACCACTTTCAAAATCCTCCTGATTACTTACCTTCCTCAGAACTAGTCTCCCTGAGCACGGTAGCTCTGGTTTTGAACACCCTTCTGCCCCAGCCAGCTGCCTCAGAGGTGTTCCTTGAATACCCCCTCAAAGCCTGGGTGGCCCTCAGAGCCCCGCCCTTGCTGCTTCAGGTGCAGGGGTAGGAGGAGGTCAGATCTCATCTCAGCTGCCTCTGCCAGGCTGTTCTCTGTTGGACTTATTATATTTCAAGATTTTATTAGCTTAGGGGCCTGGGAGATAGCTCAGTGGAATAAGTGCTTGCCTGGCAAGCACAAGGTCCTGAGTTCAATCTCTGGTACTATGGAAAAAGAAAAAAAATAAGATGTTATTAGTCTAAACATCTTTGTGGCTGAAGTTTGGAAACCAAACCTGGTAATCCTCAGACAGGCTAGGCATCCACCTATTTTTAGTGTGACATCCTGCCATGCCTCTACTGCCTTCTTTCTGTGAGCTCTCAGTCTCAATTAAAAAACCACTTAAAAACTTGGAAAGAAAACTGAATACAAAGGTAGTGGGCATAATGGAATAGATACCCACATATGAAATTTAATTGATTGTGCCGCTGAGTGGGCCCTCAATTTGATGCCCACAGCCTGCTGCTGTTCCAGTAATAACTTCACCCATTGCTTCCCTCGCAGACCCTAGTGCATGATGGCGAAACTTTTAGAGCTTTCAGTGATACAAACAGCCCACTGGGGTACATGCATGCCATAGATAAGTCACCACTGCCCTGGTGTGTTAATATATAGCTTCATTGGTAAATTAAGCTTTGCCAGGGAAGATGGGTGGATACTAGTCCAATGACAGGTTGTGGCTGTGAGACCGGAGAGGAACAGGTGGACTTCAGAGATGCTTCGGAGGAGAAGTGAGCAGATTGGAGATGGGGGTGTGGAATGAGAGAGAGGAGCAATGAGACTGCACATGAGCCTGACCCTGAGGTCAGGTTTTTAATTCTACAGTCTGTCCTCTCCCTTCCTGGCTGGTGAAATCCTATGTCCTCCCTGACCTCTCTCAACTACCCTTGTCTCTGCCAGGCCTTCTCTGGGTCCTGCACAGAGAGACCACTTCC
The DNA here is from genome assembly GCF_000260255.1 of Octodon degus. Taxonomy (NCBI): domain Eukaryota; kingdom Metazoa; phylum Chordata; class Mammalia; order Rodentia; family Octodontidae; genus Octodon; species Octodon degus. The sequence goes on from NW_004524654.1 coordinate 102,101, forward strand.
TGTTTTGTGCACCCCATCCTACCTCACACCTCCGCATCCCATCTTGCACCTCCCCATCCCATCTCACACCTCCCCACCCATGCCACACTGTAGTCTGTGTGCACCAGTGTACCTTGCAGGGCCACAGGCCCCTGAGGCCAGGAATACTGGTGGTGGGGGGATATTTTTTCATCCCCAGTGTTTAGCATAATGCCTGGCACAAGAAAAACTTTTGTTGAATGAGTTAATAAATCCTTTTGTCTGCAAGTATTTTCCATACAGGATGATGATCTGGGCATTTCGCTCGTTGAAACGCTAGTGAGCATCTTCTTGGAAAATTTCTCTCCTTGCACCCTAGTGGTTGCCAAGGGTCCCACAATGTGCTCTGCTTTGTGTGGGGATCATGGAAAGGGATACACATACCAGAGATAGGGGAAACCCGGATCTTTCTTTGCTTTTCTTACCACTCAGGCATGGAAGGAAAGGACCACCCAAATGGTGGTGAGAAACAACCAGGGAAGGTAACTGTGAAGTTAGGCTCCTACTCATCTGTGGGAGGAGCTGGATACCCAAATCTGCTAAATGATATGACCTGTAAGCTGGGTGTGGTGACACACACCTGTGGTCCCAGCGCTCTGGGAGGCTGAAGCAGGACGATCCCCTGTTTGAGCACAGCCTGAGAAACTTAGCAATTTAGTAAGACTTTTTCTTCAAATAAGAAATTAAAAATGGCTGGAGATACAGTTCAGCATGAAGGCAGTGGTTTTAATTCCTAGTACAAAAAAAAAAAAAAAAAACACCACACACAAAAAACATGTGACATTTGGGAAATTCCCTTTGAGGAGGAGGCCCTCAGGGAGAGGGCCTGAGGGAGGTGTTGAAACTTGGACTCCAGGGGCCCACTGGTTTGCGAAGGGGAAAGATGGCCCAAATTGGTATAAGGGTGAGCATTGGGAAGCTGGCCTCTGCTTCTCACACGAGTCCCTCAGCCTCCTCCTGTGTCTGGCCACAGCCATCCCCATGTCACTGCCACCAATACAGTCATTTTCCAACATCCCATTCTGCTATTTCTACTACCCTCAGCTACACAGAGAGAAATGAGGGATCCAGACACTGTCACGCAATGAGCACTATGGATCCAACCTTGGTAAGGCCTTGGTGGTCTCAAGTCTTTGCACCCCTTGAGCTCCCCACCCCTCTCTGGCTCAGCAGGTGACCTTGGCTCCCCTTCCCTTTCCTCCCAGCTGAAGAACATGAGTGGACTCCCTCGCCAGCAGTCCCTGCCTCCCCATCCTTCCTCCTCTGAGTGTGTCCCTGTCCTCTCTCGGGAAGGTCTTGAGTGTCCTCTCAGTGGTGCTTTCTGGCAGTGTCCAACCCTTCCACACCTTCCTGGAGGCACTCTTTCTCAGCATTATAATTACTGGAGCCCACGTGAGTCCAGCTTTCTGCCCACTGAGCATCTGGCGATTGTCCCTCTCTAAAGACCTTCTCCTGAGTGGCTATAAAATGCACATTTCTCTTCCTGTCCCCTTGATGGCTCCTTTTGGTCCCCTTCACTGCTCCCTGTCTCCTGCTTGTTTCTTTATTGTATCATTACATGGAATCCTAGCTCAGTTTTCTTTTATTCTTATTGAAGATACTTCCCTTGGGAAAGTATGAATATCAATTACAAACTGAGTACTAACACATCTGTATATCTGGTCCAGGAATATTCATCTGTGTGTGTGTCTGTCTGTCTGTCTGTCTGTCTGTCTGCCTATCTCTCTGTCTGTCTGTCTCCCTCTTTCTCTCTCTCTGACTTTTATAAGTCTAACATGAAGCAACAGTTCGGCAGGGTGGCAGGAACTCTCCCAGGCACTGAGGTGACAAAGGCACTAACACAAGGTATGTGCACTCAGCTAAGCCAGTTAGCAAAGCCGTGAGCTTTGGAAAAACCTGTGACACCCTCACTCCAAATACACCAGTGGATTCTGAATAAACGTTGCCTCTCTTTATTCACTGCTGCTGCTTGTATTACAGTAGTGTGTGTGTGTGTGTGTGTGTGTGTGTGTGTGTGTGTGTGTTTACTGTAACTCAGTATCTTGCAAAGTTCTTCTACCAGAAATCACAAAATCACCCTGTAAATTAGCTCCCTTAGCCGGGAGCTTAGCTCTTCAGCAGCAGGGCATTAAGATGAAAAGGATGAAAAGCGGCCTTTACTCTTAAGACCTCTTGCAGGAGACTCCTCCTACAGCCCCTGCAACCCACTTTCCCGGCTCAGCTGTCTTCTCAGAGGCAAGTGGTCACTTCCTCCGTAGTGCTCACGGAGCTCTCGGTGTGCGCCTCCATCTATCACCTCCTGTGGAGTTTTATGGTGATTTATTAATCATCTCTCTCTTCCACTGGCCTGTGGGCTTCTCCAAGGCAGACAGCCTGTCTGGCTTCCCATCTATTTTTGTCCCCTGGCTCGGAGACGGCACGTGATGGGCCAGTGCTCCAGGAGCTACCGCTACCTGCTGCTGCTTCCCTTCCCTCCCACTCCCCTCCTCTCCGCCCCGCTCAGCACTGTTCCAAGCCCACTCTTGTCAAGGAGGCCATGGCCTTCACATTTGTAAGTCCCAGACCTAAGTTCTCATTCATCTCAGCTGTGCTCTCAGTACATGGGATACACCAAGTCCCTCCCTCTTCTTGAGACACCGGCTCATGTGGTGTTTGCTTTGCTGCTCTCCCAGTCCACATTTATCCTGCTGGCTGCTCCCACTCAGTCCCCTTAAATTATGATTCCTTTTTTTGCTCTGTCCTCTAAATGTCAAAAGTCCCAGGGCCTGTCTTCCCCATCTTCACATACTTCCTTGTACTCTCATGGCTTTAAATATCACCCCATGGTGAAGCCTAGAAACCCATCCCTCTTACAAGAATGCATTGCTACAGGCTCCAGAGGCATCAGGCTCAACAGCGTCCCTGGTTACATGAGAGAAGGAGCATCCGTGTGTCCTGTGGCTTGTCTGGGGCAGATTTTGTTACTCTCCTCTCCGATTTCATCCGAGGAGGCTGCAAGCGCAAACATCCCTGGAACTCCAGAGATGCAGTCCTACACGGTGCTCATCTTTGATCTCTGGATCTTTATCTCCACCCCTTGGCTCTGCATGGATGGCCACAGGGAGCCCGCGGGAAAGCCAGGAGGTGGTGATGGAAGACAGTGGGGCAGGAGTTTCTTAAACATCCTCCTCAGCACAAGGACAGCAGGAAGCCAAACCTGGGCTCCTCTGGGTCGGCTGCCCAGGGTGTGCCACTCCTCCCCAGGGGTTTCTGTCCCCTGGCAGCAGCACAATCACTCTGAACTCATCATCTGTTTGAGGCAGTCGTCAAAAGCAGAGGTGTTTCTGTCATATCAGTTATACCATGTAATTAATCAGTTATAATTATTATATATTACATAATTATTATAACTTTAAAAGGTAACATAATAATAATTGGCAGATTGAATAAAGTTAATTTACATTGGGAACTGCCTCAGATGCTCTTAAGTATGCTGTCTTGTTCAGTCTTCACAAAAGCTCCACAAAGTAGATATTCCATTTTACAGGTGGAAAAACTGAGACACGGATAATCTGCCAGAGGGCGTCTGAATCATACTGAACCATCACCCCACGATTCAGTATTCAGTCCTTTAATGCCCTTTGTGCAAGGGCAGTGGAATAAAAATTCAGACACCAGCAAACCTCAAAGGGAGGTGCTCCGGCTGAGACCCTGGGTACTTCCTGCGCCCCGGTGCCTCTGAACCATTTCAAGCCGTCTGTCCCCCCACCCCAGACTGAAGCTTTGCACAGCAGGCGCCTCACTCTAAGCAAACACAAAGGGGAACTTCTCTTCACACCCCATTCTGCCCATCTGGCCCCAAAGTCCAGCCCAGATTGACTAGAAACCCCAGGACCCTACCTTGGCCTGGGGAAGCAGGAACAGAAAGATCTTCAATCCTGCTTCTCCAGTGATGCATCACTCAAACACTCTTGAGTTCAAGAAACAGCCCCTCTGCACCCCAAACCCAGGGAAGTCCCCCCCCAACCCCGTGGCCTCCAGCCAGCATTGGTGCTGTCTCCTGGGAGCCTAGCTCCAAGGGCACCACCACCCCTGACAGGGGACCTGAGAAAAGTAGGAGCCAAGCTGAACTGCAACACGGGGAAGAAATACCTTGCTTCCGGAGCTTGGGAGTTTTCTTTCTGAAATCCCAGCAGAAGAGCAGCGCCAGGGCGGGAAACCCACAGCCCAGGGCCCAGCGCGGCATCCCCGGGATCCGAGGCATGGCAGAGCCCCAGAACTCCACGGCCCCTGGGGCCGCCCTGTCCTCCTCGCCTCTCTGGCTGGGAGAACTGTCCTCCCTGGATTCAGATCAGCACATGCCTGCACACACACACACAGCAGCCGGGCTCTGACTCCCGGATGGAGCCCTGGGATCTGTCGGCACCTGCCCGACCGCCCTCCCTCCCTCCCACGCCGCCACCCCCCTCACCTTTATACACAGGACTCTTGGCTTTTAAAGAGTGAACATAAAGCTGTCAAGGCCACAATAAAAATAAGTGCCTCCTTTTACTTAGCAGCTAATTGTCAACTGCCATTCAGAGGATATCATGGAGGCGGGTTTTTAAAAAATAAAGAAAGAAAGGAATTGTGCACGCAAGCCCTGGGCAGCACCGCCCCATATATCAACGTGCCTGGCAGGAACACAGGAGTTCACTTAGCATTTATGAAGCCAGCCCACCTTTCCCGGGAAATGCTTTCAGAGTTGCCAGGCCTTCGTAGATAATGCTGTTGGGGGCAGGTTGCCGGGTAGACAGAGGGTCCGGCTCCTGCTAGAAGACTGAGCCAACAGTGCTGCCGCCAGAGCCCCAGAGCCTGGGCCGCACTCAGCACCGCAGAGGGACAGGCAGGAGCAAGGTTACCAGGAAGCAGCCCAGAGCTGAGGCGTGCTGCCAACACGTGTTCATCCCTTTACCCGGCAGAGGGCCAGATTGGAGCCCGCATCACAGCCACCACCTTCTCCCGCCATGTGGAAGTCACTCCCACATCCTGGCAACGCTGCTTCCGAGTGATTGTGCAAACCCGTTCATTTCTCTTCACCTCCACTGCCACCACCTGTGTTCCAGCCACCATCTGTACCTTCTTGCAGGGATGACAGCTTGAGCGTCATACTTGGTCTTCTGCCTTCACTCTGATCTATTACCTACAGCCTAAGCCATTCTCTACAGAGCGACGAGAATGATCCTTTAAATATAAGCTAACTTTATAGCCTTCTTGCTTAAACCGTTCCGGCCCCTATCTTAGGATGCAGACCAACATCCTCTATAAAACTCCTTCCCCTCACCCCACAGCCTGTTCTCTTTTCTACCACAGGACCTTTGTACTTGCTGTTACCTCTGCCTGAGACACCATTGTTCTTTCCCCTTCTCTGGCTGGTAACTCTACGCCAACCCTTCAGAGTTAAGCTTCATTGTCATTAACTCAGGAAATCCTTCCATGATCTTGGCAAACATTTGTATTTTCCCACATGGAACCATCTGATTTTCCTTCCTGACACCTTTCTTTTCTTTCTTTCTTTCTTTTTCATTTTATGTATTTGGTACAGGGTCTCACTATACAGATCAAACTCATCATGATCCTCCTGTTTTCAGCCTCCTCAGCACTGGGATTATAGAGGCATGCCACCACACCCAGACTCATTCGTGGGGCTGGTGCAGCATGCAGGACCCAGGATCAGACCCCTGGTCCCTGCACTTGTCTAAGCAGGCACTTAGTCCACTGAGCTATCTCACCAGCCCCCTGACACTTTTTAAAGTGAGAACATGATTTTTTTTTTCTTGGCTTTTTGAAAACTGTTTCCTGCGTCTTCTAGTAGATTGTGAGCTTTTTGAGAGAAGGGACTCTGTCTTCTCTTTTCTCTCTACCCTGGCTCTCCTTCCCACTGTTATGCCCTCAGTGCTGACATGGCACATGTTATATGCTCAGGAAATTGTTGTTGAGTAAATGGACAAATAGGCATCTGCTGCTGTAAGAGCTGAGGGATAAGGAGGTAAAGAAATGAGTGGAATAAGTAAAACTGCCCCCACATTAGCTGGGCATGATCATGAGCATCTGTGATCTTAGCCCTCTGAGAGGCTGACCCAGGAGGATCTTAAGTTTAAGCCCAGAATAAGCAACTTAAAGACCCAGAAAGACGCTGTCTCCAAATTTTAAAATAGGCTGAGCATGCAGCTCACTGCAGAGGCCCTGGATTCAATCCCCACTAATATAGATCTATATCTCTAGATATAGAGATATAGAGATATATTGAGGTATAGATAAATCACTGAGCATCCACTATCTAGTTAGAGAGAAAGGACCTGACCACAAGGAACAACAGTGAATCATGGAGACAGCAACCACGACAGGCTAAATTGAGCTGCCATTGTAAATCACATTCTGAAGGATGCAGAGAGCTTGAATCTGAGGAAGCAAAGGCATTCCAGGTACATGACAATTCAGTATTTACATATCATTTTCCTTGTGTTGGCCAGCACACAAAGGCACTTAAAACACAGCTCCTGCCCTAGGCCTTCTAACTGGATTAGGCAAAACAGAACATGAACTGAATGCATTATTCTGTTCCTAGCAATCGCCTGTGCCAACCCTTGGATGCCGCAGCTCTGGGGAAGGGGTCATAACGGCCTAGGCTGAGTCACCACAGTGTGCAACCTGGACCTTCTGCTCCCTGGGGAGCAGGAACCAGGCTCCTGCATGGACCCCGGGAAAGCCTGGCTGTTTTACTAAAAGGAGGGCATTGTTTGAAGAAAAGGTGCATCAGTGAACTGGGAAGGAATCTTCAGAAACTGAGCTGCAGAGGCCTCTGCTGCCTTTCTCCTATTTGAACCAGAAAAATCAGAATTGCAGCAGAACTTCTCAGGCAGAGTTGGTCTAAATTTCCAGCCAGGCCCTGAGGAGAGGGTTAGGAAGCCCTGAGAAAGCTGAGTGCCCTGGAGCTGCTCTCCAAGCTGTGCAGAGCTGCAGGCCAGCCGTGAGGCAGGGGGAGCTGAGCGGGGAGGAAGGGAGCTCCGCAAAGCCAGTAGTGTCTCTCAGGTCAAGGACGAAAGGAGTAGACTGGCAGTCGGGGGCCGGAAGAGGCCTTAGGTCTGCAGCATTGTTACGGGTTATGCTGTTCTGATGGGCTACAGATGTCTGAAAACAGCCTACTGTTAAAGGCAAAGTTGTGAGTATGTTTCTATAGCTTTTCTCAGACTCTTTAAGGACGTCTGAGAGCCATAAGGACCTTCATTAAGGCACATTGTGGACAAGTTTGGAGGCAGATAATTCTAGAGGGAGCAACTTGTTCAGTGAGCCACTTCTCAGATGAGCTCCTGATCATGTAGTGGAGAGGGGGTGACCAGAAGGAGTGGGACAGGACACTGTGGTGGGACGAGAGCCCTGTCCTTCAGCCTTTCACCTGATGCATGCTTGTGAAACCCCTGCTATCTCCAGCACTGTTTAGATTCTGGGATACAATATGAGGTGGGGGAATTAGAGAATGATCATTCCTGACAAGTAGGTTGAAGATTTCCTCACAATCCAGGGAGATTATGACCAAAATCAGGAGTAAAATATTTACTATGTTAGAAAAGAATACATGCTAGGGAAGGTGTGGATGTTACACAGAATAATCAGGAGAAGGTGATGATCTTACTGAGATGATTTTTGAGCAAATATCTGAAGAAATCAAGAGGCTAAGCCATGTGACTACCAGGCACAAGGGGATCCTAGGACAAATGGAAGCGCAGGGCCAGTGAGATAGCTCAGTGGACTAAGTGCCTGCTTTGGCAAGCACAGAGACCAGGGTTCGACCCCCGGCCTGCATAACATGAACGAATCTGGGTGTATTGCTGCACAACTGTAATCCCAGGGCTGGGTAAGCTGAGAACAGGAGGATCACTACAAGTCCAAGCTGTGTAGTGAGACCTTGTACCAAATACATAAACGGAAAAACAGATTTTTAAAAAATGTAAAAAAGGAAGTGCAAAGGCCCCGACAGAAGAGCATACCTCTGATGTTTGAAGGGATTAGTGAAACTGGGTGGAACTAGCATGGTAGAAGTTTCTAGAAAACAAGAATAGATACATAAATGGTGCAGGCTGCCCTGGGTAAGTCAGTACAAGGCTTTTGATTTTTACCCTGAGTAAGAAAGAAAGCTGACAGGTGTTGAGCAGAGGAGTGTCCTGGATGACAGGTTAACAAGCTCACTCTGAATGAATGAAAGCAAGCTAGAGAGAGGAGGGGATGAGAATGGGGAGGCGAGTTTAGGGGCCATGGCTGTGATTTGGACAAGCAAGGATTTCTTCTTAACTTGGTTTGCAGTTGGGAAGCTAGTGAGAATTTGGCAGATTCAAAGCAGAAAAAGTCACAGGAAATTGCATGGAAGGCTTAAAATAGGCAGCTGCAGTATCTCTGTGATTTTTAATATTTGGGGGGCATCCCCTGTTAATATAAGGATGCTTTGCAGGAGGTATGAATCAAAAGTGCCTTTGCCCTAGACCTCACACTACCTATCCTTTTAGATGGGTCATCTATTCTCTTAGGACTGAAGCTTCCTGACTTGTGAACAGGAAGAACAAACATCCTGTTTGCTCAGTGGCTATTGATGGCAAACTGTCATCTTCGAACTCCTTCCAATTCTGGGATCCACGATACTGGTTCAAAGAGTAACTTTAAAAACACCCCAGATGCCCCATTAGAACCATTGCTGCTCTTTGAGCATATAAGCAGTGCTGCGCTCTGATTTCCCCAGCCACGGACTTTCCACCACCTACAGGACTCACGCTTGACTTACTTCATTGGGTGGTGGCCTTGGGGTGGGGTGAGGGAGAAATCCCCAGTGTGGCAAGACAGAGTGAAGCAGCTCACCGCGGCAGACTCGGCCACGCGTTGTAGAAGGCGCAGCTCCTACTGAAAGTACATAGGGAGCGTTTTGACTCAGAACAGGTACATAATTAGGTGGCTTCTGCTACTCTTGTTCAATGCAGGCTTCCTAAAGCCTAGCATGGGGACAGCAGAAAATGTCAGCAGGGCTCCCATCTCATAATTTAGAGTGATAAAGAAGGCCACAGCCAAGTTTATCCAGTCTGCAATAATGTACAGTCAAGCCTTAATACATAAAACCAAAATAGCAGCTTTTTAAAAAGTAAGCATTGTATTTAGGGTATGGGGAATGGTTAATAAAGCTATATATATTGAGCTGTAATGGGACTGTCACTAGTTTTTCATTGTTGAAACAAATCCCCGATGCCCAAAGATAAAGGAGGGAAAGTCCTTTAACTCAGCTTGTAGAGGGTGCAGTTCATAGATGGCTGACTCTAAGGCAGGGTGGCATGGCAGACAGGCATCACAGAGGAGAAATGGTTCATGGTGGGCAGAAGGCAGCAAGGCAAGAATGCAGTGAAGCAGCACAGAAGCAAGCAGCAAGCAAGAACAGCAGCCCTCTTTCTGTCCCTTGTATTCTCCATACCCTTGGGGCAGGTAGCATTTATCGGGAGCTGTCTTTCCAATATCCACACCCAGAACTATGTCACACCAGTGGGCTCATTTAGTAATCACGCATCCTTAATCCCAGCATCGCACACTGTAGATCCAGCCCCCTCTCAAAGAAGCCCCATCTATCGACCACAAGAGGCTTTGGGGGACATCTAGACACAAAGTACAACAAGGACGCCAGTGTTAGAGGTGGCATGGCAGGCCTCCTGGGTTTGGCTGTCCCATTCATATCACTTCTTTTCTCCACATCTGTAGTGGAGGGTCACAGGCCACAGCAGACTGCTGTTCCAGGACCTGGGGTCCACTGCTGAACTCCTCTATCTCAGGAGCTGAGTGAGATAAAGAGAATTTCTTCCTCAGAAGTTTGGGGAGGGGTTGCGGGAACTGATCTCATCAGTCCAGGTCTGGTGCTTTGGGAAAAAGCATAGGAAATCTGGGGCTGGCATAGCAGCACTCGGGACAGGGACAGCACAAGGGACCTGATGGCTGGACAAAAGCAGCCAGGGTTAGAAGAAAAAGAGAGTGAGAAACTGTAGTCCCAGAGAAACTGACTGGATAAGCTCAGTGTCCATGATCAGTTTCCTGCCCTGCCCCTTGTGAAGCTCCCTGGAAGGTTTTGTTGATGGTTTCCTTGAGTAGTTCCTATATCTACCCTGTAAAGCCCTCTTTGTGGTTTTCTATCTTTGCCCATGGCTTCTATCCCTTATAACCATCTAATCCCTGAGCTATATCAATTATGGTTCTATAACAACATGGAGAAATTCTTAAGTTATAAAATAAAATGTATTCAGTTATATATATTCTATATTTATGATCCCAGAAAAAATGTATAAACCTATGAATATTGGTTGAGAAAATAACCATAACAATGTTTTTGATAGTTTAAAACTTTTTTAAAAAATTTATATCAAAATTTTTTGGTATACTTATACTGTTTGAAAGAAATTGCTGGGAAATCAAATCAACTTGGTATTTAACCCATGAAAGCATTCACAAATGACTTCTAAAAATAAGAGACAACAAGTCAATGAATAGCTATCTATTCAGACTCTTATCCTGGAGGTAACTGAAGAGGCGTGTTCCTAAAAATCTGAAGGAAAACAGCGTCTTGTGATCTCACGCATTGCAGTCTTTTGTGTTTATATAAAATGAGGAAAATGTAGAATATGTTCATTGATTTCAGATACTATTTTGCATAGCTTGTTGTTTTGTTTTGGGATTTTTTTCTGAGTCAGGATCTTCCTCTGCTATAGAAATATCACCAAGATTTCTAGAGAGCTTGCACACTTGAGTCATGCAACCCAGAAATGCATGAAAGCAGACTTTGCTGTGTATGTACACTTTTGACTGTCCCTCTTCAGGACTGTAGAGTTTTTTTTTCCCCCTTGTGCAGGTGAGCCTAAGATACAGATCTTGCAATCAGCCTCTCAGGTCTCTCAAGTGCCCTGCCTGAACATATCCACAGAGGTGCCTCAATCAGTGGTATGGGAACCTGGGTTGGCTGGTCCCACCTATGCACTTCACAGGTGATAATGCCTTGGTCCACAAAGGAGAAATGATAGCTTTGAGCATCACAGGCATTTGTTGACCTATGCAAACAACTTATTACCTTTCCAACTGATCTGAGGTTGGCTCTTTGAGGTGACCCAGCAGGGAAGCTAAATGCTCTGGACCTTCTTTTTCTTTCACTCAATGGAGAACTTGACCATGACCATGACTATGGTCATGGTTCTAGAGTTATTCTCTGGTCCTATGATCTTTCAAGGAATAATCACATCTGGAACTGCCTCCTGTTCATCCCTCATAGCTCCAGACATCTGCCCAGGAAAGCCTGCAAGGTCCTTACCTCCAGATGGTGTGCCAGCAACTCTCCTGAGGAATTTAACCCACTCCTCCATCTCTGCCTGGGAACTGGCCATGAGGATATATGAGTCTTGTGCTGCTCGATTCAGATCTCCTGAGGCTGGAGGAAAAAGTGGTACATATGAAAGTCTTGGACTGAAGGGACTGGAGGCAGAGCAAGAGGAAAGGAAGGGAGGCTGAACCTGAACTGATTCCCTGGTTTGATGAAGCACTGCCAGTCAAGTAACACAAGGCCATCATTTAGTGATTCTCAGTGGACTTAGGTATCTATGTACTTTAACAGTACATTGCAGAAGCTCCAATTCTACAAATTATTTATCACAATGGTTTAAATTGGAATAACTTTTTTTTTCCACTTGTGTATTTGGTACAGGGTCTCATTATGCAAATCAGCAAATCAGACTTGGGGTGATCCTACTGTCTTTAGCCTCCCCAGTGCTGGTATGACAGGCATGCACCTCCACGCCTGGACTCTGTCACTGGCTCAGCACCCCCCGGGGGCAGGGCTGGCGCAGCATGCAGGACCCTGTAACTTTTGCTGAGGGCTGCTTCTGTGGATAGAAGCCATTTCTTACCAAAAAGAAGAGGAAGTTCATGGTGCAATTTCAGTATTATGAGGTGACAGAATCTGACATGTAGACTTCCGGTTATCAGGCCAACCATGGATACTATCCTAAGCCAACCCAAGCTCAGTTGCAGGGATTCAGAATGGGAGAGCAGCCCAGTGTGAGAGGAACAATGCATGCAAGTGTGTCTTTCTCACAATATTAGTGTTTCCTGTTCAGATCACTATTCTCCTGACCACAGAAATCCTTGAAAGTGGTAAATTCTCAACATTTAGTTAACGGACATATGAAGCTTATGAGGACTTAGTTTACTACTTTCATTTTAAACTTGGAGGAGAGCTAAAAGATACCCTAGAAGGAAGGGGGGTTAAAAATAAATAAAAGATACCCTAGGAAACACAGCATCACTTTGAACTATAATAGGGAGGTACATTATTTGCATTTTACAGGTAATAGAACTGAGCCAATAGAAGTGTACCATGGTGCAAAGGTACACTTGTCCCATTGTTCTTGTCACTTTTGGAAGCAGCTCTGGAATGTCCCTTCATGCATTTGTTTTCATGGCTGTTGGAATGTGCCAAACAAATTCAAAATGTTTACAGCAATTTCTGTCAAATAAAACATTGCGGTATGCCCTCACCACCTCATTCACTAGATCTGGTGCTGTGAGACTTCTGGTTCCTTCCCCAAGTCAGAATGACCATGAGAGGTACACCAGGGGAGTCAAGACAGCACAACTAAAGATGTGAAGAGATTTCTGGGACAGCTTCAAAGAGTGGCAAGCATGGTGGGGTAGGTGCATCTGAGAGGAATTGATGGTAATGTATCTCTTACTGTAATAACGTTTTAAGTTAAACATTCACCGTATTTTTTAATCACACCTCATACATGACAAACAGGACACAGCACATGCTAAGTGCCTAGCAAGTGGAAGCCATCGTTTTTATTAGGCCCTGTTCCCTCGCACATGACTACCGACTTTTGGCCATCTTCAACCCACCCAAAAGGCAATCTGACATGGTTAAATTTGTATTTTTATGGTCCAACTTGCTTTCTAGACTGAGCTCCTTTGGGTTAGGAAGAGATGACACACTTTTCACATTAATGTCCCAGAGACCTGGCTCCAAGCTTATGAAATGCTTTCAGAGTTAACATGAATGTGCACTTGCTTGGTTCCTGGGCATTACTGGGGTCCTCGATGATAGTTAATCAAGTAGGACAGGTCCACTAAATACACACAGAACCATCATGAGATCCTAACAGATTGATTCATTGGTTGAAGGACTCTCTGAAACCTTGTCTTCCAGGACCCAGAATTAAGATGGGAAAATGTAACACAGCTCTTTCTCATCTCTGGGAATTAATCTGGAATGCACCTACCTGGAATAATTTCAAAGACAAACTTCCCTGCTTCTTCTGGGTTTGTAGCAATCTCTTTGATGGTGCTTCCTGGTAGATACATACAGCCCTGAAAGATTCAAGGTCAGGCTTTTAAGATAAGTAGCATTGCATCACCTACAGACTCAAATTACATTAGAGAACAAGTGGGCAGTAAAGATGTGGTGAAGACAAGGGCTGGTGGGGAGGAACATGGAACCCTGGCAGCTCAGTTTGAATGGGACTCCTCTGCTGCTGCTCATGCATTAGCTAAATAATGTGGCAGCCAGCCGCAAGGAAGCTAGCAGTGTACAGCAAGGATAAGGTCCTGGCAGGACCATTGCCAACACTGGGCCCATCTCACCTTTCCAAGACTCAACTTCATGGTCAAACTAGACTCTTGATCTCAGTAAGGACAACGCTGAGGCCGTACTACTCTCCAGGGAAACTTAACACTGTCCCATTTAAGAGGATAGAGAAACTTAGCAGCAGCAGGAATTCCTGAGAAGCACTGTCCAGGGGCCAGTGCTTTCTCTCACACATGCTTTTTTATCGCACTAGATATTGAATCTACAGCCTCTGAACTAAGCTACATCCTCAACCTCTCTTGTATCCTTATTTTGAGACAATGTCTCCATCCTCAGGCTAGAAGGTTTAATCTTCCTGCCTCGGTCTCCCAGAACACTGAGATTACAGACCTGCACCACTATGCCCAGCTTTAAATGCCTGTTCTTTTATAAACCGCCTTGAATATACTATTCATTTAATTCCTCTAGCAATACTTTAAACAAGGTATTGTTATGCACATTTGTAAGTGAAAAATCCTGAACATCAGGAAGTTTCTGTCATCTGGCCACACAGAACCAGTAGATGGTACAACACTCATTCCACCACAGGAATGAGTTCAGGATTGCTCACATCACAGCTGAGGTGATAGGAAAGATTAGCTTAATTCATCACTCCTACCACTGGATCTAAGCCTAGAGGGAGGATTCAATAAGGTACATGATCTTGTATAACCACATACATTATCAGAAAAGCAGGTGACTTCCTCCACGTGTGTGCATGCTGCTTTATCATTTGCAGTGGACTGGAACATACTATAGCACTTTAGATCTCAGGAACATGGCAAGATTTATTGCTTCTACTTTGCAGGCAAGGAGTTGGTACTTGGAAACTTAATTTTATTGCAGTTAGTCACCCATAATTTACATCTTCCTGGATGATGAAGAGAGCTAAAGAAACTCTTATGCCTTCATTCCAATCTAAGAATGAATGAAGAAGGCAAAGCCCTAATGATAGAGGAGTCTTAAAATCTCATACGTAAGACTGGTTCAAGAGGCTGAAAAATTAATGTTTTTGAGGATCTAAAAATAAAGAGGTCTAAGACCAAGTGACAAAAAGGGAAAGAGGAAGAGAGAGAGAGAGAGTAGAAGAGGTAGAGGAGAAATGGGAGAAAGAAAAAAGAAAAGAAGGGCCAAGGTATAGCTCAGCAGCATAAGCACTTGCCTGGCAAGTGCAAGGTCCCAAGTTCAATCCCTGGCACTGCAAAAAGAATAAAAAGGAGAAAACTCCACCTATAAACTTGAATTCTGCAGTTTCTCAACATTCTTCTAATTTTATTACATAAAAATAATCTCAGTAAGATGCAGTGATGCACACCTGTAATCCCAATAATCAAGAGGCTGAGGCAGGAGGATCATAAATCCAAGAGTATCCTGAGCTACACAATGAGCTTATGACCACCCTCAAATATATAGTGAGGCCCAGTCTCAACAAAACAAAATTTAAAAAAAAATCAGATACCAAAAAACTCTCCCACTACAAAATCCTCACTGCCCTTAGTAAACCATTCCAAAAAAAAGTCACCTTGAGATTGGGCTGCTGCTGGACTATTTTGAATAAATTATGTAGGATGAATTACAGCATGAGAATTAAAGGTCGTGTTACTTTTAGACAGGAAGGAACACTGGTAGGAAGGAAAGGCAGACCAAGCTCAGAAATACCCACCCTCCCTGTGTCATTTGGTACCCAAAAGCATTTCATCAGATAAATAGAAATATATAAAGTCCCTGCTGATTGTCCTAATATATATATATATAGATAGATAGATAGATAGATAGATAGATAGATATATGTATATAGATAGATAGATAGATAGATAGATAGATAGATAGATAGATAGATAGATATTTGCACATTTGATCTCCATCAATCGAAAATCTATGATGGAAAATGATTATTTTTTCCAACTGTAGAAATGAGGGGAAAAAAGGTTTAGAAAGGTTAATTAGCTGGCCCACAATCAGAATTAATTAACAGGAAAGATATGATTCAAGTCTTGGTCTGTATGATTCAGAAGAACAGAGTACAAATAAAGGCGTTACTTACAAACCTCACTGGCTAGAATAAGTCACAATCAGAGCTGAACATACTCCCACCGAGGCCCTCCCCTCGCACTAGGCATGCGCCTGAACATCATCAATGCATGGAGGAAGAGGGGCAAGAGAAACAGACCCCTGTGGGGTGAGGAGCGCGGGTGAGGAAGGAACTGCCACAGATAGGGAAGCACGGAGCTGCCTGTCACTACTCTCACCTACTTTTCAAGTCTACAAGGGTGGGCTCCCTGTGGAGCCCTTGAGAAGGGTTGAAGGCCACGTGTCCTGCAGCCGGGAAGCAGGGGAGGCAGATATGGCAATGATGTCCTACAGCCAGTTCACACTGGTTCATGAGGACAAATTGTTTCATTTTCAGGAATTCTATGAGCCAGCTGCTAAGCACAGTCATTCTTAAACTATGCGAAGCTATGATAAAATATCGTACAGCAAAAAAAGATAATATTCCTTAAAACGGGTCACTTCCTTATTGTTTACTATATTTATTTCTGCTGTGTGGTTCATCACGCTTATTTCCTCCGTCTGGTGGAAATTCTATTTAATGTGCTCTTGCACCTCAACTCTGAAGTCAGTAACATCACGTGATAGCTTGAATCCCTCTTGTTGAGAATAGCTGTGCCGCAGAAATTGACAAATGCTGTACTCAAATCAAGTCTCCATCAGAAAGCCTGCTGTAAGAAGCACACTGTAGGCTAAATTCCACAATTAAAAACATAAGCTGGGGCTGGGGAAATAGCCTGGCAGTCTTAGCACTTGCCTGGCAAGTGCAAGGACCTGGGTTTCATCCCTGGCACCACATCCCCTCACCCCCTCTGACACACTGAGCCGGCCACCAAGACCAACTATGGTGGTGAATGCCTGTAGCCCCAGCACTGTTGAGGCTGAACACAGGAGGATCACTAGGAGTCTGAGCTGGGTAGTGAGACCCTGTACCAAATACATAATTTTTTTAAAAATTAAAAAAATAAAAGTGAAGGACAATGAGTGTGCATTTTTCAAAAAAATGTAACAGCTTCCACCAAGGCTATACAGATTTTCGTTTCTACAAGCTTTGCATGAGAATTTCTGTTTCTTAGTTTTCATATACTAAAATTTTTAAGAAACTTTCCCCAATTTGATTAGGGGCGCCACCGTCTCATTAACTTCCATCGTGTGCTGCTACTCATTACTGAACGTGAACTTCTTACTGCATGTGTTGGACATTTCTTTGGTAAGTTGTCCGTTTGTGTCATTGCTCATTTTTCTATTGAGCAAAATCTTCTTGTGCCTCTGGAAAAACATTAAGTCTTAAGGGTATTTGTTTACCTAATACACATTTTTTTCTCATTTACTACTTGAACTCATTTTATTACCCTGATTTTGTGTGTGTGTGTGTCTTTTTAAAAAAAAAATGTATTTAGTACAGGGTCTACAGGGTCTCACTACACAGATAGGACTCGTAGTGATCCTCCTGTTTTCAGCCTCCCAAGCTCTGGAATTACAGACATGCACCACCACACCCGGTCTCAGTTGCCATTTCAGTGTGCCCCGGGGGCGGGGCTGGCACGGCATGCTGGGGATCGAACCCTGGCCGCTGCTCTCTGCCTAAGCAGGTGCTTTAGTCCACTGAGCTATCTGGCCAGCCCTTAAAAATGTATTTTTAAAGTACATTTTTATTTATGAAATTAAATTGGTCCCTTCTTTGTGAAGTCTTTGTTGTGCTTTTAAAAATCAGCTTCTCAACACTGAGAGATGGGAAGGGATCTGAGGATGCGGGGAAGCATGGGAGATGAGGAGAGGAAGAGGAGGAGTGAAATGGTGAGGGAGCGATGTGTGTGTGTGTACAGCTCCCCACAGCAAATGTAATTATGTATTGAAAATATACACTAATGCAAAAGACACTAAAACACAAATCACACAGCAATATTTTCTTCTGGTATTTTTATGAATTCACTTTTTACGTTTAATTCTCTAAATTTTCAGAATCTTGAATGGCATGAAATCTAATGTGGAAATGTACCTTTGCCATTTCTCAAATTTTTATCTCAATTCTGTAACTTTCATTTTTATTTCTAGGTATTTTCACATAGTTTCAACAGTGGGCTGTGTGTGTGTGAGTGTGTGTGTGTATGTGTGTGTGTGTGTGTGTGTGTGGTGGTACCAGGAATCGAACTCAGTACCTCACATTTGCCAGGCAGTCGCTGGGCTGCTGAACTATGTCACCAGCCCTTTCTAGGTATTTTCAGTGTCTTGGAAACAAATGTTCAATGACAATAAAGTTAACAGTATTTTATTTTAAATAGATTTAGGATTTTTTTCTTTACCTTAATGAAATAACGACAATGAGTTCTATAAGGATAGTTGCACAATTCTGATTTGTGATAATAATACATAAACATCAACCCACATTTCCAATAGTAAAAAAAAATACATGTTTTATGCTGTTACTATTATTTACATTATAAAATAATATTTAATATTAAGGGACAACATTTATGATACATTTATTTTAGTTAAGTAAATAATTCTGATTATGTATGTATTTATAACAGATGACCTTATAAATATCTATGTATAAGAAAGCTGGATTTATAGGGCTATTTACTGCTGATGGGATTGTGAATGATTTTGTTTTTACTTTGTGCTTTTCTGAATTCTCTAAACTTATTACCATGTACATGTATATCCTTTGCAGTCAAAATATACATATCAGCACACAGTAAAATATACTTACTCTTTCTAAGGAAATACTGTATTCTTAACAGCCTATTTTGTATATTTGAGAGGTCCTGTGGTTTTTCATAGTTGGCCTATTGATCTGACATATATTAATTTATGTATTTGGTACAGGGTCTCCCTACGCAGCTTGGACTCATAGTGATCCTCCTATGTCACCCTCCCCAGCCCTGGGATCACAGGTGTGCGCCACCATGCCTGGTTTCAGGGAGCGGCTTAGTTGGCCTGAGGCAGGGCCAACACAGCATGTGGTCCCAGGGATTGAACCCTAGTCCTTGTGCTTGCCAGGCAGGCGCTTAGTTTGTTGGGCCATCTGCCTGACCCCTGATATATTGTTCGATTTGTTAAAACTAAATCATTCGTGTGACCTCAGAAGAAGCTTCCTCTAAGTATCCCAGACTATTTTAATCCTTAGAAGGCTTTGGGTTCCTCTTCCTAGAAATGTGAAAAGAAGCAATCCCTTCAACTATTTATTTTACCACCTGGTATTAATTAATGTTTTTATGAAACAACTTTTTATACATGCTTCCTATCATTGAATCATGGAATGAATGCAGACTGGGTGGTATAGTCTCACTTGATAAAAGAAAGAAGAAGGGTATAGAAGTAATTACACAGCCAGACAGTGGTGGAGCTAGGAAAAATTAAAGACCTGTAATCCCCTGCACCATGTGAACCATCATCATCATCAACGTGTGATGCCAAAGCACTGCTCTCCACGGGTGAAAGCCTTCCTGCTTCATCACTGCCTTCATTGACAGTGACGTGGCCCTGATAACGTCTGTGTTGTTCATAAAGAAAAGGAAGTCTGTTTACCACACAGAACATCAGCAAAAGCCCAGGCTGTATACGAACCCTAAGACCTTTCTTAGCCTCCACAGTGACAGGTAGGCAGGAGGCAGGCCCTCAAGTGGGAGGCATGGTTAACCAAGTGCTTCTGTTGTGTCAGGTGTCCTCAAACCTGCCTTTAAAGGAGAGCTGCCCTCTGCCAGCTGACTGTTTCACTTGTCCTCCATCACCTGCCCACCCACCCCAAACCCACACATTTCTTACTCTCACCATTCTTGTTTTATTTATTTTTTTTCTAGCTCCAGAATCTGTCTTCAGCCAGTGAGATAGCTCAGTAGAATAAGCACTTGCCTAGAATCTATCTTCCCTAACATCTTCTTTCTGGCCAATCTTACCTTTCTATATCCCCACAAACAGGATCATGAAGTGGTGTTCAGCCATCCCAGCTTTCCACAGCATCCAGCTTATTCTTAGGATCCCAGGGCTATTGCTAACAGTGACTTCTCTTACTCCTGCTCACCACAGTGGGCATAAAGAATTCACGAGGTGGGGAGAAGAGACCTAGGCCCAAGATCCATGTCAAAGCCCGCTCTCCCAGCCTCATTATTCCATCAGGAAGTTGGATCTGCTCTATTTTAAGTATATCTAGAACCTGACTATTTTGTCACTAGTTTGCAACTCTACTGAGGTTCTAAACTCATAATGTCTTACCTAGCTTACCTGGGTGTCCCTGCCCAGGCCCCTGTTTATTTTGGAATGTAGTGTTGAGAGCTATCTTTTTAGAACATAAGCTAAAGGATGCCACCTCTCTGCTTGGAGTCCTGTCATGCCTCCCCGGTTACTGCAGATGTTCAAGTCACTGTGGTGACCCACAGTGCCCTTCACAATGTGTGCCCCAGCCACTCCCCTCACTTGTCTGACCTCAACCTCTCTGGCTCTCATTCTCTAGCTTTGTCCACCACACTGGCCTGTGTCTGCTTCTCCCCTTAGAAATCTCCCAGAAATCCACCTAGGTAACTCCCTCCCTTCCTTAGTTTTTGCACAAATATCACCTTGCTTAGGAGGCCACTCTGACTATCCTATGTAAAAATTACCAACACTTTCCCCAAACACTTAGCCTACCCTGTGCCATTCTGATTTTTTTTCTTCATGGAGCTAATCTTCTTTTCTAAGAAGCTATATATTTTCCATATTCATTATATTTATTTCCTACCCTCCCTCCATATGCTAAATTCTGTATGGCAGAGATGTTTCACCTGTTTTTCTCACTGATTTATTTCAAGCACCTAGAACAGTCTGTCATTAGAACAGTTATGTATGTTGTTTTATGTGCAGAAAAAAACTAAATGCTTTTTATTAAGAAAAAAATCAGGGGCTGGGGAGATGGCTCAGTGGAATAAGTGCTTCCCTGGCAAGTGCAAGGGCATGAATTCAATCTCTGGTTCCACAAAAAAAAAAAAAAAAAAAGGAAAAAAATCAAAGAGCACCAGGCCCTGGAGCCCACATGCACTCTCCCTGACTCCGAGTCTCTGCCATATTGCACACCTGAATTTGGGCTACACTTAGGAGGCTCCACAGCACCCACCTTGCGGACGACCTCTCTGCCACCTTTGCCACTTGGTTTGTGTCTCGACAACAGTAGGAAAACAAAAGCAGCTTTTGCACATACGGATGTGCCTCGTTCCCCGGAGAGGACTTGTAAGAGTGCAAGTGCAGCCCGCCTGTGCTGGGCCCCAACGGACACAGCCATTCTAATGGAACTAAATGCCCAGCTGGTACCTGTGGCTTCGAGTCCTCTTCGTCCTTGTAATAGTAGAGCTGCTGCGCCTTCAGCACGAAGTACCTCTGCTGCCAGTTCTTCACAATGGACCGCTGCTTCTTCAGCCAGCCCATCTTGATGGGCCTCTCCAGAGGGTTAGGGGCAGATGGTGCGTGGAAGCTCGCCATCTGCTCGCTGGTCATCACGCTCCTGGACCGAGCTACAGAGAGGAACAGAGTGGCAGGCTGACTGAGGGACACAAGGCAATGAGCAGGAGAGCAGGAGATGAGAGAGGAAGCCCCAAGGGGGCCAGAGCAGTGAGGAAGGCCTCAGGCAGGTCCGCTGAGGGGGTCCACCTCTGCATCAGAGAAAATCCCCTCTGACTCTGACAGGAGCCGAGGGGCCTGCCAGCTGCTGATCAGACCCAGACCAGGGCTCGTACAGTCCGGCAGCTGCTGCCGGCCCCCGCATGCTGCAAAGTGAAAGATTGGCTGGAGCCTTCTGAAGAGGAAGTGGCCACAGCATCTGACAAAAGGTGCTTCCTTTTCCTGCGTGGGAGTCAGTATCTGACAAGAGAGAGGAGAAAATAATGCCTCGTTTTCTAAGGGTTGAGGGTGAGCCCTATGCAGCTGCAGAGGCCACCGGAAGCCGCCTGGGCATTGGTCCATTCAGAGGAGGTGCCAGTGAGTTAGCTTGGAGCTCACTGTCCAATAGCAGCTTCTGCAGCAGACCCTACTAACCACAAGACCAGGCTACGGGGAGTTGGCACCGCCTGAACTTTCCTGCCACATGTCTAGTGCCCTTTTGCCCTCTTCCCATTGACAGTTTACACTAGACCAAGGGCCTTTGGACAGTGCCTGTGACCTTTCCAGTCAGGTTGTCAGTGGCACTAGACCTCTGAAGCAGGACTTGAAGCCAGACCCTTCCATGCACTGTGTGCTGTCACTGGCTTTCGTTTTCCCACGGAGTTGTGCTTGTCACTTGAGTCCTGATCGGTGCCTCTACATCCTGTGTCCTAGTGACTCCTACCAAGGATAACTGTCCCCTGAATATCCACAGCTACCCATCAACCCATCCTAGTTTCCATTCGACGTTTCCTTCAGATGCCACCTTCTCTCTTTTCCAGGCAGTTCAACAAGGACTCTAAAACTGTGTTAGAGCTCCTTGGCTCTTGATTTTGAGCTGATTGCTCACATTTGCTAATGGCTAAAGTTGTCTTTTCTCTCCTCCTGCTGGAAATCCCTTTATTTGGTGTTTTATTGATCTTGAGGACATTCATAACATGGCTGAGCTAAACCATTAACTTCATTCTGACTCCATTTTTTCCCCACCTGAGTAGGCCATTTCCCTTCCTTTCTTCTTGGCCATGAATCAACTATACGTTTCCCAGCCTCAGCTGCTTTACTTGTTAAACCAGGAAAATCATAGTCTACTTATACGGAATTTGAAGATTAAATGAACATACACAAATCATCATAGTGTTTGCTCAGAAGTAACCATACTCTACTTTTATTTTTATCAATAAGTTATTTTACTTCCTATTACATGGAAGGAGAGTGTCCTTAAAGGATTCTTCAACTTTCACTTCAAAATATCCTTTATCCACTTTCCTTTCTTCATTTCTATCTTTCAGGTATTTAATCCCTGACTCCTCCCCCACTGCTTTTGATTCCTCTTCAATTCCTTCTAGGCCTGTGACTTTCAGCCTTTATTCATGCTCATGGCAAGCTTTGAATACTAGAATTTAATATAAATTCTTTCTTTCACTGACTCCAACTCAATCCAGAACTATCATCTTCCTCAGTGTTCTACCCTTCTATCCTATAGTGCTGTCTGAAGAGAACTCTGCCCTACCTGGGCTCCCTTGACCTTATAGGTGTTCTGTGTCCCTATAACATACACTTACACCTGGGTTCCAGCTGGTAGTCACTCTTTCCTTCTTACCAGGGGCCGGGAGCGTTTCCAAAATATGCTCGAAGCTATGCCCTGTTGGTGAACATTATCACAAAAGCACATACGCTCGATTATGATTTTTAAAGGTTTTCATATTTTAATGAAAAATGGGCAGCATGATTGAAAAGGGCTTACTTTATAACAGTAGATCTTGGCACTCCAATTAAGAACTTTATTTTGGATCTTGCTCGGTGGCTACTCACTACGTTCAAGGCCTTTCACTGGGGCTGATCACTTACTCTAAAACTATACAAATGATCCAAAGACACCACTAGGAGGGCAGGAGGGTATTTGAAGGACTGTATACATCTCTGTATCTGTGGAGGTCAGAGAATATTCCTTGCAAACATTTTTATCTCTTCTGGAAAAACAGCTTGTAGACACAGAAGTGAGAAATGTAGTTCACACAAGCCCTCTGGAGGTTGTGGAAGAGTGAGGCAGTCAGATCTTCTTGGCTACCATAGTAGCCTCAGTGTGACACATTTTATGAGACTTTGTGACTATTCACCCAAAGCAGTGTGAGACATGGGAGTGGGGCTCCTTTGTAGGAGTATAAAAAGGAACCTTCCTATGACTCTGGGCTGATGGCACCAAATGATGACAACATAGGAGAGGTGCCCATGCAGCCATATGGTGGCTGTGAGAACCCAGGCTCCTTGACTCACTCCCAGAATCCCACAGACCTTGTTAGGGCCACAACGGGAGACAAGAGAAATGGAGGTCTGCAGTGTTGTGACAGAAGGGCAGGGGTTAGGAGGAACCAGCAAGGTACTACAGATTGAAGATAATTCACTCAAAATAGAACTCAGTGGCTAGGGTATACAGCTTTGTGCTTAATTCTGGGAAATTTTTCATGCTTTGTCATGGCAAGACAAAAATAACCCAAAAACACCTCTGCTAGAAGCACCTACGCATTGCAGAATGACCTGTCAAGAGCAAGAGTAGTCTTGAGGAGACCCTGTGTTCTTAGACCTGAGGAGGAAGTGGTTGGATAATCTCAAGACAGGAAAGCAAGCACCTATCTGTCTACAAGGCCTTACCTAACTTTATTTTATAATCAACAGTGATGCTGCTTACCATATATCCACCAGTATTTCTTGGGTGCTTGTTTTCTTTTCCCCATAACTGATGTGAGCATGGGCTCAGGGATATGTTTCAAGTTAGAAGCTGTAAATCAAACCTCTACACTGCTGGAATTTAATCCTAACAAGGGATTGTAGGTTGGACACTGGGGGCTCATTGAGTCAATGACTGAGCAGGAGATCTTACGTCTGCTATGCAGAGGGGTCTCCCGTCTTAACCCCCAGTATGGTTTAACAGCCAGGCTTTTCAGAAAAGAAACCTTGGTGGGCCTTGGTTTTGACTAACTTTGTTCAATTTCTTAGAACAATTGCTCTTCTTTTTGGGTGTGACCCATTCCAGGATGAAATAAACAAAGAGACCTGTTACTATTAATGGAGGCTTTCTCATAAAGAAAATAATAGCCGTGATAAGCTTTGCGTGTGAGCCAGTCTCTGTACTCACAGTTCGTGTTCTCAGCATCTCTGGAAGGCCTGAGCCACACATGGGCTGCTGAGAAGGCTGCACAGGGACCAGGGAGGCAATTTAAGAAAGCATTTGCTCAGTGTTTACAACACGCTCTGGAACAAGTAGGAAACAAAGGTTCTAGTGAGGCCAGAAATCCTTTATCACTCTAGCAAACAGAAAGAACAAGCCCCTAGCTAGCACTGTGCTGTCCCAGACACCAACTGCCAAGAGTGGCTGTGCACAGAGAAATGAATTAAAATAAGTGAGGCTAAATGCATTTCTTCACTCACACCCGTCATCTTTCAAGGGTCATGGCTGTCATAGAGAGAGTTTTCCAGCATCCCAGAAGATTCTGCTGGGCAGCATGTCTTAGAATCTGAGTGCTTTCATTACAAACTATGGAATGAAATGGGCCATGAGGGCAGGATAGCATTTTACCCAGTAGACCAGAAGGCACAGAAATCAAGTAGCTCTAAGTGGAAGAGTGAGACTTTAGCCTTGACCTGAGAGGCCACCAAGAACCAGTTCGTGTTTCTGAGCAAGGGAGGACCATAGGAAAACACAGATGAGTTATGTAACCACACTGCTCAGGCTAAATATGAGGAAGGGTAGCACAAAGGAGAGAAGTTGAAAAAGCACCACATCCTCAGGGATGGTATTTTTGCAAATGAAGTTAGCTGCTTTGTGTCACAAGTTAGAACAAGAGAAAATTAAAGAGGGAAGTGTGAACAGAAGACACTGTCACTTCCTTTCTTTATCTTCCCATCATCTAATACCTGGCCCAGAAAATAATCACAAAGCCTTCTAAGGTCTGCCTCTGAGGCTTTTCGTCTATCTGCTCTCAGCCTGCCTTATTACGTCTTCTACAGTATTTCAGGGGGCCATGGCTGCTTGGCTGAGTGGCTCCTTCCCAGGTGAGGGTCTATTGCAGATTTTTCTGATTGAGCTGATGGGAGCTGTGCATGAGTTTGGGAGCCACATTTGAATAAATTTGAAAAAGAATGAAATTCAGGTAGCTCCAACCCAGACCTCTCTCCAGGGGTGTGCACCCTTCTATCTGGCTGCTTTTTGGACCCAGGGAGATTCTCAGGCTCATCACTTCCTTCAGCACAGTCCTGCTTCTCACCTCCTACCATCCCATCTTGTATTGAGGAATGCCTCAGCCTGCTTCCCATCCCGTGTTCCTCTGTCTCTGTGGTGTGCCATGAGCGGCATCTTCCCAGCTGATCAAGCAACCTAGGACACTGCCCCTCCCTACAGTCAGCACAGACATTGTTTACAGTGCAGTTCCTCTAGAACACAAACTCAAGTTCCTCTCCTGCCTAGGCCTCTGATGACTCCCCCATGGCCCTCTTAAAAGACACAGCGTAACCCCCTGCTGTGGAATCTGGATTCTTATGGATTTTCTCTACCATTTTCATTTCCTGCTTTTCCTCACCTCCCACCCTGCACCTTCCCCAGGAAGATAATGCTATTCCTGTGGCCGGCCACTCATATCCACCCTCCAAGACTCATTTCAGGCCGTGGCTCTGTGAGAGGCCTTCTTGGCCCAGTCACTGCCTCTCCCTACCTCAGCTTCCTCTTCCCTGGGAACACATGTACACTGTGGCACTCCTCACTATGCCTGGCTTTTCCGCCCTACCTTGTCCTCCTTTCTATCTGCAGCCTAGAGAGATGACAGAATAGTGCTCTGATGCCTGGGCCTTGCTCATCCTTATCTCTGGGGCCTACCTGAAGGGAAGACAGGATCAAGTAGCCGCAGTGCAGGGGCTGCAGCTGTGGGTGTGGCACGGTTCATCTCTGAGGGCCACTTTCTTCCTCTGTGAAGCTGTGATACCCTTATGTGGCAATTAATCCATTGGGATTGGAGATGATAAGTGGATCATTGCCAGTTGAAGCCATGAGTGTTAAACAGAAGCTATTATTACTAAGCTAATACTATTATTGTAGTATGGACCACCCTTTAGGGGAAGTGGAGGGTCCATTAAAATAGCTCAAATCTACAAGACATCATTTGGACTTTATGATAAATTTATCCTATGACTACTTCCCTGTGCTTTGTAGTTTTTAGTTCCAGATTTCATTTTTTACATGAAAAAACACCCCTTATAACATGTAATGAGCTGTGAGACCGATGACAGTGAAGAAGCTCTGTCCATATGCTTTGACATTACATATGGGTCTTCTCGGGGGATCCACCCTTGAGATACCTCTGGGTAACTTAATTCCTTGAAATATCTAATAAGTGTTTCCTGAATGCCCGCCTTAGTACCCCAAATCAAAGTGGATTTAATTTTTCATGGACTGTAACTTGTAGCAGTGGTTTTCATTGTGTGACAAGTGAGTGTTTCAATATAAAAGGAAATTCTGCTATGGAAAGGAGTTCAGCACAGACAGCTATGTCTTCTTGCCAGAAAATGTAAAAGCGCTCTCTTAGTAGCAATTCAGTGACAGAAGGAGACAACTCTGTGTGTGTGTGTGTGTGTGTGTGTGTGTGTGCGTTGAACTGGGGAGGAAAGAGGACTGGCTGTTTCTTTTTTCTAGCAACTCTAAAAATCCAAGATAGGAATAAGGGTTGAAAGCTTTCAGGCCCTGGGGTCAGTCCAGGTCCAGATGACCTCTCCGGGCCACTCCTCACATGTGTCCACTTGGGTCTTTCTGAGGCATCCCACTGGCACTCGCCTTCTGGGGCTTTGGTGCTTCTCAGCTGTTTAGAATACAGTCGCCTCTTGTGGGTCTGTATGTCTCCATCGGTTGCAACACCTCACCCGGCTTTCTCTGCCTATCTCTGCATAACAGGAAGCCAAATGCAATAACAAGAAACTTGCAGAATTGTGAGCACTTCCTACTAACCGCTGCCCTAGAGCTGCCTCTTCCTTAGCGCAAAGCAAAGTGAAGATTTGGCAATTGGTGGGTAAAATTAGCCCAAGTTGACAATGTTGCCGAGTAACTGCACATATGGAAACTGTAGGCTTTGCCAGACTGGAATTCAAGGAAAAATAATTCATGTCATGGAAGACTAATGACTACCGTAAGCTCTAGTCCATGTTATGATAAAATTAAGAGCATTAAGAGAAATAGTGAGGCCTCTATTGTCAAAGCTAGTCATTTGTGTCGGTAAAGGGTTTTGCTTCATTAGTCATTAACATTCACAAATAGTGCATTAAAATGCTCTGTATGTTTGTATTTTATCAGCATAAATGAGGACCTGCTTTTGATTGTAACAATCCTCCAGGTCAGCAATAGCCTAGGACTGGTAACCACAAACAAGTCTTGGGCCCTTGGAGGCTGCAGGTCTGGCCCTTCATATGATGCCACTCTAGCCTTTACTATGTTTTGGGAACAGTGAATCTAGTGTGAAGCTCCACTGACACTGTAAACAGTGAACAGGGCTTGCAATAAGGTGGCTCTGTGATGCAATCTGAGAAAAAGAACCTGTTAAAAATAGAGGCTATTTGCTATGGATAGAGGACAGATCACACACACACACACACACACACACACACACACACAAAACGTACTGATGATTTTGTTAAGGAACATTAAGGCAGGGTAGTAAGAAAATAAAATATCCATACTTTTACAAATGTGCACTTAAGCCTTAGAGGGAAAAATTACATCATGTCTGGAATTTGTTTGGAAGTATTGCAGGAAAGGGAAGGGAAAGGAAGGAGGAAAAAAAAAAAAAGAAAGAAAACAGGGTGGAAATATTATTAAAACTTAGCAATTTTTGAATTTCAGTACTGGGTGTGTACATAGAAGTCAGTTATACTTTCTATGATGATATTTTAAATATTTGCATAGTAAAATCCTTTATCTAAGATCCTCTTAGTCTTATTTTTTTCCCACAGGTCAGCTATTGCCCTGAACTTCAACTTGCCCCTTTTCCCAGGCCTGGATTTCCAGACCTGCTACTCCTCCGACGCATAGCAAATGATACTACCCAGATGTTCCACCATACACGTACGCACTCGCTCCCAGCCCCTCCATTTCCCCCTCTGTTATTTTATCAGTTAATGAGTGGGGCCCCTGGTGTATCCACTATGGACACTGTCTCGCAGAAAGTCAACTTTGCTCAAACTCTTTGTGGTAAAGAGGAGAAGAAAGCTAAATTCCAGCTCCAGGGGAATCTCCGAGGGAGCCCAGAAGAAATGACCATCTGGAATCCTGGGGGGGGGGGTGGCTGGCCTAGATAGATACAGAATATACGAGGATATATATATATAAAAGAGAGAAACTATGCTTAGCAAATGCAGAATTTCTACTATGATTCTGCCCCTGACATTGACAGTTTGGTTTCCTCTTTGAAGCTGTTAAACTTTGATCAGCTGTGTGAAAAATGCTAACGGGGCTTTCCCTTTTGTCACGCAGGGCCTTCACAAAAACGTCCCACTGATTCCATAGGCATCTTCAAGCAGCTGTGGTACCTCTGTCTGCCAGATGCTCTCCGAGTTCACAAGGGGTCTTTGCCCCGATGCATCATTTTGTGGTTGGCCACTGGTTTACAGTTCCCAGAGAAAAAAAATCATTTTTTCTTTCTTTAAGCCAATCATCATTGAATGACAAACTAAGCTTCCCCGCAGAGTGGGTGCAGAGGCAGAAGAAGCAACATTTAGGATGGGCCAAAAGAAAATGGAAGGAGAGGAACCATTACTCAGCAGACTGATGTGACAACTCCCAAGTCTGAGTCACCCTGACCCGGCCCATCGGAATAGTAAGACCTTTTCAATGTAGAAAAATAACTCATAATAGTTGACTTGATAAATATACTGTAATAAAATGCACATAACATAAAATTGACGTTTTAATCTTTCTAAGTGTACATTGAGTAATCTCACACTGCCTCGTAACCATCTCCACCATTCATCTCCAGAACTCTTGGCATCGTGTAAAACGGAAACTCTATGCCCATTAAACAGTAACTCCCCATTTCCCCTCCCTAGACCCTCTTAACTACCACTGTGCTTTCTGTCTGTGTGATTTGTCTTTCCTGAGTAACTCACATGAATGGAACCATACCACATTTATCTTTTTTGTGACAGTTTCTGTTACTCAGCATAATGTTTTCAAAGTTCATCCATTACCGAAATTTCTTCGTTTTAAAGACTGATTAAGTATTCCCATTTTGTGTATGTAATGTTGTTTGTCCATTCATTTGTCAGTGGAGACTTGGATCATTCTCACATTTTAGCTATCAGGACTAAGCTTCTGGGAACATGGTATACATTATGGTTTGTGTCTAGTTGTCCCCCACAAACCCTTAGGCAGTCATTGAAGCTACTCCTAGATTTGTGATTAACTCATGATCCAATGTGGGGATTATGGGTGTGAGGGCTACACCCTCCATGGGGTGGATGCAATATAAGGAAGGGAGAGCGGCTTGCTCCTTCCTTTGGCTCTTACTGTTTTGCCACCATGAACATCTGTCCTGCTCCATGTGCCAAGCCACCTTGGAGCCCACCAAGCAGACTGAAGCCTCCACACACCGTGAGCTAAATAAAGCTTTCCTTCCTTGATTTGGGATGTTGGGTATTTTGTCCCAGCAATGAGAGAAAAGTAACTAAGACAGTATATAAATATCTCCTTAAGACATTGCTTTCAATGTTTTTGGTGTATAACTAGAAGTGGAATTGCTGAATTATATGGTAATTTTCTTCTAATTTTTGGAGGAAACTTCATACTGTTTTTCACAGTGACTTAACAACCTCACACTCCCCAAAACAGTACATAGAGGTTCCAATTCCTCCACCCTTTTCAACACTTGTTATTTTCTGGGTTTTGTTTTGTGAAACAAATTGTTTGTTGGTAGTGGCCATACTAACAAGTATGAGGAGCTGTCTTGTTGCTGTTTGGATTTGCATTTCCTTAATGATTAGTGATATTGAGAATCTTTTTTATACCATTAAACCATTTGTATATCTTCTTTAAAGAAATGTCTTTTCAAGTGTTTTGCTTGTTTTGAAATGAGCTGTTTTGTTTTGTGAAGGATTTTACTACTGTTTTGTCATTGTTGGGATTTTCTTTTGGGGGAGGCTATAGTTCTAGGATAATAGTCCTACATTCTGAATGTTAGTCCTTTATCAGATGTATGATGTCACAGAATAGTACAGATATTTCTCCCATTCTGAGTTGCAGTGTTACTCTATTGATAGTCTTTTTATGCATAATATAAAATTTTATAAAGTCTAATTTTGTCTTGGGAGTTGTACCTATGAAATCATTATAAAATCCAATGATTTTTTTTTTACCAATTTTTAAACCTATATTTTGTTTAAGGAGTTAGGCAGTTAATATCTACATTACAGTAATGGATTCAGTTTGACTCAATTTTTATGTAATGATGTTAAGTAAGGGGACAACTTGTTTCTTTTGGATGTGGGTATCCAATTTTCCTGGCACCTTATTTGAAAAGACTGTTTTTTGCTCATTGAGTTGTCCAGATCCCTTGTTGAAAATCATTTGACCATAGGTTTGATTCTGAACAGTGTATTGTAGTCCACTGGTCTATATATTTGTCTCTATGTAAGTACTATACTATTTTAATTAGTATAGCTTTGTAGTAACTACTGTCATAATTAGTATAGCTCTGTAGCAAATACGAGGAAATTGACTCCCCAAGCTCTTTTCTTATTCATGCCTGTTTGGCTCCGTAAGGTCCCCTGAGATTCTATACAAATTTTGCTATTTCTATAAAAAGTCATTGGGATCTTTATCAACATCAAAAAAAAAAAAACACCCCAACTGCACATCCCTTTGAGTATTGTTAACACTTTAATGTAAGCTTTCTGATCTATAAACCTGTTTATTTATTCCTACCTATTTCTCTTACATTTGTTTAAGAATTGTTGTACAGTTTTTGTAATATGTCACCTCCTTTAATTCCTAAGTGTTTTATTTATTTATTTATATTTATTTATTTTTTTGTTTTTGCAGAACCAGGGATTGAACTCAGGCCCTTGTGCTTGCCAGGGAAGCACTCATTTCACTGAGCCATCTCCCCGCCCCCAAGTGTTTTATTTTTGATGCTAATATAAATGGAATTGCTTTTCACATTTCCTCTTGAATTGTTTTCTGAATGGATCCTGCTAGATTTGCTAGATTTGTTAATTGACTCTAGTAGTCTTTGGTATGAATTGCTAGGCTCTTCAACATTTGAGGTCATATTCTTAGCAGAGATAATTGTACGTCTTCCCTTCTAAGTTTGCTACCTTCTATTTCTTGTTCTTGCCCATTGTTCTGGCTAGGACTGCCAATGCATGTTGAACAGAAGCACAAGAAGTGTGTATGCTCCCCTTGTTCTGATCCCGGTATTTCACAATTCTCTGCTTTCAGGACTTCACATTCAATATGATGCTCACTGTGAGCTTTCATACGTAGATGTATTATATTGAGCTAGCTTGCTTCATTTCCTTGTTTCTTGGGCACTTTCAACAAGGATATTAAATGTTATGCTTTTCTTACATCAATTAAAGTGAGCATCCTTTTTTTTTTCTTTCACTCTGCTAACGTGGTGCATCATATTGACTGATTTGCTATGTGAAATCAATTTTTAATGCTGGGAATAGATCTCATTTCATCATGTATAATCTTTTGCTTTGTTATCAAATTTAATTTGCTAGTATTTTGATGAGGATTATTGTGCTCGGTGTTAAGGGGATATCGATCTGTTGTCTTCTCATATATTTTTGTGTGTTTTGTTTTTTGCTTTGTTGTTGTTGTTTGCTTTTGTTGTTGGAGATTGGACTCAGGGGTGCTCTACAATGGAGTTACACCTCAGCACCCTATTATGTTTTTAGGTTGAGACAGAATCTCATTAAGTTCCCAAGGCTCGCGGCTGGGGAGATGGCTCAGTAGAATAAGCGCTTCCCTGGCAAGTGTAAGGGCCTGAGTTCAATCCTCAGTACAGAAAAAACAAAAACCTTCCAGGGCTAGCAAGAGAGCTTAGCAATCTAAAGCACCTGCATAGGCAAGTTTAGGCAAATGCACGGGGACTGTGGTTTGATCCCTGGCACCACATGCTGCACCATCTCCAACACCAGGATGGGCTGAGCCAGCCACAAAAAAACAAAACAAAACAAAACAAAAGCCTTCCAAGGCTCGTCTTAAACTTGGGATCCTCCTAGAACAACGTTCCTAGTAGCTAGGATTACAGACGTGCACTGCCATACTTAGCTTGCGGTAATTTTGGCAGGTTTTGATATCAGAACACTTCTGATTTTTCAGACCGAGCTAGGGAGTTTTCCCTCTTTAGAGTTTTGGAAAAGAGTAGACAATTGTTGTTGACACTTTAAATATTGGATAGGATTCACTGGTGAAGATCAGATGTTTTCTTTGTCAAGATGATTTTTAATTATTATTTCAATTTTGTTATTAGTTGGAGGTATATTCAGAATTTATATTTCTACATGGTTTAGTCTTAGTTGTGTTTCTAGGAATTTTCCCACCTAGGTTGTCAAATGTATTGGTGTACAATTGCTCAGAACACTATCTTACAATTTTTTATCTGCAAAATAGGAAGTAATAGTCCCACTCTCATTTCTAATTTTGGTAATCTGAGTCTTTGTTTTTTAATAGTTCATCTAATTTAAGGTGTGTCAACTTTGCTAACTTTACTGTATTGATCTTTTTGTTAATATATAATGTCATTCTTTGTCTCGTGCCATTTTATATTAAAGATGTTGTTTGATAATAGTGTAGTCACCCTTGTTGTCTTTTAACTATTTGCATGAGATGTCTTTTTTTAATCTTCTTTCTTTCAATCTCTTTGTGTCTTTGGAACTAAAGCGAATAACACGTAGCCAGAATAATGTTGGATCATTTTTTCTTATTCACTCTATAAGTCATTTTAAGAGAGAATTTAATCCCAATTACATATAAAGTCACTACCCACAAGGAACAACTTCTGTAATTTTGCTCTTTGTTTTCTGCATACCACAGAGTGATAAAATATATTCTGTAAAATGAGATTTTTATGGCTTCCCCAGGGCCGAAGAGGAAGGCTCAAGGTTCAGAGTGACATAGGAAATCTTTGTTTTTAAGGCCTAAGTGTGCGGGTGTATGCATGTGGGCTGTGTCAGAGATGAAAGCAATGAAAAAAGAATGTATTAGGCCTTTGTTGACATTAAGCCATTCTAAGGAAAGAGTCCCTAATGTTTATGAAATCTATGTAGTAGCCTAAGAATATCCAGATTATTAAAAATTTCTCTTAACACTAAAAGCACAATTCCTAAAAGAAATATTTGATACTAGATTTCATTAACAATTTAAATTTTTGGCTTGGAAAGATATTATGAGAATGAGAAGTAAATAATGGTTTGGGTGAAAATATTTGCAAATCACTATCTGACAAAATGTTTGTATTCAGAACGAAGAGTCAAAACTCAGGAAAGAGAATGAAATAATTTCTTAAACGGAAAATATATGAACAGAGACTTCACCACATGAGAAGATGCTGGTCACCACTAGTTATTAGGAAAATGTAACATCATCCATTTCATTCATTTTGATATCTCAAACAAATAAAGAAATACAGTCAGGGGTGTTTCCATCCATAAACAAGACCTCCTAATTCAAGAAGCTCTGGGTTTAGTATAAGGGCCAACCAGATGTTGGTGTGTTTGAAGACTACACGAAGCAGTTCTCTTGTCAAAAGTAGGGGAAAGTCCACTAATGTGCAGAACACCTCACACCTATGCTTTGCTCTGCCACTAACTTACTGCATCCATGTTTAGGCGTTTCACATAATCCCTCCATATTTTTATTTTCTCATTATTTTAGCAAGATTATGCCAGCAAGAAAGAGATAAAAAGTCAAGCTGATTTAAGATATAGACAGGCAGACAGACAGGAATATGCATATATAATGATTCTCACCTGAAGTGGCTTTACCTTCGAGTGGACATTTGGCAATGTCTGGAGATATTTTATTTTTGCTTGTCACAGTTGAGAGGGCTGCTATTAACACAGAATGGGTGAAGTCCAGCGGCACTGCTAACACCCTGAAAGGCACAGGGTAGTCTTGACAACAAAGAATTATCTGACCCAATGTGTCCATAGGTGGAGAAGAAATGCCACAATATGGATACCGTGTGTGTATATAATTTTTCAAGTATAGCAAAATCTTGAGGGAAAAAAACACAGGCCCTGAAGAATAGAAACTCAGGGCATATCATTTGCAGGTTTTGAGTTCTCAGTAGCACTTCGGGTCTCTTCTTAATACCCTAGGATCTATAGAAGTGAGTTCCTAATTCCCATTCTCTGTGAATCTCAAGAGAAAATCATCCCAAGTCAGCTGTTTGTCCTCTTCCAGTTGGTTGTGTTCAAGCAGCCGGGGTTGCAGTGTTCAAGCTCTTGGCTTTCCATGGAACCTGGGCTGGGAGCCAGTAGAGAGGTAGAGCCGGGAAATAGCACCTCTCCAATCCCTGTTACATTGGCCAAGAAAGGAGTGAGAATGTCACCTACCTACTAGAAGCCTACCATTAAATAGATCGCTATGGATCCTGGGTAATTTAGATAAAGAGTGACAAGTCTATCCTTGAAGTAGGATTCTCTCTCTGTCTCTGTCTCTGTCTGTCTCTGTCTGTCTCTGTCTCTCTCTCTCTCTCTCTCTCTCTCTCTCTCTCTCCACACCCCTCCTCCCCTGTCCCCTGTCTTCTCCCCCTGCCCCTTCTCCCCCCTCCCCTCCCCTTTCACCCTGTAGTGGTTGATGCATTGTGTCAATTTGGCTGATCTGCTCCACCCAGTTCCCGGCTGTGAAGGATCCTCCCTGGGGCGTGATTGTTTCTGCCCTGGGGTGCTATTGGGGTGCTAGAATGATTCAGCACAAAGAGTGTACATAAAGGAGTTGAGGCCAGCTCAGCTCACCGCCCTGCCCTGCTTCCTTGGAGAAGTCCCAGTCTTCTGAGGAGCACTTCAGAGGACCTCCGATCTTCGCAGGGGAGCGTCGGTCATAGAAGGAAGAGAGAGGCTTGAAGGATGCTGCAGCTCTTGCTCCTCCTCTGCTCTTCATTTTTTGACACTATGAACTGCTGTTGTTTGCCTTGGAGCCAGCAGAGTATAAACTGAAACCTCCACAAACTGTGAGCTAAATACACCTTTCCTTCTTTCATTTTGAGCATCCAGTATTTGTCCCAGCAAGGAGTAAAAAGTAATTAAGACACACTCTGGCAAAGAATAGTTTGTATCTATATCATTACTACAGAACAAATGAAACCACAACTTACGGTCTGCAGTTTGCACCATTGAGTTTATTAACTTTAGCAAGGACTACTGATTTATGATAGTCTAAAGTTTTGCTTCCTCAGAGATATGTGAATAGCAATTTTTCTGACTGCCTTTTATGATACAAGGATCAAGTGAAGTGATTGAAAAGACGATAAATCCCTGACCCAACAAAGCAAGTAGGATCCAAAAAGATCTCAAGTAAAATCCAAACTCCAATCTTTTACCACACATGGTCGCTGCATTTTAAAGCTGAGAAAGTGGCTGCCATCATCGTCCTGCACAGCTGACCACTGGGCAGCTCCAACCCAAAATCCGTCCAGAGCCTGGGAAGGTTTGCTGCCGGCCCGGGGGGTCACCTTCAGCTTCAATTCACACATCAGTGTAGAGCATGGAGTCTTGTGCCTGACTGGGAAGGACAATTCGGGAACAAGAAACTGCTCTAGGAATTTCATTAGGTGTCACTTTCCTGCTGGCCCAGACCAGGAAAAAGGCTAGGAAAAGGCAAGACTGTGGACTGGGGAACCGAAATGGTGCTTCTTGCTAGCCTAATCTTCTCCACATCCCTCTACACACAACTCCCAGAAAATACTGTGGGCAGGCCAGAGGGGGCAGGCTAGAGGATGGGAGACATGGTGTTATATCTAGGCAAAATTTTTACGAGATTCTTTATTGAGGGATTTTTCTGAATTTGAAAACATAAAACAGTGGGATTTTTTTTAAGCAGTAGGATTTTTAAAACTGTTTAAATTGACTATACAGAATCATGAGTTTCATTTTGTAGTTTCATACATGCACATGCCTCACTGTACTGTGATTATTTTCACTCTCCTTTAGCCCCTTGCCACCCCGATTTCATATTTTGGGGGGATTTCAACACATATGGCTACTGACTTTGTGCATCTGTATATGCATGCAGTTCATTCAATTTTAGGACTGTGAGTTTATTGATGCTAGTCTACGCACACAAAAGGAAAGACAGACTATAATGGTATAGATGCAAGTTGGGGATAACAGTAAGTCACTCTGAAGTCATTTGGAACAGAAAAGAAAAATGGCAGAGGTGGGCACAAGAGAGGAAGAGGAGGGCTCTGCTATCTGGGGACAATAAGCCCCTCACTGTCCTCTGAAGTGTGCCAAATGCCCACAGGGATTTTCAGCCGTGTTTATGCATCCTTAGTGTCTTCCACCTCTCTCTTTGCACCATTAACACTGGTCCTTGGTTTTACATGTCTGAGATCTTCCTGGTCCATACCATACCACTCTGGCTTCTAGCTAGAGTTCCTGGCACATCAGTAAAGGAATGTGAGTTGGGATTGAAAAGCCTGGCTATGAGGAGGCCGGCAGCTCCAACTCACAGAGTGAGCAAGTCTTTCACACTGTCCCAGTTCTGCCTGAGGATGAGAAAGGGTGTCTTTTGTTTGTTTTTTACTGGGTCTCACTACACAGCTCAGACTCATAGTGATCCTCCTGTCTCAGCCTCCCCAGTGCTGGGATTAGAGGTGTACAACACCATGCCCAGTTTCTGTGGCCTGCGTGGTGAGCCTGGAGTCCCACAGCTGGCATAGCATGTGGTTCCAGGGTTCAAACTTGGGTCCTTGCACTTGCTAGACAGATGTTTAGACTGCCAAGATATTTCCCCAGCCCTGAAGTTTTTAATCCTATAGGATGGGATAAAACCCCGAAATATTGAGAGAGTTAGAGTAGTACACAGTGTTTGAAGTCTGCAGTGTTAGTTTTTTTTTTAAGTCCTTCTAGGAAACTCCACAGCTAATTTACACTTAACTGAGTTTATATATGAACTAAGTGTCAGGTGGTTTTGTTGAGAGAAAAAATGTGTGACCTCTTTTCCTGGATCTATTGATATGACATCAGTAACAATTATTCACACCTCCTATCTTATAAAAAAAAACCTTCATCTTTGTTATTACCAATTCCCTAAAGTGTGATTGTCCACTACTCAAAATTACAGAATAGAAATAGTTCTTTAACGTTCACTTTTAGAGAAGAAAAACTCAAGAGTCAAAGCTATCCCAATAAAGTAACGTAACTCCATATTAATCCAAGTGCTGCATCCAATCTGATACGGAGGTGGCCAGTGTATGTGGCCCTGTGTCTTAGCAGAACTTTCCCTCGTTGTTTCATATCTGACCACTTGGTGTCTTACAAAAATTGAAAGCTCACATCATAAAATGGAATATGCAAATGTATCAATTTCCCAAGATGAAAGTAATTAGTATGCATTACAAACATAAGCTAATAAAAATGATGTATAATTGAAAAGGAAATCGAAGTGTTAAAATTTTAAAGAGTGAATAGATACATCAGACCCCTGGATACTTAAATTATAATGTCTGGAATTGAAATGAAGTAGGGGATTTTTTAAAAAATCTTCCTAGGGGAGCCAATGTTTAGAACTGATTAATTAGAGAAAGGTAGAAATTGTTCATCTCCAGAGCCTGGTGCTGTCCATGCAAGTGTCCCTTGAGCCCTGGAGTGGTGGCTCATAGTTATGCAAACACTAACACTGGGGAGCTTGCAGAGAATGAAGTAAGGCCTTGGAAACTGGAAGCTGGGAAATAGTCAGGAAACAAGCAGTGTAATTTAAGCCTGAAATGGAGATAAGGGAAGAGGGGATTTGTGGTTTAGGTAGGAGACAAAATTAATAGAACTATTAGGGTAGGAAGAGGTCCTGAGGTTAAGGATGGGCTCAAAGAAGACACAATTCCTAGGATCTAAAGTGACAGAGTATCAAGACTGGCTTTAAATTACAGAACTTAGTGCAAAATGGAAAAGTGGAACCTCTTGTTCAAAATCATTAAGACTCAACTAGGTCGTCACAACAGAACATGAAGCCCAGCATGGGACCCTGTGTGACTGAGCACAGACTTCATACCTATGCAGCAATCCATGAAAATGAGATTTTTGGTTATTAGACGGAGCAAGGAGTGGCCAGCACAGGGGGCCCACAACAGAATGAGTAGAACTGACTCACAACAGCTGTCTCTAGGAAGGGCATACACATGTGCTAGCTCAGAACCTTTCAGAAGATTTTCCTACTCATTAGAGAATTCCTTGGACATTACATAAGTGGCAGGATGTGTCTTTGAAATCTGTACACACTGACTAGCTGTTGAAGAACTGAGGGCATCAGAAACTTTGGCGAAGTACACCTTGGTGCAGAAGAAGGGGGAGTTGTGGGTAAATTCTGCAATGACAACATATTCCAGCAAACTCTGGTGCCCTGTGACAGCTCCCAAGGCCGTAAGACCCAATTCTCATTGAGAGTTGCTCACTCTGAGACCACCACTGGGGGAAACTGCCCAAGTAAGGCCTCCCTCTGGTCACAGTTGCCCCTAGAGCTTGGTTTCTGGAGCTTTGCTGGTGGGAAGCCTAAGGGCTTGGTGCTCACAAGCAGCAGCAGCAGCCAAGGAGTCACAAGGACACACCTGTTATGGCTTATGTATAGATGTCCCTCAAAGTTTCATGCATTCAGA
Organism: Octodon degus; assembly: GCF_000260255.1. Lineage (NCBI taxonomy): Eukaryota > Metazoa > Chordata > Mammalia > Rodentia > Octodontidae > Octodon > Octodon degus. The sequence continues at coordinate 141,272 of NW_004524654.1, forward strand.
GGTGGGGTTTTTCAGAGGTGGCTGAATCTAGGGTGTGTGCTGCTGGGACCAAGGATTTAGTGCTGAATTGATTATGACTTGATGCTAGGATTAAGTCTGCCCCACCCTGGCTATCAGTACTGCCCACTCTAAGGGTGGGAAGCCTGGATAAGCTACAAGGGATGGAAAGTGAGTCACTGCTTTTTGTTTGTTGCTTGCTGCTTGCTGCTTTTCTGCCTTCTGCCTGCCGTAAACTGTTTCTCTTCTGCGCTTGTTCTGCGCTAAGCCACATTGCCTTGGAGCCAACCAACCATGAATTAAAATCTCTACAAATTCTGAACCAAATAAACTTTTCATCCTTTAGCCTTGGTTGTTGGGTGTTTTGAATCAACAATGAGAAAAGTAATGAAAACAACACCCACCCTCTTTTACCCACCTCTAGGCAGCATCTGAGTAAATCTAATTGGCACGACACTATCTATTTCCAGGACCTTAAATGTAAGGGGCCTGAGAGGAGTTACTGTGGTTAGCATTCCACCCTCTCCATGAAGAGGGCAGGTCTAGTGAAAGTTCAAATAGCAACTCTTTCATCATCAGAAATGGACAAGCAATTCCATTCTGAATCTATAGTTGACACACTGCCCTTGGCTGCTGGTTTGTGGCTGCAGAAAACTGCAGGGCTTTCAATAGTCGTCTCCGTGGATGTGTGTCAGTTACTCATTTATGCTAACCAGTGATACTCCAAGACTAATAAATAGCTTGATATTTGTGTTTTCCAAAGAGTTATTGGTCTCACCTATATATGTGAATTGGATTTTTCTCCAAGGAAGAAAATAAAAACTAACATTATTCAATTTACCTATAGCTCTCGATATGAAAAGCCTTCTACGTGTCTCAGTTGGGTGTTTCTGTTTCCCAGATGTTTTAAAAAGGGAACCAGTGTCCAGTTAGAGAGAAGAGGTAGAGAGAAGGCACAGGGGGAAAAGCTATCCTCACACCACACAGCCCCCTGAACTGGAAATGGCCGCATTTTACTCTCAGTCTCCCGGAAGACTGAGCCTATGTCAGCAAGTCCTGTGACTGAGACCCTGACCTCTCTCAGGAATAGTGAAATGGTCAGTCACCCACATGTTCTTCCAAATTAGCTTCAGAAACTGAAACTCCTTACTTCCCTCTCAGAAAGAAAGTCAGAGTATTTTCTCTAAATCAGCATATTTTCAATCACTAGTGACAAAGAATATAAGGTCGTAAAAATTAAAGGAAATGCTTTGACCGTATTGCAATTAATTTCCCTAGGGGAAGGAACTTGAGCGGGGCACAGGCTGGATCCCAGCTCTTCCACAAATACCTCCTTGGTACCTCCAAATGCCAGATATGTCCTTGTCGTCAGTTGATCTAAAAGGGAAGAAAGCAACAAAGTTCTGTTTCAAGGAGCTTAGAGTCCAGGGCACAAACATGAAAAAAAAAAGAGTATTTCTGGCTCAAAATAGTGTTGTGAAGAAACATAAAGACAGTGAATGGGGTGACCAGAGGCTAGAGCAGTGGGGCTGGTTATGTTGTATTGGGTACTGTGGTTAGGAAAGACCACTTCAGAGAGAGAGAGCTCTTGAACTACAGAGTGAAGCAGAGGAAAAACCATGCTGCATAGTTCACAGAAAGGCAGCTGAGGGAGAAGAACAGGCCCAGAGAGGGTGACGAGCAAGCTGGACCTAGAGGATGGGTATGGTGAGCTTTGTGTGAGAGAAGCCAAGGTACAAGGGAGCCTGGGAGAGGGCGCAGGGCCTGACCTTAAGGAAGAAATGATGTCATTTGATTGCTGCTTTCAAAAACAGTCGAGTCTGGCCACCGTGGAGTGACAGTATGACAGCAGTAACAGAGGGCAGGGAGACTAGAGAGAAACTATTGTAATAAGCAAGGCAAGAAATCCTGGAGTTCAGAAATAACCAAGTTATAGGCACACATTGATGAGGAAGCTAACAGATTTTCTGGATGGCTTAGATGTGGAATACAAGGAGAAAAGATGAGAAAAAGCTGACTCCTGAGTTTTTGAGACAGACTAGATGCACACCAAGATCAAGGCAGATGAATGGGAAGAAAGTCAAATGGATGTCAGCACTGTGTTGGTCAGGCTGGAAGAAAGAAGCTTAAGAGGCATCCAAGCAGCTATGGGGCTAAGGATAAGAGTGTAGGTGGAGGGCCGGGGAGATAGCTCAGAGAATAAGCACTTGCCTGGCGAGTGCAAGGTCCTAAGTTCAATCCCCAGTACTGCAAGAAAAGAAGAAGAAGGAAAAAAAAGAAGAAGAAGAAGAATGCTGGTGGATTTTAAAGCTACAGGAAAGGACAGTATCTCCTAGGTAGTAACGTTAGACACAGAGAAACCTGGGGGCTGAGCCTCGGAACCAGGCCAGCTTTGTGGACCTGCAATTTGCACGGCCACCGAGGGCCCTCCCATAGAGTCTCTGCCCTTGGTTTGCTGCTCAGCTGCCACCATCTGGATATTCTTGCTGCTTTTTAAGCAAAGGATCTTTGCAGTCAACTGCCTTTGGAACAACTACTGCACAAACCAGTGAAACACTCTTGCAGCACTTGGCCATTTGTATGGTGAATTTCATAGTACTTGGTGATCTGCCAGGCAGAAAGGGCACAGAGTTTAGACATAGTTGTCTGTTACCTCAGACAGACTTCTCACCCAATAAGGAGAAGAACAGCTAGAACACGACCAGAGAAGACCTTCTAAAATACAAGTATCCAAAGAGGAGGCCCTGTTGTTCTTGTCTAAGGGTGGGACTAGAAGTAGATAAGTGAGTAGATGAAGGCTTTGATGGTAAGAAAACGCAAAAATTCTCACTCAGTATCACATATTTTTCTCCCTGGTATATAAAAATGAGAGTGGTAGCAGGACGAGGAAGTGTTAAGATCTTGAGAAGCAAAAATGCTGGGCCTGAGAGCTTTGGAGAAAAGGAAAGCGGATTAATTATATACTATTTTTTCAGCGATAGTAATGCTTTCAAATTCATGTTGAAACTAGCAGCAAGAAGGATGGTCTATGAGAAGTGACTGAGTCGTGCCATTCTCCACTGCATGATCCCTCTGGGGTCCCCTGCCCTGGGGAGTGGGGTTAGGGGCTTCTAAAAACAGTGAAGGAGTCAGTTCTCCTCTGTTCTTCTACCTGTGAGTTTGCAGGTTTCATCTCCTTTTATCCTTCTGTTCCCTCTACCACGACAGCGCCATTGATAAGGAATAAGCTTTTGGTAGACATCAAACCCACTGACACCTTGATCTTGGCTTTTCAGCCCCCAGAACCATGAGAAATAAGTCTCTGCTTTTGTAAACTACCCCGTCTAGGTGTTCTGCTGTAGCAGCCAAAGACCACAGGCCTAGTAGCTTGGCTCTGCTGAGTGCCCACCTGAAATGACAGATCATAAATTCAAAGTGAGGGGGCCGGGGAGATGGCTCAGTGGAATAAGCACTTCCCTGGTAAGCATAAGGCTCTGAGTTCAATCCCTGGTTCCGCAAAAAAAAAAAAAAAAAAAAATTCAAAGCGATTGGAGGCAGCTCATGAACTGCTTTGCCCCAGTAATCTTCAACTGCCAAGATACACTGAGGAGGTTGATCATTAGGTTGAAACAATGGGCATACCGAGGAGAGAGGGCCTATAGATTTAAGGGAGTTTGTTCTGTGGTGGATTTAACACTAGAGTTAGGAATCTATGGGAAGGAGGAGATAATGGCAAATCCATCCATGTTGGGCAACTGGTACAACGCCTGCCACAGCGGTTCACTGAGATGAAGTCAGGTAGCTGCTGAAGTGGGTGAGCTGGGTGTGTATGGTGTGGGCGTCCCAAGTGGGAGGCCTGAAAGTGAGACTTTAGAGACAGAGGATGACACGATTTACTTAGGACTGGGTATATATGAGCCGGGTGGAAGAAGTATTATGCGACAACTCTTAAGGAAGCAGAGCTACTTCACCCATTTTACAGATGAGAAAACCAAGGCACAGACATTAAAAATGACTTACTCAAAGCCAAACAGGTGACAAAAAGGCAGTACTGGAAATCACCTGGCTCCAAAGGACTTCGTTCTTAATGACACCTCCCTCGTCACTCCTTATGGTCAGATTTGGCTTATTTAAGTCAAAAAAAATTTTTTTTTCTCTCAAGAAACACTTATTTAGGGCTGGCGGCCAGATAGCTCAGCAGATTAAAGTGCCTGCTGAGGCAGATGCAGGGCAGGGGTTCGATTCCTGGCGTGCCATGCCAGCCCGCCCCCGGGGTGAGCTGAGACGAGTGTGGTAGAATATGCCTGTAATCCCAGTGCTTGGGAGACTGAAAGCAGGAGGATCACTGCGAGTCTTGTGTAGTGAGATCTGTAGAGTGAGACCCTGTAAACCTTGTACTAAATACATAAAAAAAGAAGAAACACTTAACTAGAAAATAAATTCATCTGTGAAGAAAACTGAATTGCTTGAATTGCTTTCATTATAATACTGGTCATTTCAATCCACAGAATGATAAGGTATAGGAATAATTTCATAGTGAAAAGAAAGCTGCTGAAATCCAGGATTTTCTGGGGAGAAATAATGTAAACAGAGCAAGTTCACTGGTAGGAATACAGCTCCAGTAGTACATTGTCCGTGGGCGCCCTCTACTGGCTTGCAACAAGAACAACAATCTGGATTAAAAACTTGGTTTGTGTTCTTGGTTTTGCTGTTGTTGTTTGAAAGGAGAATCTGCATTGGATTTGACACCTAAAAATATATTTCTTTGTAGCTATGGGGGCTCTGCTCCTCACGGGAGGAAAGGAAAGCTGCGATTACAGAGCTAGCCTGGGTCAGCTCTTCCACCTATCATAATTCTGATAGCATCAGAATCTTAATCTTTTCCTCTTTTGCTCCATGGGCCTGGCACAACGTCCAGTGCATAATAGGTGTAAAATAAATATATTTTGGTCCAAATAGAAGAAAATTAGTTAAGTAGTGTATCTTCATAGAAGGGGGACTGATCCTCCCTGGGCGACTCAGTTAGGCTTCCAGGAGGAGATGGAGGACTTCCATGGTGATGGGAGAAGAGGTAGAGCTGCAGAAGAGAAGCCTAGAAGGTATCATGACAGACAAAGGAACCAGATACAAGATCCAGGAAGTCAAGAATTTTGATGTGATTTAGGAAAGAACTCTGAAGTATGCTAATAGAATTGGTTCCCAATGTGTGAACAGAGAAGAAAAAGTTTGTTAAGAACAGAGGGAGGAAGCTAGCATGACAGTTTCAAATAGGGTGAAAGGGGGGCTTGGGAAGACTTCTGAATATGGGTGCTAATAGAAAGGACAATAATGCCTGGTTTAAAGATGTTTCCCCTTAAATTCATTTTTACACAAAATGATGCCGCCTTGTGGGGAATTCAATTCAGGAAATGCGCATTGTATTTGGCAAAATCATGGCATTTGTTTTCTTTAAGTACCACGTTTTCTTTGGTGTAGACGGCTGATTTGTGAGTAACTTTTCTGGCTTTTGCATCATAAATGCTGGTCCTTGAACTCCGTGAGTCCCAGACAAATTGAGACACCTCATCGTCCTGTGTGAAACAGAGATTTTAGAATGTGCACAGGGAGCAGGGCAACACCAAAATAAAGACAAAAGCTGGACCCCAGGACAAAACAACAGAGGACATGGGCTGAGAATGGACTGAGGTCACAGTGACGCTTCTCTGGGTTGTGCACATGATCGGATGCCTCACCTAATAATAAAATGGGTTTCCGGGTTCTAGATGAGCAGCTGTATGGAATACACCAAGAGATAGTCACACTGAAAGAACACACTCATAAGAACCTTTGGGTACAGAAAGATTGTGGGAATAAAAGACAGGAGTCTCTCCCAAAGGCCATGCTGGGCCCTCACAATCATATACAACGACAGAGCTCTGAACACATAGGGTAGGCCGGGTGCAGGATCATTAAAGCAAATGGGGGAAAACTATTCTGCCGCTGCTGGAACCTCACTGTACGTGGTCTCGCCGTTAAACAGGGACCCCGGCAAGGCCCAAACTAACAACTTTCAGCCTCACTTCACTGGCCAGAGGTGCCCGTGCCCCTAGGAGGTGGTTGCCGCTGTGAAAGAAGTGGCCACTAAGTCATGGAGAAGGGTCTTCCGAGCAGTGCACAACCCAGTCTCTCCTTCCTGCCCAAGGTAAGTTTGAGAAGCTATTTCTGTCATGTCAGCATGGAGACAGCAAAGGTAGTTTCTGTAGCAGGCATTGTGCAGGAAATTACCAATTTCTTTGCTGGAAAGCCCCATCTCCAACATCATACTGGTTTAAGAAAGGACCGGAAAAACAAGCAAAACAAAACAAAAAGAGAAAAACAAAGATCTGCACACCCAGTTGTAAAACTCACTCAAACTTAAAAAAAAAAAACAAAACTGACTATAATAAAAAAAAGTAAGAGACAAAATAGGACCAACTTTCAACTCTAACCCAACATATTTGATGTATCCAGGGACTGTGGTTTGGCTGGAAAGTGGATCAACAGATGTCATAATGACTAAGTGTCTAAAGGAAAGAAAGAAGAGCTCAACTTGACCAAGACAAACAAAACCCTAGCAGTGCCAACTGCCGACTTTGATCAGTGACTTGATTGCAGGGCTTGATATCAGACTTACGTTGATATCAGTGTGATGCCCATGGGGTGATTGATGACAGCCATGGTGCTGAGGAAGTGCTCACTGTAGGCCAGCACTAATGCTAAGGGTTTTCAGTACATCAGCTCCTTTGATTCTCACAGTAACTACAGGTTACCACAGTGACTCTGCATATCTTATGGTACAAGGAAGAGAAGACCAAGGTCACATAGCTAGCAATTAGTGATACTGAGATTTAAGTTGAGGCCAGTCTGCAACCTAACTATTATACTATAACTGACTGACTTCAATGTGGTTGGCTTAGGCTTTGTCAGAAAATTCTTTTGCAAATATTGTAAAGTGATTTTAAAATACTGAAAAGTATTGGATGTCAAACTCAAGACCCCTCTACTGCCATGCTTCCTCTTTCACTCTGAATCTCAAACGAATCAGGAAGCACACAAAGGGTTCAGCTGCCCCCAGACTGTTCTAGAGCTGAGCTGTGGCCGGGCACATTTGGAGATGGAAGATAAGTGTGGGGAGGAGAAGAGAAAATGCAGCTCCGGTCTGCTAGATCAGCTGGAGGTGGAGACCTCACTGCTAATGGAGAACACGTGATCAAGTGAAGTTATGTAACGAAGTGGAGAAACACTTCCTTTAGAATGGTGAAGATGTAGGTGAGGAAGTGACCGCAACATGAGAGACAGCCGGGTGAATGCTCCTCTAAATGTACCGGTCACAGAGATGAACAATACCTATTTCATGAATAATGGCTTAAATGCACCAAAGAGACTATAATTTATGTAACTCCGGTGAAAAAAAACATGAATGCTCATAGAATTATGTCTCAATGTATGAAATTAAAGAAGTGACTCTCAGATGTCGATGTCCTTTGAACCATTCTTAGGAAAACGGTAACACTAAGTTGTTACTAAGAGGCAAGACATGTATCCACAGGATGTCTGAAGAGTTGTATGTTGGTGTATTGCGTGTATCCTTCTTTTAAAAGAAAAGACTTAATGGACTTTCATATTCACAATGACAGTCATTTCCAATAGACGCACAAATTTTTATCAAAAAGAAGAAACATTTCAGGCTAAATCCTGAGGGGATTTGACTGACCTTGTCAGGTACAAAAGTTACATTTCTTGTTATATAGGTCTTGCTTATCTTGGTCTTAACCATCCAGCAGAAAAGTATAATAATGAGGTATGAAAAGTAAAGCCATATTAATATGCTGAGCTGTTAAGGGCACAAGTCAACAACTTCTGACATTCCCAGTCTTACAGATAACCCACTACTAATATGGACTTCTGGAGTATATTGGATTATTTTGCTGAATTCACACACATACAATATTTAAATGGCATTGGAATACCAATCTCTGACAAAACTAAACAAAAATAGAGGATACAAATGAAGGACCGTTTTGTATCTGTATATACAAAATAGTTATGATAGATACACAGCTACTTTCTCTTAACTCAATGGTTAGAAAGAATTGTACTAATAGTGTTTGGAAAGGATATCATGTCTGCACCTTGTATTATGAATAACCACTACGAAGACAACAATATGCAATGTATTAATTATTGAAATTGTCCTATTAATCAGTTTTGAACCTATCTCATTGCTATTTGTTTCTCAATAAAAGTAATTAAAAAAGAAAAAGAAGAAACAGAAGGTTGCTAAAAGTTGCTATGAGATTTGAATATAATTCAAATGCCTAGAAACCAAGACAAAGACAAAAACAGTAAGTACATTGCAGCATCTTACGAGGAAGAAGGATGACAATCCTTCAAGGAAGCCAAGTCATTTCTGGGCGCTCAATTCTCAGATCTTTCCCATATACTAGTTATACATATGAGCTACTGGCATGGTTCATCCCTCACTTTTCTAACACATGGGAACAAATTTCATGAAATCATTACTTACAGTACAGATAAATCCCTGAGGGAGTAACACTAAAGCATAACTCAGTGAGCCTGTTTCGTGAGGGAACCAAAATAACATAATACAAGCACGGCCACCAGTCTGGTCTGAGGCTGGCAGTAAAACTGTCTATAAAGAAAAAAAAAGGGAGACCAGGGAGATAGCTCAGCAGCTTAAGCTCCTGCCTGATAAGCACCAGGTCCTGAGTGCAATCCACTGTCCAAAAAAAAGACAGGTGTTTGCAGAGCACCTAACCAAAGTCATGTATGCAAAGTATTGTTTGTTTCAACATATGTGTTATGACTCCTCTTCCTCCTCCTATCTCCCCCAGGTTAACCTTTGATTAGCGGTCAGGCCAAGTTTATACATGCTTTTCTATATCACCTGCTGTCTCCACTTCTATTAAGAATTGTCAAAGATGATTCAGCTCTTAGACAATCTTCTGTTGACATCACTTTTTTTCCAGAAAATTCCATGACATTCTTTACCATGAGCGTCTAGATTGTTGGTGTTACATATTTTGTTAAGAACAAATCCTTTGGGGCAGAAGAGATAGCTCAGTGGTCTAAGCACCTGTCTAGCAAGCACAAGGACTCTAGGTTCGGTTCCCAATACCGTATGCCATGCCAGCCCTATGCCTGGCCTGCCACTGAAACCCAGCATGGTACACACCTGTAATCCCAGCTCTGGAGAGGCTAAGACAGGAGGATCACTATGAGTCTGAGCTGCGCAAAATCCTGAGTTTGATCCCCATTAATCCCCCCTCTGTAAAACAAGGTAAATTAGGTGGGAGTGTTGACTGAGATCATGAAAATTTAGAACCATCCAGGGTTCTCACTTTTAAAGAAAACCCTAGTGTTCATAACTGTGAACTTCCCTGCTTAAATGTGTGGAGAAAGTATCATCGTACTTGCTATTGACGAGCAGCCTTAGGGACTCTCGGCAGATGTGACATCTACACTGAGACTGATGTCCAGGAGGAACTGGGTGGTGGTGAAGGAGCCTGGTGTGAGCAGAGGACTGCTGCAGTGCTTGTGGAGAGGGTGGCAAGAAATGAGTGTGTAAATGACGAGAGTCAGATCAAAGGGCTTTTCAGTTTAATCCCTTCATGAGGTGGAGGTACACAAAATATAGGTTTTTGCTTCTCCCATGAAGTGGACGATGCACAGGAAAATCAGTGTGGGAACCATAGCCAGTGTGAGACTCACTGAAGAACACACACACATCAGTGTTTCAAAGAAAGAAATGAGAGTGAGGAGGGGGCCCAGTACTCCTCACCCATCTCTGGGGCTCCTGGGCCTGTTCTCATGTCAAGTCTTCTCTCACTGTCTTGTAACTTTCCCTGTCTGTGCTCCACTTACCCATGACCTCTGTGGACATGAAGAGCAAGATGATCTTAATATTTGGTTTCCAAAACTATAGGCATCATTTTCCTTGTAAAGTAATTTTCGTTTTTAAAAATACTTTCAAAGAGAAAAATGGTGATAATGACACTTTCAAAAAAAAAAAATAAAGCCAAAGGCAAGTTATTTTCTTTCTTTGTAATGTTCATATCTCACTTTGTTTCAGAGATTCTGTGAAATTCCCACCCCATCTTCTGCAATGAAATCTCTCCAGATGGCCTGTGCCATGCTGTGCCTCTCCCTCGGTCCCCTTTAGTCTCTGTTGCTGTGGTCACAGCTGGGCTTCACTCCAGTTCATCACTTCAGTTCTTCTGAGCTAGTCAGAAAGTACAACCAGCCACCACCACGCCACCTCATGTGAGGTTCTTTTCTTTCAAGTTCTCTTGTGTGTGACCCATCCCTGCTCATCACCATCAATTTATTCTTCTCAAGTGAAATTTTCCCAACACCCTTGTGGTGAGCATGCCTCACTCATTCTGGAATCTCCATGGGGATTTCCCACGGGATACGCTGTGAAGATGCTTTGTGAATTAACTGTGCTGCGTGAGGCAGGTAGATGCATCACCGCCACCCCTGTAAGCTACTTCTGGCTTTGAATTAGATCCATTTTCAGAGACATGGGCAGCAGAAGCTACTGGGGTTACCTCTGCCATGGCACTTGCTTCCCAACCTAATGCAAAGTACTGATTCTGTGTCAGCTCAATGAGTGGTTAGTGGACAGAACACAGCTTATGTTTTCCCTTCATCCATGAGGTGACTCCTCACCCTACTGCTGCTGCCAAAGTCCTGAGACTGTCATCCTGGGCAGCAGGAGGCATGTTCCTCGTGGAAAGAATTTAATGTATTCTTAAAGATAACTCAGTGATAACAGAGGGGTACACATTTTTACTTAAACAAGAAATAATGATGAAACCTCTGCAAGGAAAAAGATGTGGACCTCAGAAGGAGCACCCCATTTGTATCAATGTTTATCGTCTGAAGAAGGCATGTTCTTATCCTTGATTCTGGCTGGATCTATGGGCATGTTTATCCATCATGGGCTGGGAGCTGCCCAGAAAATACAATCTTCACTACACCAAGATCTTCCATCAAGAAGGAAGATCTACAAGATAGAAAGACAGTGCAGAGTCCATTCTTCCAGGCACAGGCACTCATTTTCTTCCAGCCTGGGCTCCAGCCCTCTGGCTTCAAGGAAAGTAAAAGCACAGCTCAGCAAGAAAAAGCTGGGCCCCATCCCGGACACACAGAAAGTCAGTGTCTGGCTGTCTCCCCAGCGAGTGCCCATCTTGGTATTCTTCTGAGCTACTAGTCGATGCTGAAGTCACATATTAATAAGACCATCCTGAAATTTGAGCTGGAGAAGGAATCAAATGTGATATGTGGGTTCCAACTCCAAGCAACCTTATAATTTCATCTGTTTGGCATCATCTACTCAGGAGATCTCCACTGGGGAAGATATTTACCCGAAAGGCAGTGGGCAGTGTCTGGAGATGTTTTGGGTTGTTCTAATGGGTAGTGGTAGGGAGATGCTACCATCACCCAGTAGGTCAGGGAGACAAGGATGTCACTAACCATGCTACAGTACAAAGTGCCCCCACCCTCCAAAAAATTGCCTCCCCTTTAGTGTGAAGGTTGAGAAACCTTGCTATGCTCTTTACCAGGCTGGGAAAAGCAGAGGTCTTTGATGTACTGTTAAGCCAGTCCCTACACACGTAATTCTAGGGACCCGTGGTCCTGTGTCTGTATTGGGAACTCTTCCTGCAGAGGACTCAGCTCAGGACCTAGATTCTCATTTGCACGACATTCATGAAACACATTCAACCACATCCTAGTTCCTCAGAGCAATGAACTGGTAGCTGGCATGGATAATGGCCAATTTTCTATAAAATCCATTATATCACCATTATTCTATTTTTATTAAGCAATACTGGGTAATATTGCCTTCTGGTAGTCAAACTTTATTCAGTCAACACGTAATGATTGTGTCGCCAGCCAGCCAGGGCACCGGGCCCCAGGCTGGTTGGATGAGTCTTCTGAGGCTGGTGTACTGAGACCACAAGAGCTGCAGCTGCAGCTCGTGGCCGGGTGGGAGCCTGTTCCAATGCAGGCTTTCCCCCAGTCACTAATTTCACAAGTCAAGGAGCACCAGGAATTTATGTTGTTGACCTGCACTTGAGGTGATTCTGAGGCAGATATGCAAGGGTCTGCGCTTCAAGAAACACTAGCAGAAATATGAAGTCCACCCATTCTGATCCCAATCTTGAGACTCTAATACCTGAAAGAAATCATCTACTAATTTTCTCAAGTTTCTCATTTTAAAACTAAAGGAGAATAAGTTTCCAATACGTGCTCAGGCACAGATGGTGAGAGAGCAGGGTGACCTTCTGTAAAGAGAAGAATGTTTGCAAAGGAACGCGGTGATAGGAGTTTACCTTAAAAACAAATTTTTGACATGAAAAGAGTACTAGCAAGTACATTTGTATCAAAAATTGGGAGGAAAAACAATGTTGGTTCAGAGTTGTCAGAACTGACCCCAGCATATGATGACTCCAGCTTGATTAGAGAATGCCAGCCTTCATAGGACACCAAGAGAAATGGCTTCTGTGATTACTCTGCTTTCTTTAAAAGCATTTCTTAGACCTACATCATCAACACTTCCCATATGTGGCTCTTCATTTTATGTAGACCTCTCACTTTAGTGGTACACCAACCACAATTTGAAATCCAAACTTTAACCACACTCCAAACAGAATGCTTCTAAACGGTTACAAACACCTGAATACTTACTGTAGCTAATATCAGGAATGATATAAATAAATTTTGCTCTAATTTCTCCACTTTAAATTATGGTAGTCTGTGTAATAACAGAAGAAATCTACACCAGGAACATCACAGTAACGCTGAAATCATAAATTTGATTTAATGAATTGCGGTCATTAGTAGGAAAGGGTATGAACAAGAGGCCAGACTATCTCTGAATTATCCTTTAAATTAACTAAGAAAACAGTTCTCCTTTTTAAACTCTTAGGAGTTCCCTCCCATTCTGTTATTTTAAAAAATTGTCTTTATGTCTCCATTGTCTCCCATCACCCTCTTATCCACATTTCTGTCTACTTTTTGCTTCTAGACCCATCTTGACCCCCTGGACACCGCTGAGTTTACTCACACTTCAAAACACTCCAATCATTGTGCTCCTATGGAAACCAAATCAAACTATGGATGAGTTTCTAAACCAGGAAAAAAATGACTAGAGTCTACAAGACAGAAAAAAGCTCAGTTTTCTGTGTGATAAGCCTTCAACACCACCCAAAATATCTCATGAAGCAAAGAGCCCCTTTCCACTGCAATCTCTTGATGAAAAAAGAACCCCCTCCCAGCATGTTAGAAACTTGAGTCAACATATCGATTTGGGTACAAATTTTTCTCCCAAATTCAGATTTACTGTTAAATCCATTTTTAAACATCTGTGTTCCCTGCAGACCAACATGCAAATGGTGGTTGCTCAAGTATAAGAGCCACAGGGGCCAGGAGAAGACACAGACCCCGACTGTACCTATTTTGGCGGCCTCTGCTTTCAGGTTGAACTCCCAGTTCCTGGGCAGCTTTAGAGACATTTTGCTTCTTCCTTGGGTGAGCAGCTGAAGAAGCGGCCCTTCTGTCACTGTCGGTGTGTTCCTTGCAATTTCGATCTTCCCTTTTGGCTTCTGCCTCTCTTTTCTGTCTTCTGCTTGCTTCACACGCAATCTTAGGCTTGAGGTATCTCCTCCTTTCAGATGAAAAGTCCACCCATCTGTCACTTGGGGATGGCATCCAAACTCTTCTTGCCCCACACTCACAGTGCCCCAGAGGATGGCACTCCACTTCTCTTACTTTCAGTTTTACCAGATCTATCCCAGTTGACACTTCGCTCTGCGTCATGGGAAGCAGAGCTTCTGTTCAAAAGAATCTCAGGCCTCACTCAGGCAAAGTTGTGATAAACAACTGCTGCCTTTCGACTTTTTTTTTAACTGTCTGCTTCCTTGCATTTGAGGAAGTGGGTGGCTGTTCAGTGCAGATGATACATTATGAGCACACTTTCTTGAGAAAATGAGTTTTTTTAAATACTTGTAAAACTAGAATGGGTGCCTTGTGATATGAAGCGGTAGGCAATGAAAAGAAAATTCCAAAACTCTCACTCACTTTGTGCTGTGACTCTGTTCTCCTTTCCCCATCCAAAGGATCAGGTGTCCAGCATTAAACTTCTTTCCTGTAAGGATTGGACAGTCAGTTCTCCACCTGCTCTGGATAAAGTTTCCAAGAAATCCCAACCTGATGTAGGAAAGGTTCTGATACATTCGGCTAATAAGTCAGTTTCAGTCATTTGAGACTCACTCAAATGATGTCAGGGTTCTTTGGCGCTGGGTACAAGGCATGGGCTTTAGAATCAGATAACATGAATTTCAAGTTCAGCTTGTCCATTTCATAGCTCTACAACTTTGAACAAGCAACTGAAACATTCTGGACTTCAATGTCTTCCTCAGAAAAGTGGGGTCGATAAGAACCAAGGCTGAAAGGAGTCGCTAGCAAGGTATTTAGTATACAGCTTGACACAGTAGTTATACCTGCACCTTAATTCAACTTTCATTCTGTGTAGCTCAGCTCTGTGATAAGCCTTTATATGTTTCACCTCATCCAACTAAACATTTTCTTGCTGTATGGCCTTGGACAAATTTCTTGTATCTCAGTTTCCTCTTCTGTGAATGAAGCAGATAATAGAACCTACTTTATAGGGTTGTTGTGGGGCTTTATTAAACAATAGGTAAAAGTGCTAACAATCGCTGCTTGCTTACGATTAAACAACATACCTTGAGCCCATTCATTTTTCAATTCCCCTACAACTCTAGCACTTTCTTCATCACCTCCCACTTGCTCACACTGTGTTAATAACCCAACTTCCTGTTTCATTAAGAAAACTGACGCAACAGGAGAACTGTCTGCAGCTCCTCCTCCATGTCTGCCCACCTACCAGCAAGCAAAGCCGTGGGCTGCTGTAGTGCACGAGCAACTCTCATCACTCTCCCACTGTGTCTGCACCATCACTCTCTTCTCCCTGCTGCACCATCCCTGGCAGTATCCAACTCGTTCTTCATCCCATCTATTTTGAAATCCCTTGATGTTACTTCTCTCTCTGGCCTCATTTCTCTCCTTCGTTTCTGAGCAAAACTTGGTAGAATTTTCTACACGGGTAAACACCTCTCCTTTTGTTTTCTCCGGAATCCCTTCTATGGGAGTTTTTGTCCCTGAGACTCCACAGAACATCTTTTCAAGCACGCCAAGGACTTTTCTGCCACTAAATCCTCAAGTTCAGTTCTCCTCATATCACTGCCTGGTCAGTCTTGGGCACATTTGACCACTTTTTCTGGTTCTGGGTCCTCTTCCCATCTGGTTTCCAGGGACTATGTCTGTCCATCTTTTTGGCTGTTCTGTTTGTGGTTCCTTGCTAAGCCCTTCTCATTGCTTTGTGTTCTAAACTGGAGGAACCAAGCCTCAGTCAGTGGTGTTCTTTGTTACCCCTGCCTACACATTGGTGAACTCACCTGTCTCAAGATTTTGTCTGTCATGTGTCTACAATGACTTCAATGTCCACGTCAAACCACCCTTGGAACCCCAAAGCACAAGCATCTCGACACAGATCTCCGATAGCCCTCTCCAGCTAAACCTATCCAAGGCTTATGTTCAGGTACTAGGCTAAAGGAGCAGTGGGGACCCTGCAGCACATTCTCTTTGGAAATGAAAGGCACATAAACAGAGCCTCTGTGCTCATCTTGTCTGCTTAAATTCCATTGAGCAGCACAAGTCACATGGCCAAGCCCAAAAACCCCAGAGGCAGGAAGTGCCCAGAGTATTAAGGGGGCAGGGGAAGAAGGAAAGACAGGAATGCGTACTGATCAAGGATCTCTCCGACCAGCTTAGCCATCTGCTTTCTGGCTTCCAAGCAGGGCTGGGTACCTCTGGTCTTGACTCAGTTTCTTGGGGACTTTGGAGCCTCCACTCTTGTACTTCTGTCTTCCTGACCCAATAGTACTGTTTTTTATTCTGTCCTAACTGAGGGGAGCAGCTGTCCTGAACCCCAGACTAGTAACACCTTTGAAGGTCACTGACACCATTCACAGTTTCAGCCTTGGGTTCTTTAACCTAGGAACTCTAAAAATACTCTGAAAATACTGGCATTTAACAATACACAGGGAACTTCCTTTACTCTTTAGGATGGGTCCCTGTGAGTCTTGGAAAAACTTGTGACCTATGGGGGAAGTTGGTTATACACACAGACAGGCCAACAAAAAGGCACTTCTGGAAAGGCCTGGCGTGGCAGCCTTCTTTTCAGAGTTTTCTGAGAATCAGCTCCCCATATAAGGATAAAAGATAAAAGTCTTTCAGTTCTATTGCTGCTCCCCATCCCTGACCTTCACAACACCAAGAATGAAATAACCTACCATTTGTAGTAACAAAAATACAAATTCATCTATTTGCTTATTAATGCTAATCATTTTATAAGGACTAAATACGTGCTGAACGTTAGGGGAAAGTCCACGCACAAACAGACTTGGTTTCTGCCTGCTTGCTTGACTTCCCTACCCTTTCTGCCACCCTCTCACAGGTAACTCACAGGCTGTTGAAGGACAAGAGCAATTAAATGAACAATGAAATACAGCATGAGAAGGACAGTGTTGGAAGGCACATCTATACAGGAGGGGTCTGTTTGGGATATGGAGAAAGATTAGGGTTTCCTGGAGGAAAGGTCTTTTAAACTAAGGTTTGATGGATGAATTAAGAAGATAAGAGGGTTGGGGGAAAGGGTTACAGATAGAGCAAGCAACAGGCAAGAGGCACCGAGGCAAGAAAGAATTCCTGGAAAGGATGAAAGAGTGAGCAGGAGGGGGAAGAAACTGGAGAGACGGGTTGGGTGGATGGGCAGCCTGGTGCAAACCCCATAGCCATGGTGAAAAGCCTTGAATTCTCTGCAGGAAGGAGAAACAGGTCTCTGAGGAGCTTTTAGCAGACCAGGCTGTGGAAGATAGACAAGTGGGAGGGGGGTGAAGAACTCAGGTCAACACAGTGTCCAGAAGACAAGGACACACAGTAGCCACCTGAGTGATAGAATGATGGCCCCAGGCAGGTTATGATGAGATAAAAGAGAGACACCATACACCTGACTACAGACACCTCAGGAGTAGCGATTCCAGTGAGGGCCTGGGAATTGAGGTGCCCCTGTGAGAAGAGAATAGGCTCAAGTTGGGGAACGCTGAACTTCAAGACTTAGGCATCTATGAGGTTTTCTGCATTCATCTGAGCACAAAGTGTGTTCATCCTTCCCACCCCTCCTCCATACTTAGTCTCAGGACTGAGCTGGATACTGAGTGAACTGAATGATTAGGAACCTGGGCTCCTCCTCACTCAAAACTGTGAAAAAGCTCAGGGAAAGGTGGGAGCAGAAAGTGGTTACCTCTGCTTGGATAGCCAGCGTGGCTCCCCAGGAAATAGGGCCCAAGTGGGAGACTTGAGAGGAGGACAGTACGGAAGTAGTTATGCAAACATGGTGCCCTCTCAGAGAAATATCAGGAAAGGTGAATGGCTGAACATCTTTCAGCTTAATATATGCCAGTCTCTACTCTTCTCGCCAGCCTGCTCTTTTCTATCTTCTCCAACTCAGCAGTGCTCCATTTTCTCAAGCAATGACCTGTAATTTCCTTTGATTCCCTTATTCCTCTCATACCACTCATCCAATCCATCAGTAGAACTGATATTATTGATTTAAAGTATACCTGCACTCTAAGCACTTCCTGTCACCTCTCTGGCTACCACCTCAACTTTTACTGGTCCATAAGGTATTTTCTCTTTAAAACTTAGAAGGCCATCACCCCATGACTTCATGGTTGGATAGTGCCTGTGCAGAGAATTTTGTTTTGGGTGGGTGTGTTTCTGCTTTTGGGCTCTGGGCTAGTGTCTAGCCTCACCAATCCCTAGCTGGATTCTGGGCCCTGTAGACAGCTAAATACGAGTATTGTGTTGATGCCTAGGAGCCATTGCATAGCTTAGATCATGTACAATGACTTGGCCTTGACCTTATCCTTGCATTAGTTTGCTCACCTATGAGTTCAAGTAGGAACACTCTCAAGGGTGAGCAGGTACCCAAGACACTGTTCTCACAGTGCACTGTAGAAATGAGGGGCTGTGGGGTTTGACCAAACAGAGGGCACTTCCCACCTTGTGTTTCATTTTATAGAAAGGGACCAGAAACATAAAAGTTTTGCATAAAAGGAGTAAATATGCCAGATTCAAGCTGGCTGTGATGGAGTACACCTGCAGTCCTAACTCTTTGGGAGATTAAGGCAGGAGGATCACTTGAGCCCACACATTCAAGACCAGGCTGGGCAACCAAGAGAAATCCCAGTCTCAGCATTATAGGCCCAGTGTCAAGCAGTCTGAGCACAGAGGCCAGGTGCTTAGGAGACTGCAGCAGGGGCACGTGGGCTCTCTAACACATTGTGAAGTTGAGTCCCAAAGGGAGCCGAGCTTCCCCATTGCATGGAGGGGGCTGATCTTTCAGGCTACTCATAGAGTTCCTGAAGTCCCTCGCCTGATGGTCTTCCTCAGTGGAACAGTTCAGCCATCTAAACCCAGGAGCTTACCAGTTGAGGTCTGATCTTGTATCTAGATTTACAAAAGAGATTATTTGCCCCCCACCATGCCACCCACTCCCAGTGTCACATGTGTCCACATCCACCAAGCTGGGGTCTCTTCTCCTCCCTCCAACATGAGCCAAATTGCTGAGTCTTCTCTTCAGAACAAGTTCTATCTAGGGTGATCTGGGGGTCACCATTTCTGTCCACCAGGGGCCAGGCAGTTAGTGTGCCCACTCAAGTCATGTCCATGTCTTCCATGTGCATCCAACCCAGACTGATTTGCTATAGCAGTGACTGAGCTTCCTTCCTCTTCCAGCCACCCGCTCCCCAAGCCTAGAGTTCCATTCCCTGAAACAGAGAGTGCAGCTTTGGGCACTAACAGGAAATCTGTCAGAAAAACTTTCAAGATGACCTCACCAAGCAGGCCCCATGAGCCAGGAGGTGGAGGGGTAGTTTCTCCCATCCCTGTGCCTCCACTTTTAAGGGTGCAAGACCCTCCCCATAACATAGGAGTCCTTAGGAGGCCCTCCTCATCAGCATTCCCCAAGCACTGGGCTCCCAGAAACCCCCAAACGTGTGTGATCCAGATGCCAAGATTCAATGGCCTTCTTTTTCTCCTCCAAGTCCTGTGAACTCAGTGTCCTGGTCACAAGTCCCTAGAGGGAACCCTAAGGCAAGGAGCCATTTTTGTAGTTCATTCTCCTTGATCATGTTCTGGGTGGTCACCCTCCTTCAGATAACTTCTCTAGATCTTTATCTGACCCTTTATACACGGTTCCAACTATTACAAATACCATCAAAGAGGTTCTCAGCAAACATAGCCCACTCCTATCATTTTCAAGCCCCCACCTCACCACCAAGTCTCAGGTAGCCTGGTGGCTTTTTGCTTTGCAGTGGGTACTTGAGTAGGTCCACCGGCATAAGCGGTTTGCCCAGTGAGCTCTGTGTGGTAAGCACACCAGAATGCTCCACTGATCACGCTGCCTCTTCACCTCAGCTGCACTGAAACTTTATTATTAAGGAGCAGCCCCAGTGCATGCCCGTTGCCAGCAGGCTCTGGTGAGCACAGACTCCTCCTGCTGTCCTAGAACATGGCCCCATCACCCTGAGCAGGCCAGCTAAGCCAAGTGCCAGGGCAGGCAGCACTTATATTCATTTGCTCTGCTGCTCCCAGGAATTCACTGAGTCTAATTTTCCATGTCAGACTGCATAGACTGCCCATAGTTGAAGAGTTAGAACTCCTTTATTTCTCCTACAAATACTGGTAGCTAGCTTGCCGTAGTAGATGGACCCCCACAGCAGGTTTGTCCACCCACTTTTCCTTTCCTGGGTTCCCACTATCCCTCCTCTAATTTCTTCCAGGGAGCAGTCTCCACCCTGTTTGGGATCTTTTAGTTTATGCTTACAGAGCAGGCTGTGTCCTTGTGCTTGTGGTCTTGGAAAGGATGTTTAACTTTGCATTGGGGTCTCTATCACCCTGAGTCACTCTTGAACTGTACGCATCTGCTCCCTCTTGATCACCTCATTCTGCAACAAGGGGCACTGTATTAAACTCTACTGCCTGTCACGTGGCCCTACTCAAGTGCAAAGAGACTCCACCAAGAGATAGTTATGTCATGGGCCTTAGGGAGGGGAGTGATTCTTTGCTGATGCTGGAGCAAAATATCTGCCATACACAATGTAGAAGAAGAAAGGCTTCTTTTGGCTCAGGATTTCAGAGATTTCAGTCCATGACTAGATGGCTCTAAGGCAGAAGCACCATTTGGGAAGGTCAGGGAGGAAGAAAACTGCCCATTTCAGGTCAGTCAGCAAACAGAGCAGGGAAGGAGCCAGAAAGAAGGGAAGGGACTTGGAACAGGACAAAGGCGAGCCTCCCACAACCTACTTTCTCTGATTAGGCTCCATTTTCCAGCTGCCAATTCTGCTATGAACTCATTGATGGGCTGATCCATTGATAAGGCCAGTGGCTTCATGCTCCACCAGTCCTCTAAGTCCTACCTCCAAACATTGCATCACTGGGCATCAAATCAACACACAAATCTTTGAGAGGTGTTTTACATCAAACCATAACAGCAAGCCCCGTTCTTTGTCCTATAGGGCTCCGTGGTATAACTACACAATGACCACTGCATCCCGTGCTCTCGTCTTTGCTTGGTCTCATTTTCCCTTAGCCTTTCATGCTATAAGGAGGAGCCAGAGGCTGGGGAGATAGCTCAGTAGAATAAATGTTTGCCTGGCAAGCACAGGATCCTGAGTTCAATCCCTGTTACCACAAAAATAAAAAGGAAAAGGAGACAAATGATTGCCCTCAACATTCCCATGACTCTAGTCTTCCTTTATCCCTTTACAGGTATCACACCTTGCCAAGGGTTTTGAGAGGCCTATGTTCTCAGAGCTGTCTTGTCCTATGGATGACAATATGGCCCCAAGATCACCAACTTCCATAGGTATAGCAATCCGCTCATTCACAGCTTCTTTGTTCTCACTTTTTGTTTTGTTCCATAGACATTGCAATCACCCTTGTCACTACTGTCTCATAACCCGCTGTCTCCCTTGAGGCCGGGGAGATATTCTGCATGCTGGAGGGTCCCATCATGCCCTTCGGCACCCCTAGCTGGGCCTTCATTCTGCATTGGCACTCCTTGCCACAGAAAACATCAGTGCCATCATCTGTACAAGCTGGGACCACAGGTAGAGCAGCCAGCAGGTTCCTACAGTCCCCACCCTCTGAGCTGTGAGTGTGGGACTGTGCTTGACAGTGGAGAAAAGAACTTAGAATAAAAATGCCCAAGGAGCCCTGAGTGCAGCAGCTATTACATCATTCCTGCAACAGACCACAGAGAGGTGCAGGATCCCTGCTGAGATCCAACACAGTAAGCAAACAGGTAGTGGGGCTGCGAAATCTGGCAAGGTATCTGAACCAGGGATATACTGCTTGCTGGCTACGTGGCTGGTGTTTAGCGCAGCCCACAATGAGCAGGCTCACTTGATAGGCCTGTGTAAGGGCTTCACTTTCTTGAGCGCATTCTCAGGGCATGAGGTTCTCAGCCTCTCTGAGCAGATGACCAGAGCCTATTAACCTTATAGGTGTCCTCCCTTGTCAGGGGCTGGATTCTCAGACGAGATGACAGCAGGAGCTGCTTTCTTAACCACTATCTCCCACTGGCCTCAGCGTCATGGAATTTTCTGGTTCTTCCTCATCCTCCTTTCCAAGAAGAAGAAGAAGAGAAAGAAGAACAACAAGAAGGAGGAAGGGAAGGAGAGGGACAAGAAAGAGGAGGAGGAGGGACACAGAGGCGCTGGTGGCACTCAGCTGGAGCACAGGCCCACGTGTCTGCAGCTGACCACAGAC
Source organism: Octodon degus (assembly GCF_000260255.1). Classification (NCBI taxonomy): domain Eukaryota; kingdom Metazoa; phylum Chordata; class Mammalia; order Rodentia; family Octodontidae; genus Octodon; species Octodon degus. The sequence goes on from NW_004524654.1 coordinate 163,208, forward strand.
CAAGCAGGCCTTTTCCCTGGTCACAGTATAGGGAACCAGTGCACCAGCTGATTTTTCTGCCAAGTTGCTCTTGCTTATGTTTTACAGTGCTTTTCAAAACTCCTTGAGCACTCGTGTGGCCTTAATTGTTATAAAAAGGCCAGAGATTTCAGGAGCTTGAATCAAGGGGAGAATGCGTTATAGGAAACCCTCAATTGAGGCAGACTTCCTAGGTTCAGGTCCTGCTTGCTCAGCTTCCTACCTGTGTGACAGCTGTGGACATGTTGATTAAAAAAGATCACTGTCTGTTTCCTAGAAAGTAAGCTGGAGCCAGTGTGGTGGTGCACATCTGCAATCCCACCACTCGGGAGGCTGAGAGTGGAGGTTTGCTGCTAGTTTGAGGCCAGCCTGAACCACACATTGAGACCCTGTCTCAAATAAAAAAACAAGCTGGACCGGATGCTAACCAGTTAAAATGTTCTCTCTCTGTTTTGACTTAAGGAAATGAGACAGCTGTCCTTCCCCTGTCCTTCCTTATTTAAAAGACCCCTCCAGCTGCAACACCAACCTGGACCAGATGCAAAAGGACATACAAAGGAGAAAGGAAGGGTACTGTCTGTCCCCAAAGCACTGTAGGGCTGAAATGCTCAAGGTAGTGACTAATTCTGGACCGTAAGCCATCGGTGAGGATTAAAGTGCTCCTCCTTGCCGCTCAGTGGCCCAGCACATGGGCCAGGGACGACACACCCAGCTCGATTAGCCTGGATATACTGGGTGAGAGGAAGTGGTGTGTCAGGGTGGGGCAGGTGGGAGACTTATAACCCTGCTGCCTAGGAAAGGGAAAGGGATCCACGCTGCAGAAAGGCAAATGCATTATCAGTCTTGTCTCCCTGGGTTTGCAAAGAAAGGAAATCCAATGCCCATAGCTGGAAAACTATTTTAAAGCCAAACCTGAATTGCTGGCTACAAGCTAACTTCTACTCTCCTAAGACCATGAGATACTCAGCAGGGCGTTACCAGAACAGGAAGTGACAAAGGCAGCTGATTCCATAGCTGATATGAAACTCACTGTTCACATTGAGTAACTGCATGTAAAAAAAAAAAAAGCAAAAAAACACCCAGACTCGCTGGAGGGAGGAGAGTGAGCAGGCACATGCAACTTCACCTTAAACCACTGGCTAGCACCACACTTGGACTTTCACAGATATCTGAAATCCCTCTCTTTCTTATAACTCTGTCCCTGATTATTAATGCAGCACATATTACTCATCCATATTTATGGAAAAGAGGGATAATTTGTATACAGATCATATGAAGAGTCTATATTTTGTCCATGAATTGTTGCAAACCCTAAAAAACACACAAGGACCCTTAAAATGTGAAATGTGCAACATTTTCCTTAAAATATAAGACTCAAAATAAAACAAAGAATTAATGTCTGGTTGTTCTGCTGGTAAAAGCAGGAAATGAGCTTTGAGTTCTATAGTCACCACACTTTAAAACTTTGAGATTTGCAGTAGTCAATGCAGTTAAGACTTACGTGCATTTTTCTTTGAAATATAACCATTTTTATCATTAATCTAGAGTTGGTATCAATTGAAGTTGCTCCCAAGGCGTTGCCTGAGTGGGTCCAGATGAGGCAAGAAAAATGTACAGAAGGCAAGAAAAAAGCAAGAAGGAGATGAATAAATAAATACATAAATAGGTTTTAAAGTCTTAAAACGTGCTGTGAGTGTGAAGCATTCAGTCACATCCGCGAGCACCGCTGAGTTTCTACAGAGCTTTACTCCGTCTTGAAAGATAATTTGGTCAAGAAGTGCAATGTATTGGGATCACCTTCAGATATCCCAGAACACCTAGGATGCGAAGTGTATCAGAAAATAGCCAACAAAATTTAAAATCAAATGGGTTTTGTTCACCCTGCTTCAGAAATTTTGAGTCTGGGACACAGAAGAAAGACTGAAAGTGATTTATGGCCTTTATGGGCCAAGAATTTGCCCTTTCTGAATGATACTGACTATGCCATTATTAAGATGAATTTGATCTTTTCACAGAGCACGTATAGGTGTTTTGGTTTATTCAAATGTCTTCACATCTGTAGGGTCTGTCTTGTCCCAATTTATTCTTCTGTTCTCCTAAACCATGGTTGAGCCATGGTTTTGCATGGAAACTGCATCCCTAGAACTTGAGACTGTGTTCCTTTTTTTGTATAGAAAAAGAAAACTTTTTTACTCTATATTCTCAACACTTCATTTCTGATCAATCTAAAGCATTTTCTCTGTACACCGACTATATCTCTGACACCAGCTGAATGTCCTACAATTCAGTTGAATTCGGGCACTCGGAGTCATCAACAGCAAGTATCAAAGGTTATAAGCTCAGTCCTACAAGACTGCCTCTACTTTAGACATCAGTCACATATACCAAAGGCCGGCCAAATAGCTCAGTGGATTAAAGCACCTGCAAGCAGGCACAGGGACCAGTTGTGCAGTCCCCTCCCCTGGGGTGCGATGAGACAGCAATTGAGACTGGGCGTGGTGGTACTTGGAAGGCTGTGTACAGGAGAATCACTCCAAGTAAGATCTAATAGTGAGACCCTGAACACCCTCTAGACCCTTCCCTAAAATACAAAAAGAAAAAAAAAAATCACATGTCTCAGGTTATCGCCTGTACTTGTGATTGACCAGCAATAATTAGCATTCCCATGACCCTTTCTTGGGTTCCATAATTTGCAATACTAGGCTAAAGAGCTCAAGGAAACACTTAAGTTCACTGGTTTGTTGTATAATAATGGGGACACGTGGAACATCCAGATGAAAACAAATGTAAATTGTGGTCTGCAAGTGTCCTGAGTGTGAGGGCTTCTGTCCTTGTGGATTTGGTATGTAGTACCCTCCAGATTGGACCTATATTTGTCCTAGAAGTGAAGCATGTGCTTTAAGAGTTTTTTTGAGGGTCCATTATGTAGGTATGCTTGATTATTAACTTAATTTTCAGATCCTGTCTCTGTCCTAGAGGGTGAAAGGTAAGGTGGAAAGTTCCAAGCTTCTAATCATGTCATGGTTTTCCTAGGGACAACCCCCATCCTGAAACTACCCAGAAGTCCAGTAGGAGTTGCCTCACTGAAACAAAAGGTATTTGTATCACCTAGGAAATTCCAAGAAATCTAGACACTTTGCATCAGAAATGTGGATCGAAGGTAAAATATTGAAACAAAAATTGCTCCTAATCTGTTTAGAAATCATAGGTGTTAACAGTTCTACGCCAGGAACTAAATCTAAACCCAATTTTAGAACAAGGGGTGTGCCACTAGCACTCACATCACTTAAGAAACTTCAAGACTTTAGAAGTTCTATGCCAGGCACTAAGACAGTGACCGGTGTATACGTTTCTTATTATTTCACAGCACAGTAAGAGGAATTTGCAGATGTGATTAAGTCAAGGATCTTAAGATGGGGACATTATCCTGAATTATCCAGGATTAATTGCAATCAAAATGTCCTCATAAGAATGTAAAAGGAAATGTGACTGCAGCAGTAGGAGATGGGTACACAGAGGCAGAGATCAGAGGGATGTAAGAAGGGCCACATGTCTAAGACCATACCACCCTGAATGCACCCAATCTCGCATGATCTCAGAAGCTAAGCAGGGTGGGGCCTGGTTAATGCTTGGATGGGAGAAGGGCCACATGACAAGACCTGCAGGAAGAACCTGAAAGAGAAATGGAAAGGGATTCTCTTCCCAGGTTCTCCAGCAGGAACTACCATTACAAATGCCTTTATCTTAGCCCAGTGAGGTCAGTTTTGGACATCTGACCTCCATGACAATCACAGCATAAATCTGGGTTTTAAGTCACCAAGTTTCTAACAATTTGTTACAGCAGCAAAAATAAACTCACACAAAGCTTATGATATGCAGGGGGGAAAAACTCTCTGCTAAATGTCCAATATGACTTCATGTTCTCTAAAATCTAAGAAATAATTTTAGAAACAATGGAGTTAAGAGCAGAATGTATTTATGGGGGTAAGGTAAGTTCCTATCTGAGAAAGAGACAGATGGGTTCTCAAGTGGGTCATTGAGGACCCTGTCTTTTCTAGGGATTTCTGTAGAGCAAATCCACAGCATGAGGCAGGTCCTTGGTGGGTAGGAGTGGACAATCACAAGGTAGGCATGAGGTGGGACAAAACTATGGTCAACCAATAAGATTATGAGTATCATTGCTCAGGTAAAATTTATTAAATGGAGGTCAAATGGAGAAGCCAGTCACACAGCAAGTGGACATAAATACAGAACAGGAGCTTTTCCTGTAGGGAGTTGGGTTAGTGGCTCTTCCTGGCTTCCTCAAGGTGATGATACCTGTTTAGAGTATCAGTCTCTGATGTCTATCCTTAGAAAGTATGTGGGTGCATTTGTTTTACTTTTTATCTTGAGGTCTGGCCCACTGTGGAGGTGCCTGTCTCCCCCACAGTTGTAAGGTATTAAGTGCTCCTTCAAGGGCCGAGCCCTGTCTGACTGCCTATAATATTTTATGTAACTTAGCTGCCTATAACAGTTATAAAACTTTATATGGTTGGGAGGCTGCTAGGTTGGCTCTTGAAGCATTCCCAACAATATCAACCTTTTCTAGTTTTTCAGAACAAGATCATCATGTATTTATTATCTACTTGGTTTGTACCAAATTCAGAAATAGGTGAGTTAGAAGAAAAACGAGAAGAACTAGGACCCTAAGACAAATCCTGCCCCAGTGATTTTCAGATTTCCTCATACATTCAAATCATCCAGCTTCTTATTAAAATGAATATTCTGACTCTGAAAGCGTAAGACACAGCCTAAGATTCAGCACTTCTAACCCATTCCCAAGTGACGCAACACCGCTGGCCCCACAGGCCACACTTTGAGTCGTCAGCCTTTAGAGGTTCACTCTGAGGTAATTTGGTTAATTGGTGCTCAGGAGACTCCTTTTTAAGGAAGTCATTGAGTTCCAGTTTTTTCCTTGTAAAACTCCTTGATGATACCTAGCGGTACTCACAGCTCGTAGCATGACATTCATGTCTATTTCCATCAAGAGAATTTTATAAAGTGTATCTCTGAACTCACTAGTTTCTATTCTTCAGCAAATGCATCCCAAGTCTAAATCTGTACCTACTATTCTAATTATGTGATGAAATAGATGGCTGAAGCCAATGAAATATGGGTACAAGGAAGAAACCTGGGCTCTTTTGATTAAAGTTAAGCCAATAGCTTAGGAAAGAAAGAATAGGTATCTATCACTATAAAATATATCAGTTTGTGTAAGGGTAAGTGACAGAGGAAATCATAAAAAGTCTCTATATCTGGAATACCTTAGAAGAATATCTTAGTTTTCAATCCCATTTTAAGGAAACCAACACTTTCCTACCAGTCCTGCATGGATAAAAATTATACAAGGAAAGTTATAGCAATATGCATTTTTTAAGTTAATGTGGAAAGTCAGGGGGTTGTTTGTTTGCCTCGGTGATAGAAATGGTGTGCTTATTTACATTTCAGACCTTTGGTTTTATGCATAGAACACTTCCATTTTTATCTACTACCCTCATCAAGACTTATCACCCAAAATCTACCAGGCAGTGATTAATCTCTAGTCTTCTGCAGAGGAAGAGTCTGAAGTTTAAAACTAAGGAAGTGAATTGACTTGGTTCTAACTAGTAAAAGGCTCAATATTATAGCCTGAGACAGATTATGAGCTTTGGGGTGTTTTTTTTAGAAAAGGGTCCCTCTTTAAATAGGACATATGGTTTAACATATGTTAACTACAACAGAAACATTAAGAAATACACATAAAATAAATAGTACTAAACTATAAAATGTTGTATGGTCATATTTAAAAAGAGAGGAAAATCTGTATGTATTGTTGGGATCAAAGGGGCCAGTGAGAGAGCTCAGTGGACTAAGCACCTGTTTTGACAAGCGCAGGGACCAGGGTTCAATCCCCAGTCCCTGAGCCAGCCCTGCTCTCGGAGTGCACTGAGCCAACGAGAGTCCAGGCATGGTAGTGCATTCCTGTAATCCCAGCGCTGGGGAGGCTGAAAACAGGAGGATCACCAGGAGGCTGAGCTGCGTAGTGAGGCCTTCTACCAAATACACACACACACACACACACACACACACACACACACACACACACACACAGAGAGAGATGGAATCAAAGAATAAAGGAGAGATTGGCTGTATGTAATAAAATCATATCAGCTTAAAAGGAATTGGGTCAGCAAATTATAGTTAAACCAGAGTGCCTTCAGGTGACCTTAGAGAACTCATAGTTGTTTCACACTGATGTAGGTGTTATCTGTCCAAAGATAACATGGTTCACGACTTGAATAAAAACATACATATTTTTTCTGGATTTGTGCTGAGCAACTGAAACTTTGGTTCCACAGAATTATGAAAACACATGGGCCTATATTCTATATCTTCTAAGTCACCTTCTGAGAAGAAGGATACAGTATTCACCAAGCTCCAGAAAGATGCACGTGACCCAGGGCAAATCTGGGAGCCTGCAGTTTGCCCCTGCCAAGCTGACACATTACAGAGCTCCTGTTTGTCTTGGAGGGTCTTGCATGGAATGGAAAAGGTAAGAGTCTTTCCCACAGCACCATTGTACTTCCTCTGAGGGGACACAGCTATTCACCAATCAGCTCTGTTCGGTCTTTATGACTTCATCCTTCCTTCTTCTTTTGAAATGGGTTATAAGGGGCAGTGAATATCAATTTCTCAGTAGAAGCAAACAAACTGGGCCTTTTTTTTCAAGCTGGTAAGTCAAACATGCTCCTTCGTCTTTCTGCTCTCTCCCAAATGATAGTAAAGAGGGTTAAGGAAGAATAGAGGCCACCAAGAAGAACCAGCATGTCAAGGAGTTTCATGAATCTCTGGGAACCAATCAATGGGCCAAGTTATGCAAATGGATAAATGTTAGCAGAAGAAGCAACCGCTCAGGACGAGGCCCAAGGAAAACTGCAGAGCCGAGAGCCAGGAAGGGCCCTGGACTGAGAAATAGCAGGTGTGAAAAGGACTCAGCAAACACCTAAAGAATAAATGGGTTCATTCTCCTGCTCACCTTCCCTTACCCATTCGTGTAACAGTGACTTCTCTGTCCCAAACCAGAGTCACAGAGGCTGTCTTTGCAGCCACTTAGGCATGTGCCTGGGAGGAGGTAAGGTTCTAGAATAGTCCTGTATCTGAATACTTGGCTACTGAGAACTAAATCCAGCTCAACTGGTTTTTAGCTTCAACATATATGCATATCATACAACAAGAAGCCCAAAATCAGATCCCTCCAGCACTGTCAGTCTGTGGACTCTGGTATCATTGTACACAGATGCTTTCTACCCTTCAACTCTCCCTGGCTCAGCAGTCAGCTTACTCCATGATCAAACTGGGGTGGCAGCGAGTCCCTAAGTGTCACAGAGGAAAGACTGGTCAGAGTTCCCATTATTTCCATCATCTTCTTCAAGAGCAAGAACCCTTTGCTCAGAAGCCTCTAAAGTAAACCTCATTCACCAGAGCAGGGTCACATGCCCACCCTCTTGCCCAATCACCGGCAAAAGAACTAGGATTGGGGAAGGGGCTGTCTTAAAGCAGCGCTTCTCAAACTTGACCACACCACAAATTTACTACAGGGCTTATTAAAATGCCTCCTGGATTTCGGAATCCACCCTGTAGAGGCTGTGATATAGTACTTTTGGGGCAGGCCCGGCAGATTCATGACTCTACTGAGTTCTCAGGTCATAGACAATTGAATCCAAGGAGGTAACCAATAGCAGAAGTACCATCCTCTGTGACTTTTCCAGAGTGCTGACCTCCTGCCCCCGCATTTCAACTTAAGCATCCCACAGCGCATGTCTGCTCTCATGCTCCAGGCTTAGTCATTTCTCTCTGTCAGAGAAGTCAGGGCTGTAACCATCAGAAGAGCTGAAAGCACAAATGTTTAAAAGTGGCCCCCTCTGGGCAGTGGAGGAGCAAGGAGGAAAACAGTGAGACATTTTATTATTTTATTATTCTTTTTATATGTTTATCTGAAAGGACTAAACTTTCTTTTCCATCTGTATCATTGCTTTGCTAAAAATATTGTGTAATGCTTGTTTCCGTACTGCTAGAGAATCTTCTCTCCTTTCTTCCTGTCTTCAAATGCACATTTTTACATATCAAGATCAAGGTTGTGTATGAAGCTTAATAGTTGTGGAAGTAGCCATGTTTTCAAGATACCCATAATTGAGTTAAAATCACCAGAATGAGACTGACAAAATGGCAACCAGTGGCTGAGGGTCCCAAAGGCTTGAATCTGTGTCCGAGCTATGAAGGGTATGAGAAAGGACCATAAATATGGAAAAACGAGAAACCAGGTAGGCACGTTAGTTCACATCCTCAAGTTCATAGAGCACTGGATTTATGGAAGGTCACAGAACCCTGAGGTACACACAGGTAGATTTAACCAGGCCTGAATCCAGGGGGAACTGAAGAAATATTGGATTCTCCTTGGTAGCAGGACTAAGGCTGGCGGGTTTTACTCTCAGCATAAGGAAGCTGGAGACGCAGCTTATCATTTTTTAAAAATAAATATTATTCTAGGGCCGGCCAAATAGCTCAGCAGATTAAAGCACCTACAAGCAGGTGGAGGGACCGGGGTTCAATCCCGGACCTGACCTGCTGGCCCCGCCCCCAGGGTGTGCTGAAACCGTGATTGAGACTGGGCGTGGTGGCACACACCTGTAATCCCAGCACTTGGGAGTCTGTAAACAGGCGGATCACTACAAGTCTGATCTAGTAGTGAGATCCTGAACCCCCTGTAGTTCCTTCCCTAAAAATA
>NW_004524654.1:172128-177776 GCF_000260255.1 Octodon degus
AAAAAAAAAATAAAAATAAACTAAATTTTAAACATGTTTTAACCTCTCAGTTGAAACCTATGGCTTGTACCAAAATTTATCTTCAGAAGACACTCCTCCCCACTAGAAAAGTATTTTGAGAAGGAATTGAGAAAGTTCACCTCCATTTCTCCCCAACCCACCACCACTAGCATCAAGGCCTAAAAGAAACAAGTTTAATTCTCAGCAAATGAAGGGAGAAGCCATTGGACCTCTTAGGAAAATCTCGCAGAGAGCAGAAATGGAAAGGTAAGAGAAATGGGTGCCTTGGAGAGAGGGAGGCTGCACTCCGTGTGAATAATTTTGTTGTGAAGAAATCTGAAAAGCCCAAGTTTCCAGTGTGACATGAGGTGACCTAGACAACCCAGGAGAGAGCAGATGGCCAAGAAGACAGAGCAGCTCTTAGAACTGTCTAAGGCTGGAGAGCTCCAGGGAGGTGGAGCAGAGATCACTGTATGCACCTTGGTAAGTCCTGGTTTTTACAGAGTCGAAGGTATTTTTACCTACATCCCAAGTGGAAGGTCAGCCCTAAGCTGCCTCCTACTTTCATGACCAAGAAATAGGTGGAAAAGGGACAGAAAAGAGATTGAAAAAAAAAATAATTGATGTGCTATGTACATATATGAACTCCCCACAAGGAATGTAATCGTTACATACTGCAAACATGTACTAACAAAACAACGCCAGAAAAAAATAACTACAAAAAGACACCATTTGTATAAGGAAGCAAATATTTCAGCCCTGAGAAACCACCAGATGTCTGACAACTGTGACCTGAGAATAGGCTGTCACTCGCCTGCTGCAGACACATCTTCCCGGAAGTGTGCCCGGGGAAGGGGTGTCATCCGTGTCCACAGCCACTTGGGCTGGAAGGCCTGTGGACCAAAAGCTGACTGCTTTCTTCAGATAAAATAACTCGAGTGTTCTTAACCTGGCGCTCATCTGTGAAAGCACCAGAAAAGTCAAACTGGACCTTTGAAGAGGGCTTTCTTAGTGAACAAATAAAAAGCTATGGCTACTTTTAGCCTGATTCATCCCATAATCATCATTTCACTCAGCATGTGAAGGACAGAGCCCTTGATACTTATGTTACATTAGGCTCTTGCTGTCATGCCCCTTTAATACTGAGGAAATAGTCTGAAGTTCTGCCATTAGTACAAAATCATTGTTGTTCTTCCTTTTGTTTGAGAACCTAATGGATTCTGCTCATCAATCTCTTTTACAATCATTGTGAATTCAAGTTTGTATCTTATATTTCAGAAATAGCATTTCCATTTCTCTTCCCAACTGTGACACGAGGCTGCATTGTTATTTTTCCTTGCTTTATGCTGCCAATTCTTTTCATTTCTAAATCGTCTATTTGACCCATTTGCTAGCCCAACATTAAATTAACTTCATGCTATCTGCTCCGGGTAATTGGCTGCTTTCTTTATGGATTAAATGGATGAGTGTGTCATAAGATTCTTCAATAAAGCATCTTCCAGAAAGGATAACATTATTACCTTAAGAAAAGTCATTCTGTGACTTATTAGAAAAAAAATTGGAGAAAAATTTATGGGCCATTTAATCTCATGATCCTAAATTCAATTGGATTCTATTCTCTATCTCCACTCCAAGAAAGATCATCAAGAAGTACAGATGTCCACTGTAGAGGGACAGTGACCATCTGATTGGTTCAGGGTAAAATTTAGATCTGAAAAAACAGGCTAACTCATTTGTCAAATTATGGAATATTTAAATCTTTGTTTAATCTGATCCAATTTATAACCTGGTAGAAACGTTTGCTGTTTTTCCATGTTTGTAAGAACTGAGATTAATTATGAGGAAAATATTTTTATTTCTTAGCTCCCTCTGCTGGACTTTCATAAAACCATTTGTCCTCTTCTTACCAGGGCCTGGACTTTGTCTGCAGACAGGACCATCTTCCTGTCATATATGAACTTGATTGGCAGTAAAGTTCACATCACTTAGGTAGAACAAACCTCACATTCTCAAGATATCCAGTGATCTGAAAAATAAAAATGAAAGAGAGATGCAGCGGTTGATACATTGTGTCAACTTGGCGGGATAACTCCGCAGCGAACTTCTGGCTGGTGGGGGTCTGCCTGGGGCACAGTTGGTTCTGCCCCCAGAGTGACTCAGCACAGAGACAATATAAAGGGGCCGAGAAAGTAGTCCATCTTCCACGTCGTCGGAGGAACTTCAGTCTTCGCATTTGGCTTAGACGTCATCGCCTGGCTTGCAGCACAGACTCTTCGGCCTCCGTCCATCGCAGACTCTTCAATCTTCTGTCACAGGCCCATCAGCTGAGGAATAGAGACTTGCAGGGAGCACAACAGTGACCTTCAGACCTTGGGACTGAATTCCTCAGTCTGGGGTGTGCAGATGCCCTCTGCACACTCCCCCATCTGATTCTGTGGCTGACTGTCGTAAGCCAATCTTGTAATCCCTTATACATTATATATCTCTTGTTAATATCTGTTCCTTGTATTCTATCTGTTCCTCTAAGTAAAACCCTGACCAATGCAAGGGGCTTCCCTAATGGAATATCCATACTGAAATGAAGATTTTCATTGCACCGAGAAGTACGGTGGGTGTGAGATCCAACTATGTTTAGTCTGAAAGAACCCTGGGCAGTTCTGCTGTTCCTTCTGGTAGATCCTGAAGTTGTATTTTATGTTTAATGCAAATTCAGGTCACCACAGTTTAGCTGCTATCTTTCTTGCAGGTTTAATAAGGGAAGAAATGGAGATTAGCTTATTCACTGCCCATCAGTATGTTTTGTGATTATATGTCATCTACAGTCCTGCTTGCTAGGACTAGAAATCCAATTTTATTAAGTCTATTATCTTTTCTTCAGAATTTCTATCTTGCTGAATGATTTACTATTAGGTTCCAATAATAGAAATTCAGAAAGACATTCAGCACTGCTTCTGAGTTTCCAAGGCCTTGCAGCTTTCTCATCTTTGTTTTTTCCTTACTTCTCCTTAAGACTTTTGCTAGTGTCATTGAACCTTTTCTGGTTTTGGTGAACAGCCAACCATGCAGATGCCCAGAGGTAGAAGAGTCAGAATTCACAACCTGCTCGTGGCTATGCATTGCACTTGGTGCAAGAAAGACAGGGTATGCTGTGAACTGTCTTGCATAGCATGCACTACTGTAATCATCAGTCCTACAGCTCAGACATCATCCTGTTAAGAGGTCTTGATACCTCAGCTCAGTGTCTAAGAGGCTGCTTTTCTCTAGCCAGGGCATAATTTACACTCAAATTTCATAGTTAGAGTTCCACCAAGAAAAATAATTTCAAGGCTTTAGGCTGTATTTGTGTATGATTATTAGGTCCTAGTTTCTGCAAGAAATTGAGTCAAATGGATCTACTGCCTAAAAATAAGTCAGTAATAAATATTCTAAAATTCATGTTTCTCATGTCATACGGATGTCATCCTTTAGCTTCAAGATAATATAAGATTCATTTCAGTTAAATGATACAGAGAGCAAATAGCCTGATTTTATCCTGTCCACACTATGACTCCAGCCTAAATATTTCTCGTGGTTCCCCAGGGCTGGTAACAGGGAAATCTAACTCCTATGGTGCGTGCCGGCTTCTACAAGCATTACAACCTGCTGAACACCACGATCTCTCTTCCAACTTCCATTTACCTAACAGTTTCCTGATTGTCATTAACATTTTGCCAACCAGATCCTGCATGAGTTTCAGTGAAGTTCAGCCTGAGTGCTCCTTGCTGCTGACCCAGGCTACTCTTCTGCAGACAGTGAACCATGGGACACCAGAGCTGTATAGTGCTCCAAAGAGGAACAGAAGTGAGTGGCTCCTTCCACGTTGTGTTATATACTGGATGAGCCCCCCCAAAGCAGGACTGCTGGGGCCTACAGGATTTCTAGGCTTTTCCTTCAATCCTATCCCCTCTGTCATGCAAGGGGAGATTTCAGAAACAGCCACTATGTCCTTGGGGTCCCTAACTCCTGGGAAATATCATCTTACTCTTTCAGACTCCTTACGGATAGCTCCTTTTACCCTCAGGTTTCACCAGAAGTGCTCCAGTAGCATGTGACACTTGATTCCCAAAGAGTCACGGAGCACTAATCTGGAGTCTTCTTTTCCCTCCTCTGTCAGATCTGCTTACCAATTAAACAAATGTCTGAACTGTTCACAGTAGGCTGAACTTCCAGTTGTAATTTCCATATTGAAAATATGTTTTTCAACAGCAAAGGTGCCTTTTCCCTGCAAGACCTTAGAAAATGCAAATCAGCTTCAGATGTTTACAATCCTCTTGCAATTGCTGCATCTTAATTGACATCTTTGAGAGTGGAGAGATGGTGAAGAGGGTTGTGTGTTTAATGTCAAGAACACAAAAGGTCAAAAAATGTAATTAAGAAATCATTTTGGGGAGTGATTTAGTGAAAAACTGAAGAGAAAACAAAACATTTTACAAGAAAATATGTTCTTTTTTATAGGTATGACAATAACGAAAGAAACACTGAAAACTGAAGATGGATATTAATGTCAAAATGCACCTATTGTAATAGATCACAAATCTGCAAGTTCTCATATCTAATATTTTAAAAGATCTTTTTTAAAAAGATGTAGGAACATGTATTATTATCTCATGCCATTGATATTGGGATGATATTTGAGAATTTTAGTTTTTCATTAAATTCACACTTTTTACAGAAATACAGGAAAATTAATATCTGTTCGTCATTTCATTTTACCACTTCTTCCTATACATTTTGCTCATTTTAATTAACTCAGGTACAGATAAACACTCATTGCCACCTTCCTTCCCATGCCGATAGGGCTTTTCCTTCTATTTTCTCCTAATTCAGGTTCCTACTAACCTCCCAAACATATATTTGAATAAGACATTTATTTATTTGTTTGTTTGTTTATTTACTTATTTGGTACAGGGTCTTGCTAAGTAACTTGGACTCATAGTGATCCTCCAGTCTCAGCCTCCCAAGCACTGAGATTATAGGTGTGCACCACCCTGCTGGTTTCATCAGCCAGCTCAGTGTGGGGCTGGCATGTTATGTGGTACCAGGGATTGAGCCCAGGTCCTTGTGCTTGACAAGCAGGTGCTTAGACCACCCAGCTATCTCCCTGGCCTGACTAAGACTTGAATGACATCAGTTAATTGTAATGTAGTATGCATTTAAGCCAATGAATCATTTCCTTGGGGGACACTTGGATTGTAAAGCTTTATCTCTAATTATGCACTGAAAAAAATCTTTTCTAATGAAAACCCAGTAACAGCTGTCCAGAGGAATAAAAGCAAAATTAATTGAAAGCTCACAAGTCCACAGCCTTGAAATCCAAAGTCCTCCTTATGAACTTTGTGGATTCCCAATGGCTCTTCTCTTGGAGTTCTGTGCCAGTGGCTCCTGAGTATATAGGTATGATCTCTGTTGTTTATCAGCTTGGACTCAGAAATCAGTACTTTTTTTAGTTTGGTAATAATTACTGAAGATTTGGGGTTGCATTGCTTTGCATACATCTTTCTTTTTTTTTTCTACAGTTTTATTGATAAACATATAGCAATGAGACAGTTTCAAATCAAATCGGAAGTACAGTTTCAACAAATAATACACTGCATATATTCTTCTTAGTG
>NW_004524654.1:181631-188309 GCF_000260255.1 Octodon degus
CTAAGCTTGCTTAAGCAAGCACTTTAGGCTGCTGAGCTATCTTGCTGGCCCCTCATGTGCTCCTTTCTGCCTTTTCCTCCATTTATCTGAGCAGCAGTTGGGGAGGCTGTTGGGAGAAAATCAGCTTCAATAGCTGAGTGAAGACCTCTCTTCCAGCAGCCTCTGCAGCACCATAGGAAGAGCATTTGGGTATAGAGGGCCACAGGGACAGTGGCTTGGGATGATTATCAGAAAGGGCTGTTGCAGTGAAGTGCCCTCATCAAGTGCTGTCAGCAGCAATTTTAACGATAGTGTTTCTGCAGAAGAGAGGAGCAATGAAGTAGACAGTTTGCCAAATCCCAAGAAAAGAGGCTTGGGGACCTACAGGTTGTCAGTGCATCCAGGCAGCGACACTCTTCTGACTGCTCACTGGAAGAATACTTCCTCTCTCTGAAGGCAGGGTTCCTGCACGTGGAATAAAATTAGCTTCCCTGAGTTTTGATATTTTTTTTTAGAACATCAATATAATTGCCTTCACCCCATGACCCAAGCTATAAACAATGCCTTCTGATTCGAAGGAAAATAGACAACCACAGAACCATTAAAGACAATTCAAGGTGCGATGGCAAGAGAGATCAGAGGATTAAGTGCTTGCTTAGGCAAGCACAAGGACTGGGGTTCAATCCCCAGCACCACAAGCCCTGACAGCCCCATCCCTGGGCATGCTGAGCCGGCCATGGATTCTGGGCGTGGTAGTGCACATCTACAATCCCAGCACTTGGGAGGCTGAAAACAGTAGGATTACTATGAGTCCAAGCTGCATAGTGAGACACTGTACCAAAATTA
This sequence comes from Octodon degus, assembly GCF_000260255.1. Taxonomy (NCBI): domain Eukaryota; kingdom Metazoa; phylum Chordata; class Mammalia; order Rodentia; family Octodontidae; genus Octodon; species Octodon degus. Next base: position 182,457 of record NW_004524654.1, read on the forward strand.
AAAAAAAAAAAAAAGTTCGGGCTGGTGAGATGGCTCAGTGGTCTAAAGCACCTACTTAGAACAAACTAAGCTAAGCAAAGCACAGGGACCACGGTTCAATCCCCCAGCACCACATGCCAGCTGGCCCCACCCCCTGGTGGGCTGAGCTGGCCACACACACACTAAATAAATAAATAAATATTTAAAAAAAAAGTTCAAGGTAATACAAATACGTTTCATCTTTTGATGATCCATATTCTTAACCATAGTGAAATATCTTGAGTATGCCTTCAGCTCTTCCGTCCCTATAACTTACATGGAACTTACTCTCAGGAAATTTTCTCTCCCATCCTCAATCTCCAACATAAAACTCCTTGAAATACACCTGCATGAGTTCTTCTAACCATTACATTTCCAGACTTACATTTCACTTAGAGCATAAATTGTGGGGATAACACTTTTGTTATTTCATGAAATTGACCTCATTATAGTAAAAATGACCCTCCTAGAGAGGAATACTGTAAAGCAGAAAGATTAAGGGTGGGGAGACAGAGTGGTCAAAGGGTGTCTAAAGTCAACAATGGTAAAACTGGCAGAATGTTCCTGATAAGTAAGGAAAGAGTTGGGAGAAGAACAGAGATTAAGAGTGTCCATGCATATTTAATTTGCCTATTGTATAAGGAAAAGAAGATGGTTTAGAAAGAATGAAAATATTTTTCATTGTTTGGTTCATTTTTGATAGGAAGATGTCACAGCTTTCAAATCTGGATTGGGCTTGACTAAAAAAAACAAAACAAAACAAAGAAATAAAATAAAAACCAAAAGGTCAGAGAATTTTCTGAGACTGACCCTAACAGATACCTGTGGCATGTATCCACTAGAACTATCTGAGCAGATCCTTTCTGCCAAAAGAAACCACCATGAAAGCCTTCCCCAAGTGCATGGGAGTTCTTGGAATTGTGAGCACTGGTGTGAAATCACAGAGCAAAGTATCCAAGTCCTTGAGGGACCTGACTCACCCATCTCATGAGCCTAGGAAGGGTCTGGGCTCCTCTGTCATTTGCTTTTGCCCCTCAAATTAAGTGGCATATTTATGTAACTGTCTAGAATGACCATATTCATCTGGATAGGAATTTTCCAGGGAAGAACCCTGCAGGGCCCTCCTTTTGGCAAGGAGTCAAGTTCATTATTCAATCCCAACAGACTCTAACTAAAGGCTCCCAGGCCCAGTGTAGAGAGAACAGCTCAGTCAGCAGCACATTTTCTGGAAGCCTTTCTTCTCAGCTGAACATCTGAATTCCTTCAAGGTCCCCCTCAAGACCTAGGATGCTAAAGAACTGACCTCTTTCCCCAAATACTACTAATAGGACTTTGGTGTGATGAGCAAACTTTTCCTGCACCAGAGAGCCAGGTGTGCTACGAGTGACATAGGCACCCACCAAACCCCTCCATCTGTGAGACAAAGGCATGACTGGCTGACCTCTGCTCTGTGTTGGGCTACCTGACCAAAGGGGCTTTTCATATTATGCATGCAAAGGTCAGGTCCAGACAGGTTCTATTCCTATAATACACCTAAAATCGATCAAACATCTGTTTGTAATTGACATGCAGTGTTCAGGTTCTCAAGCAAAAGTACGAACTGAAACATTAATTTATAAGCCTGGTTAATAGTTACAAGATCTTAGGAAACTTTCGAAACAAAAGATATGCTGTACTCTGCTTCCTAAGATTACCACAACAATACTGGAAGCTGAGAAACACTGACTGCCGCCTGAGGGTGGGGCTGGGTGCTTATTTCATTACTGCATCCGATCCTTGGTCCACTCCTTGATTCTCATTATTGAGGATGGCTTCAGGCCCTAAAGAATAGAGACAGAGCGAAAAATGAGAAGCAACCACAGGTTTTGTTTCAGTCCAGTTGGGAATATAGTTCTTCACTCTGACAGTTAAAGCAAGTGTGCTTTAAATGGAGTGCTTTATAAATTCTAGACAGCAGATCTTTGTCTGAGTTCTTATTTGTCATGATTTTTTCCATATTTGTGGATTGTCTTTTTCACTTTGTTGATAATTTCTTTTGACATGCAAAAACTCAGTAAGAGCAGGTCCCAGTTGTTAATTCTTTCTAGTGTTTCCCGTGCAATTTGATTTTTGTTCATGAACTTTTTGCCTACCCCTATGTCTTCAAGAGTTCTCCTACTTTCTCTTCCAGGAGATTTAGTATCTCTGTTTTAATGTTTAGATCTTTAATCCATTTTGACTTGAGCATGTCTGCATCTTATACAACAAATAACCACTAGGAAGAATGTATTCAATGTGTTAATTATTGAAACTGTCCTACCGATTTGGTTTGAAACTGTCTCATTGTTATTTGTTTCTCAATAAAATTATGGAAAAAATAAAATAAAATAAAAATGTGAAGAAAAAAATAAAAATAAATAAACAAATGGTGTGCTGCTAAATTTCTCAGAATGAGAAGGCAAACAGATTTCCAAAGGAGCTTTGCAGAGAAAAACAGGAGAGCCACAGGCAGTAACAGCCATTGCACATACTGTTGGCATTTTTTTGTCACACACCACTTCTCTGCTTTATCAATCAGTAAAATGAGAGCCTCATGACAGTAAATCTCACTGTCCAGAGAACATAATTAGGTGCAGTGTTCAAAATCAGCTGCTATAGAACCAAGCTATCACATGGGGTTCTGAAGAATATTTGCATCTTGCATGAACAGAAAGATAAAGATTGCTTAACCTCTCTCCTTTCAGTTCCTCTTCTGTAAAAGGAGTTGCCAGACTGGACTGTCTCTAGATGCCTCAGTATCCAGTTGTCCCGCCCATCTGCCTGACCAGGAGGAGGCTGTGGTTAGAGGTAGGTGGAAGGAAGAGGCAGGGTTTGGTTTGCTTTGGTTTGGCTTCTGAGGAACAGGGCTTTTGAGTGGCTCAGAAGTAAATGTCTTCCCCTAAGACCTGGCACTCTATCCCTCACCCCCAGCACTCTGACAGTGAGACACATCCATGGCTTCTTTCCTTGCCAACATGTAGTCAAGGGCAAAGCAATGACAGAGAGTTACAGGACCAGATTCTAATCCCAAAGCCAAACAGCTGTATGGTCTTTAGCTATACAGCCACTCTCCCTAGAGGGCTCCTCAACTGGAAAATGAAGATGTTGGTCCAGGTGGTCTCGAAAGTCCCTTCTTTCTATCAGCTAAGACCGCACAAGTCATGTAAAATAAAGGAATTTTTATGATCTAATGTGCCCAAGCTTTGAACTCAGCAGTGACCTAGCATGCAAAGCAAACAATCCTTTGGATGGAAGTCATTTCCTGGAAGTACAATTGATAAACAAACAATCTCTATACAAGACTTACACTTCCTACAAGCACCATCTTTATTAAAATGAGATGCTAATCTCAGCTACACTTGCAATATTGATTGGAGTCTAAAATATTACATAAAACACATTTCTAATTACTAATTTCTGCTCTTCCCAGCATCTGAGAAACAAATGAATATGTGACATTTCTTCCAACAACCTGAAGTTGTTATTAAATTGATAAATACAAAATAAGATCAAAAATACTTTGGAGTACGTGAATAATATGAACAAGTAATATTCTCTGATGCATAAATTTCCTTTCCTTTATAATTGTTTTTCATGAAAGGGACCAAACCTGCAGTTATGCCCACTGTAGTACAGGAACTGTAATACCAAGTAGGTTCTGGAGATACAGAGAAATGCAATCTAGGTCAATAAGAGAAAATAGTAACTGGTGAAAGGTAATGCACTCCTATTCAGAGTCACTATTGAATTGCTGCCATAAAATTGGTTGTTAAAGAAAATTTTACATTTTGTAGCAAATACATAGTCACTAAAATAGTCTGTCCTGTGTGTGTTGGGGCAGGGACAGAAAGCACACAGTGGATGTATTAGAGAGATCATTTCTATGAGAAGCTATAAAGAAGGACCAAGGAAGTCAGAATCTTGGGAACAGGTTGTGCCATATTGGGTTTCTATGGCAGTGTGTGAGAACCGCGGTCTTGGCCACATTCTTGCTACCATGTGGTTATTGTAAACTTTTTAAATTAAATTTTAACCATCCTGGTTGGTGGGAATCTCACTGAAGCTTTAGTTTACATTTTTTGTAATAGCTAATGCTGTTGAGAACAGTTTCATGCATTTATTAGCTACTCATATATTTTCTTTTGTGAGATATCCAAATCTTTTGCCATTTTTATTGGGTTGTTTTCCAACTTTTTATAATTTTTAGAAATTCTTTAATTAGTCTGGATTAAAATCCTTATAAGATATGTACATTGTAAGCATTTTCTCCTGGTTGCCTTTTGTCTATTAATTTTTTAATAATACCTTCTAATAAACAGAAATTATTTATTTCAGTGAAATCTAATGTATCAATTTTTTATTCTTTTTATGTTCTATCTAATAAATCTAGTTGCCTATAATAGGAGTAAGCTATTCTCTTACATTTTCTTCTAGAGGCACTGTAAAATTATTGAAAGTAATTTCAGTGTATCTGATGGATAGACCTGAAGTTCACCTCTGGCCACTCAGGTATTCAGTTGTTTCAACACTCTTGGTTGAAAATGAAATGAACAAAAAGTTCCTTTCCTACATTTACTCCTCCTAATGCCTTTTCAAAGCTCAATTGCCCACATACTTGTGGTTCTGACTGTGGTACTTGTCATCTGCTCCCTTAGGTACATCCTCCACCCTTATGCCAACACTACACAACGTAGATTACTTAGTAGCTATGTATGTTTGAGGCCAGGTACTGCAAGACATACCCTACAACTTCGTTCTCATTTTCAAAACATTTAATTTTTTTGCATTTCATGCAATTACTAGAAGAATTGGCCAATATATATGTACATTTAAAAAACCTTCTGGGAATTTTAACTGGAACTTTATTGAATCTATAAATTTGAGAACAATGGAATTTTAACAAAAGTGAATTCTCCAATCCTTACTGAACTTCTCCTTTATTTAAATTTATTTTGGGGGGGCCAGCCAAATAGCTCAGTGGATTAAAGCACCTGCAAGCAGGCACAGAGGCCGGGGATTCAATCACTGCCCCCGGGGGTTCACTGAGAGGGCAATTGAGACTGAGCGTGTTGGCATAGACTTATAATCCCAGCTCTTGGGAGACTGTAAACAGGTGGATCACTACTAGTCCGATCTAGTAGGGAGACCCTGAACACCCTGTAAACCCTTCCCTAAAATACTAAATAAATAAATAAATAAATAAATTTATTTTTAATAACTACGGAGGCAACAAATTATTGTACTTTCTTTGTATTTTTTTAACAGTTAAACATTTTGAAGTCCTGGGGTTAGACCTAGGCTTCAAAGATGCTAGACTAGCATTCTACCACTGAATAGATCTTCAGTCCTTTATTTTTATTTTTATTTTTATTTTATATTTGGACAAGATCTTATTAAATTGTTCAGGCCAGCCTCAACCTTATGAACAAAATAAATATTTAATATGCTTTAATGCTACTGAAAATAGTAGTGCTTAAAAGCAGCCCAGGCCCTCCTGAAGGTAGGGACAGCTAATTTACCTGAGTTTTGAGGAATTTAAAATTTAAACAAACAGTTTTTTCTCCATGTAATAACCAAAATCCTTGTTTCCTTTAAGCCCTATATGATTAAAAAAAAAACTGAGAGAGACTGAGTTCGGATTAGTAATCGTAATTCACAGAGACACTTATGATATGTGACCACCACACAACTGGGCAATTCCTGCACTCTGCTTACCTGTAATTAGCTCTAGACATATGAGCCATGTAGCCACCCACTTGAGACCACTCCTGGAAATCCAGGAGATATTCTTCTTCTTTTTACAAATAAAAATTCTCC